>NW_008795042.1:117971-155828 GCF_000699145.1 Aptenodytes forsteri | reverse complement strand
TTTGTGTATTATTATTATTATCATATTATTATTATTATCATTTTATTTCAGTTATTAAACTGTTTTTATCTCAACCCACGAGTTTCTCTCACTTGTGCTCTTCCAGTTCTCTCCCCCATCCCACTGGGTGGGGGAGATTGAGCGAGCGGCTGCATGGTGCTCAGTTGCTGACTGAGGTTAAACCACGACACATGCACATATAAGAATCAAATTGTATTAATCCATATTCATGCAAGGTAAATAATAAAGTTATTATCAAAATATGTTACTCAATAGATTACCTCAGTACTGTTGACATAGCATACATAACTACCCACACCAGTGAAGAAGTCCTCTAAAGTAAGCAAACAACTGCTATCATAGCTGGCTGTGTGGCTCCTTTCCCTTGGCTGCAAAGAAATGGGCAAACAAACAACTCAAAAGACATTGGGCCAGCACTTTCCTGAGAACCACCAAACTCGTGGTTACCTCAGAGGAGTACAATATGAGATAACTAAGAGCATATTAAGTCTTGCTCAAACTTATAAAAGATCAGTCACACAGCTGTCCTAAACTAGCACAAACACAAACTTTCTTTGCACTTCTTTTTCATTTTAGACAAAGCTAAGGATGTCTTTTTAAGCATATCTTGTCTGCAAGAAAAAGGTGTATATTTAAAAGTATTAAGTATATTGATAGTGATTCCTCAAAATAGGATGCTATTTAGAACTCGGAACTGCATTGTTGTATATCTGTTTATAGAGAGAGGGCGGAGATATAACATAAAAGGAAAATGATGGCCAGTCTGAAGATAGAAAGATATTATTGTGAAAGAAATAAATGATGCATTAAGTTCAGCTGTCATTGCACAAACAACATGAACAAACCCTAAGACAAGAGATAGTATAAATGCTTCCAATAATTCTTTGACTAACAACTGTGAAACCACCAAGAAATATATATATGCTTGCAGCAACGGTGTCCTTCTTACATGATGGATTGACTAGAAGAAAAGAGAGAGAGACAGACACATATGATAGTTACACTTCCATTTGGATGGTTCTCTTCCATTTCCTGAAAATCTTTGTTCAGTGGGAAGAGGAATGCAATCAGAAAGGGGCGCTCCATGAGCCTTATGCTGCTCAGCTTATTCTTATGAGGAGTTATAGCACCATTATAACTGCAGACTTGATCTGCAATCCATAAGAGTGAGTAAGTGGCATTTACCTAAAAAAATAAAAATCACAAAGAAATGTAACCTCCTTCACTAAAATTGCAGTGCAGTGTTAACTTATTGTTATTCTTTGACAGTATCCAGATTCAAACAGTGGAGAAGCAGCTTTCCAGCACAAAGTATGACTGACCAGAAAAGCCTTTCAGATGAGATGCAAAACAGAGATACCGATTATCTGTAGGCATTACCATTTCAGTGGCAGTTTTTGTGTATGCAGTTGTTATCACTACAGTCCTTAACACATTTTAGTTTGGGTACTCACACACTGACTAAATCTCATCCCTTTATTTTCCGTTGCACATAGAGCTTTTAAACTTCTGGATCTGGACCATCATTAAATACTTGATGAAAGTTTTTATATAGCTGTTGCTTTTCTTCTCAGAAGTTGCTGTAGTGTAGTGGTGGGCAAAGTGATTTATTGCAAGGTATCTTTTCAGGAAAAGGCCATATATAGTGGGTGGATAGGAATCTGCATTCTCTTGCCTGCACCACCTGGGATGCCAAAGTATCTGCTGTCACATAAACATCAAACTAATTGTTCCTAAGACTCTCCGACTATGTTATGCTAGACAGCTTACTAAAGTGTGTGTATATATATATTTTTATATATATAAAACTGTGGTTGTTAAAATGAGATTTTTGAAGCACAAGATATGTATATTACTGCTTAGAGCTGTCCTTTTGTGTTAGCAATTGTTTATTACTTTCTCTGACTACCACCAATTTTAAGCAATTAGTTCATCTCTGTTCTATATAACATACATTCTACAAGACAACGAATGGAAATCAAACTATATCAACTATACTGAAATACTTTGATAGGTCTTGATGAGTGTTTTTCAGAATTATTGTGCTATGCCAGATGTATTCTGGTTTCAGATATTTTTTTTTTTTGCAGAATATTGTAATTTCCCATGAAAAAAGAAATAATCCATTACTCCCTGACTCCATTTATGAGCATCATGTAAGATAGTGATGTATGCAGGCAGCAAAATAGCTCTAAAAACATGGAGAACCCAACAGCTGAAAACCAATACCTGAACTGTTCCTGGAAACCTGCAGAAATCACATTCACATTCGAAAGCACTGGTGCTGAGTACCTACAGTAGCACATCTCTACTAACAAGCAAGCTGTTGCCTCGCTGACTCTCTACATTACCTAGGACCACAAAGACAGTCTTTCGAAATCTGCATGACAGCAAAAGGATAGCAACATATACATGAGCAAAAAGCCATTCTGGTTGCTAAGGCTATTTGATTATCTGAAAACAACAGGGAGTCTGACAGTCTGGGAATCCAAAAGACATGTAGCAAGCATATATCATCAGTTAGAGAAGCCAAAATAATAATTACTGCATCTTCAGTTCCTTTTTTCATTTTAGTCTTGTCTCCTTCCACTAAAGAACTCGCCTCGACTGTCTAGTCACTGTCTTATCCTGGAAGGTACCTAAATGGACCTTTGATACTTACCCATCACCTCAAGAACTTCTAACTTGTGCTTCAAGTCATGCTCAACCAAAACTTGGCCCTGACTTTAGGAAAAAAATGGATTACGGCCATTTTTCCTTAGTAGTTATTCTAACTCCCAAACATTCATAAAGACAATGAAATTTCCTTTAAATAAGCCAAAATTTGACCTGAAGATATCCAAACATTTCTTCACACGGAGCAGAAAATCCTTAATGAATAGAATACACCTGAAAAGCCAAGGAAAGGATTCTTTCTTCTGCCTTGAATGACATGTCCTTCAGAAGGGGGGAATATCTATCAGTGTTGCCATATTGACACTATTTCCCTTATCCTACTGGGCCTACAACTGTCACATCTATTACATGTCAAATTACATCTACTGACTATAAGATACAAACATCTTTCTTACACAAGCAGTTCATCTTACCTGTCAGACACAAGGATCATTGTTCTTTGTGTTGTTTTGTGTTTGTTTGGTTTGTTGGTTTTTAAAAATGTCATAAAATTTCAGTATCTTCTGTTTATTTTGCCTACAGGTGTTTACAATCTTTGTTTTTATTCTTTTTTCTTACTTTATACATACATATATTTTAGACTTCAAAACTGATCATCTTTTCACTTGCAAAGGAATATTGCTTTTACCATTGCTTATGTGTTCTATAACAGAAATTTGAAGTAAAGCAGATAAAACAGGTGCCAGCTAATATGAATGAATATTGCAAGGTTTACTTTTCCCACTCATTTGGCTTTCATTACCATGAACGTTTATACTTGCAGCACAGAGAAGTCCACTAAGGAGATGTGGCTTTATATTATTAAAATGGTTTAGAAAGCCAGAACTGAAAAGTAGTATAATTTGGACAAATTGTCTTAAATGCAAAACACATCCTACTGACAATTTTACTGGTCTGTGGCATGAAAGAAGTTAATTAATTTATCGCCACAACAGACTGGAAGAAAACCTATTGTGTTATTTGGCTTCTTGGATGAGAATCAATGACTCATTAGTCTTAATCATATCAGTCTGCTTACACTATTTTATGTCTGATGAGAAAACAAGTAACATTACAGGGAATACAACATGCCACACACAGAATGCTTTCACTCCCTATTAACTCCACTCAATACACACAGCTACTTGCACTGTTGTGCTTAGGGAGTAAGACTAACATTGTGAACGAGAAGGAAATGCACACCATACAGTGTATTTATTGCTTCTGCTCCTGTCTGTAACTGACCTTTACTCACATGACCCTAAATATAATCAGAATTTTGTCTAAGCATCAGCTATGATGGGAATTACACTATGCTGATGTTACTGAACCGGGGATTTCACAGACATTTACAAGGTAAGAGTTAAGGAAGAGAAAATAAAAATGTTGGAAAAAATTATTCCCTTCTTTATTCTCATTAGAGATTTATAATGGGCTCTTCAGTGATTTAAGACTACCTTAACTGCATAGTGAGTTCACTCTCACTTCTGCAAAATACCGGAGAGTATCTTATACTAATTGTTTGGAATGGTGTCCAGTTCATCTAATCTGGATACTGATTTTGGGCAGTCATCACTGAAATGTTAGACTCTCAGTTCAGAGAAGAGGGGTTAAAGACAATTGCAAACTTATCCATGATGTCTTGTTCAGTCAATGAACTGAGACAAAAGTATTGGAAAATTCACAAAAGGTGATCCAAACCACTCAGCCCACACAACTTTGCCCTGCTGATTGTACAAGACAGTCCAGAGTGCTAGAATTAACCCTTCCCACTAAGACTGCAGGGAGCCACTGGGAAATGCCCAGTGCTAGCTGACTGGGGGATATAGTCCGCTGTGCTCAGTGGCCTTCCGCACCTCTTCTAGGTGGCTAAGGGGATGGACAAGTGAAAATAATGGTGATAGCTATCACTTGCATCGCAATTGAAAAATCAGAAGGCTCTGTCAAGAAGTGGGATATCTCAGTGGTGAGCCCTGTCCAAGGCAACTGAATGCATAGCTCTCACACTACAGGGAATTGCCCAAGTTTGGGCTCATACCTGCCTATACTTGGCTGTAGGTATTCTGACTGAACACGTTCCCATCATCTTTAGCCAGCTGTGTGATCAAAAAGGCAAAGATTTGGGACTCTGAAAAGGGAGACAGGAGAAGGCTTTGCTTAGCCATAGTGTTGACAGTACTCAGCTAAGAGAATGCAGAACTGGGTGTCCAGGGCTAGCTCTCTGGAAAATGTACATTAGCTTATGCAATGAATAAAACTGAAAAATAAGCTAAGGAAACAGGAACCAAAATCCCTTCTGTCAGAGTCCTAGGACAGAATCAATATCTTCCTGATTTGTCTCTTTGTGAACCTTCAAAACTTGCATTTCTGTGCATTTCACAGTTTCCAGAAGCTGAAAGGGAAAATCTAATCTATGGCCTGCTTCTTTGTGGCACTGGATAAGGACAATGTGAGTTTAATCTCTTTCAGGCTAGGTAGCAATATGAACGAAGATCTTTTGCTTTGTACTGTGTCTTAGACCTATATTTCTACTAGTGTTTGTTGTTTTACAAACAGTAAATTATTCATCTGAATTACAGTCTCAGTTTGTGGGAAACAACCATACAGGGATTTTCCTTTTCTGTCATACAATTACCTGTCAGAATTGCCTTTTGTGAAATTTACTATGATTGGTTTTGAATTTAGTGCACTAGTTGAGCATCGTCTTGATGTCAGAACTCATTGATGTGCCTCATAATAAATCTTGTATAAAACAGTATCCACAGAGAAATATTCTATTAATGAGTCTATTAGAAAATATTCCTGTTTGATTTTCTAGACAACATCCCAGTTGACATTGATAACATGCTGTATAAAGTAAATATTATAATTGTATATTATAAAATAATAATAAAGAATAACTAACAGGAAAATCAAAGACAGATATCTAAAGTGTAAACAAGACATATGGCATTTTATGTTTACATAAAATTATATTGAACATGAAAGGCAAAGCCACTCACAGCTAAACCAAAAATAAGCTCCTATAACTTTGTCTGCGCCAATAGTTCACTGTATGAAGATTCATTGATTTCACTGTAGCTCTGCATGAGCAACAGGATTAATATGTGGACTCTCCTCTGGCAAAAAAGTTTCTTTGGCACATTTCCATTAAATTTCATCTTTGAACTGTTTTTGGAAACAGGCCATAAATACACACCTGCAAGAAGACCTCATCTGAATAGACTTCTGGTTTCTTGTTTTTCATAAGGAAGAAATTTTTTACGATAAGGGTGGTGAAACACTGGAACAGGTTTCCTACAGAGTAGATGCCCCATCCCTGGAAACATTCCAGGTGAGGTTGGACGGTGCTCTGAGCAACCTGATCTAGTTGAAGATGTCCCTGCTCATTGCAGGGGGGTTGGACTAGATGACCTTTAGAGGTCCCTTCCAACACAAACTATTCTATGATTCCATAAAAAGTATTAAAGTAAGGTTAAATGTCTCCAAACACTGCCAAATTAGGTATTGCAGTGAAATGTATCTTTCCACTTACCCGTAAATAATAGGCAAGAAGAGAGGGGAATACACAGGCATTTGTGAGTGAAAGAGTGAGAGAGAGTGCCCCAGCAGATCATTTGTAGCACACTTTCTAACTAGGCAAATCTAGATCCTAGGTTACTTATTTTTCAGTTCAGTTTTCTTCTCTACATTTTTAACATCAACAGCTTTCTTTTCCTTGTTTTTACACAGGATACTGAGAACTACTTACAAAATTTTGAAAAGAAAGTTGGAAGAAGATTAATGGGGGAAGCTTGCAACAGACTAACAGATTCCTAGCATGCCTGCACTGCATAATGGAATGCCCTGCCAAAACCATGAGATAGCAACGGTGGAGCTAATGCTAAAACAAGAGGTTGTGGGGCAAATCAGTTCTGTGCTCACCCAAATTAATCAGCCCAGAAAACCGTCTGCACTGCACCAATGCAGTCATGTGGTTTTCGAGACTTCAGGTGGTATCACTGCATATAGCACTGTGTTCTGCCAAGGGGTGTAACAGCTCAGGTTGGTAATAGCTTAGCCGTCTTCTGCACCATTCAGGGATGTAAACTTGCCTTCATTCACAAGCTTGCTTAGTTCTGCACTTCTCTGAGATGTTGTTTGAAATAGCTTTGAGAAAAACCGTAAGCAGATGTAAAGAATGCTCTGAGGAGATATTTTAAGTAATCTAAATAGAATAACAGAGAGAGTAACCCCTTTGTAATTTAACTGAAAGAAAATTAGTTTCAATCCTGAAACATGGTCAGGCTATGGCTACAAGGTTCCTGTGGCTCATAAGAGAAAGACCATAACTTGATACTGATTTTATTTTCTCACACAAGATATTATCGAGATATTTTTATTTGCATGTAAGAATCTTCAATGACAAATGGAGAAGGCAATAAAAGCTTATGCTTCCTTGTAGGATTATATATTTTTCTAGTTTAAAGAAAACATGGAATATATCAATACATAAAAACATTCAGGAAAAAAATATTTTGAATGAGTCAAGCAAACAATTTAACATATATTTTGAAAATATTTCAGTAAAACTTTTTACTTTTTCAACTTTTTCTTGCAACAGAAAACAATATTTGGTAAAATGTTAAAATTATTTAATTCCTCCCTCAGTCAGACTGTGGTTTTGGACTGTAATTTTATATGCTTATTTATTTTTACTTCCCTTCCTATCTTAGGCAATAAAATAATTGCTGGAATGTGTCATAGCTATCAATGCAGAAAAATCTTGTCCACTACATCTGAATTACCAACATACTGTAACCACTAAGGATTTTGTTATTTCCTGTAAAATCATCAGTGCCTCCCAGTTACTAACAGCTGATTATTATTAATCTGCTTTACTTTCTTTTCCACTGTATTGCTGGAATTTCTTTGCCCAAGGCAACACTATCTCCAGTACAAAAATCTGTCTGAAGCTATTACCATTGTAATTAAGCTGCATTACTGCTACCACTGGGAGAGAATATTGAATACCTCTTTAGTGAAAAACAGACTAAAGATATTTTTCCTACAGAAGACAGAACTAAAAGGTATGAGTGCCTCAGAGAATACTTGGAGAGTCAGAGGGGGAAAAAAAAAGGACTCATTCAAAATCTTTACTTACCCTGTAAGCATTATTCCTTGGTACTGATAAAACAATCAAGACCTTCCTTTTCCACCAAGGAGCCTTCAAAGATCATCAGAACAGGTGAAGCAGCTTGCCCAGCACAAAAGAGTCCGTCAACCTGCTTTTCTGCCAAGTCAAGACAAAGTATAACAACCTGGGTGAAATTTTAATCAGAGCTTGCTCTTATTGCCTGACCTTTACACAGAAACTTGAAATTGCTGAAGGATCTTTAGTGTTTTAGAGTTCTGTTCATCTTCTCTCCCATGCAACTCCTTTGCTATGGTGAGAATCAGGACCATCTTCAAGCTAGCCATTCCTTTAACATTGAAGACCGCGTTATTGCCAGATATGCGGCACACTGTATGCAATGTATTGTACATTACATGCCAAACGGTCTATGAAATACTAATATGTTGACCATACAAATAATCTAGTATGACATACTAGTATGTATGACATAAGAAATAATCTAGACATGACTAGTGAATGCCTACAGAGGGTGGGCTGGAGTTGAGGTTTTATACCAGCCTTTCTGCAGCCGTGTGTTTTCACCCAGAACATAGTGTCACCGAACATCGGGAATAAAACTCCTTAACACTGGGTGTATTAAAGAGCAGGCATTACTTTATTCGGCCGGGTGCATGGGGGATCTCTCCTTCTAGCATGCACACCGTATGTTGCATCAATCGTCCCTTATATGGCTCTTTGATATACATATTCATAATAATTTCTTGGAATAATCATACATATTCATTATATTTCTAAGAACTAATTATAATATCTGCATAGTCTTTCATGCATGCATTTTGAGTCCTTAGGAGCATCTACAGGTGTCTTAGGTGGTCTCTGGGGGCCTCTCGTGGTCTCTTGTGATCTCTGCAGGAGGTGAACTTTTCTTGAACCTTTGGGCCCTTCTCCTTATATGGTCACAAATTGGCTCATCACTGCCGTTTGCCACAGTTTTGGTTGTCCTTGTCTGGTTTCTGCTAGTACTTACCTATCTCACGATGTGCTCGTTAACTGTGGCCTTGTATGCGATGTACTCGTTAGCTTTGGCCTTGTATGTTTAATGCATGCTTGATTAATCCAGCATTTTATCTTACAACTATTTACAACAATGGAGCCCTGTGAGAAACCTCCAGGATCCTGTCCCATGCTATTGCAAGCAAATATGTAATTTAGTCCCAGTTGTTCCTGCTCTGTTTTACAATGAACTCTGTTTTCCTTCTCTGGAACTACTCTTGGAGTGAAGCACAGTATTGGGGGAGTCAAGGTACCTTGCTGTGTCTCCTGCATTGCCAATTTGGGCTGCATTCACAGCCTGGGCTGAAGATTCTCCCCGTGTGTATTTTGTATAAACAGGCACCCATTACCCAAAGTTAAGGATTCAACAATGGTACCAATCAAGAGCTAGCTGTATGACTGCTGCACTTCATCAGTTATAGTGACTAGGGTACCTAACCATGGTGTCAACAGTAAGCCTACGTGACCCAGCATTGAGCTTTGACTCTTACTGGAAATCTGAACATCATGGCTCTGATGGTGAGGACAGCCTATCTTTTGAAAGCAGCATTCCAGGAGAATTCAGAGTAGGAAGGGAAGTCCTCTTCAGATTTAAAGTCTCAGAATCTTTACAAAACTGTTTCCCACCCATTTTGTTCTCCTATCTCAACTCCTGTCAATAATGACCAGGCATTGCTGACCTAGTAAAGTAATTTTGAAAAAATATTTTATCATCTATTTTAACTGTGCATATAGAAGTTTACCTGCCAGAAATGAAGAGGAGAGTCACTTAATGAGACAAAAAATACCAGGGATAGGGAAGGATAAGAAAGCTGCGAATATAATCAAGCTTTTACGTGTATGTCACAGGGTAAAGCCTGCACAAATGTATTACTCAGAAAAAATAATAGTTTGATTATAGCTACTTTGTTCTTGCTCATTATATGATCCTGGTATGTGCTGGGAACCCAAACAAGGCATAGGCAGTTGTTATGGGGGAGGCATACCTGAAGGGCTGGACTACATCTGTTCTGCTCTTAATGAATTAGGTATGCACTGGAGAGAAACACAAAGCTCAGATGAAGAGTTTCAGATCCATTTGGGGTGGGAGGACAGAAGATGGCAGTGATCCAGGTAACATTGGTTTTAAATAAGGAGAAAGTCAAAGAGGCTGTCAGCAAGGACTCAAACACTTTAACTAGTTGGAGAACATGTCCTGGTCCCCCGAGTCCATGGTGCTGGGCACAGCTGGACTAGATACCTTGGCTGGTGTAAGTGTCTCCTCTACAGAGCACATACATGTGTGGTAGAATAGACACCTTAGAACAGAAATTGCTATCCACTCACTATACCAATCCCACTTATTAAATAAATGTTGGATTTCATGTCACTGAGCAGTGTGCTTCTTCTAGTTACCTCACCTGAAATTTCCCCAAGACAACATGAGCTACTGAACACCTTAATAGTTCAGTATCAAGTGAAAACTTAAAATAAATGGTGTAAGCTATCGCTGAATGCTGTACAACCTACTCATCACTGCTGACTTAAATACTCTTGCACACTCAGTTCTATGTACTGTTATTTACTAAAAAAACCTGAAGTCTCTTGAAGCTCTGCTGAGATACGGCTTTATATAAAATTTTGACTTGTCAAAAACACATAAAATTCTTTTTCAAGTTCTTTTTGCTCAGCAGTGATTTGTCTATTTTGTCTAATTAGCCTCCAATGCATAGCACTGTCTCTGACAGTGTAAGAAAAACTATTTCCAACTGTGTGCTTTGACTTCCAGCTCAGCCACTCCTATCTATTTTCTGTACCCTTTTACCCTCTGGATCATCAGAAATTACGTTCTCCATCCCATCTTCTTCCTTTAGGCAAAGTATTCAATGTCACTGCAAGGCTGCAACATACAGCAGTACTCCGGTAACTTCTCCAGGTGTGTATTTTAAAGGACCGCAAGTAAAATTGTGTCTTAGATGACTTGGCTTCCTGCTCATGATTGTAGCAGTGGACTCTTATGTTGCACCTATGATCCACAAAGGATCTGAAGCTCTTCAAGGCAATCTCCAATTGTCATGCAAAAGATCAATAGACAACTTCCATTAGGTCAGATACAGCTTTTCAGACAGATTATTATCTGCCCCAAACTGTTCTGAAAATTCCACTGAATTTTGAAAATATGCTTCAAAATACTGGTGCTCAGAGAAGATCCTGAAAATCTGAACTTCCCACAAATCCTTATCTTTATCACCATATTTTGACACAAATTACCAGTATGATTTTTAAGAAAGTTGCAGCTACAACTTATGTCAGATGAATTCCTCAGGCCTTTGGCTGTGTTACTAGAAGCCATTTCTGTTTGTCAAACCAAAACTAATCAATATTATATTTGATTTTATAACAATTTGATAATAAAATAATTTCTCTTCCTTGTGTCAGAGTTTATTGCGAATGTTTAAAAATTCAAAAGGAACATTTTTGTGGATCTCCTAGTTGGTCTTAACATCTATCTATATAAATAGCTTTGTTTCAAGTATGTAGTATTTTTCATATATTATTTATTTTTTTATTTAATTTAGAGATAGAAACATAATGTAAAGAATATTATTTAAATTAAGAGCTGTGTAATGATAGAGAAGACCTGCTCTGACTTATAGGTAAACTTTATTCAGAAACCAGCACATGAAAACTACTAAGTTTGTGCAATGAAGATGAAGGTAGAACTTTCAATTTCATTTAATCAGATTTTCTAAAGGTCAAAAATTATTTGCCTACAGTAATTAATACACACACACCTGGAAATAATGTTGTCTGGTTTCTTCAGCTCTTTAATCTGTACTTATTTCCAGCAAGTAAGCCCTTGCAGTGCATAAGTAAGTTCAAGATGCTAAACATGGTATACACGCAAGAGATCAATCTTAGATTTTAGCAACAGTGCCAATTTTTGTCAAAAGCCTATAGTGACAGAGAGAAATGCATAGACATATCCAGGGACTCTAATTCATTGCCTAGTTTGGTCTCTTACTAATCAGAGTTACTACCTCTGTTACTATCATGTATCATGTCTCCTCCCTGTAAAGACCCTCTAATGGTAATGATCCAAATATCATGAGTTTTACAGATTACACACGTGCATATGTGCATCCACATATTAACGAGTGTTTGTGTAATATTTATTTGCAGTCTGTGGTGGGCTGACCCCGGCCAGCAGCCAATGCTGGCTGCTTGCTCACTCACCACCACCCCCCACAGCAAGAAAGGAGAGACAACAAGAAGACCAGAAGTGAGGAAACTTGTGGGTCAAGATAAAGTGAGTTTAATAGGGGAAGGAACAAGGAAAACAACAAGCAATGCAAAGGAAATCACTCACCACCTCCCACAAGCAGACCAATGCCCAGCCAGTCTCTCAGCAACAGCCACCTTGGAAGCCAAAACCTCCCCTTCTTCTTCCTCTGTCCCAGGTTTTAATGGTGAGCATGACATTATATGGCACACTATACCCCTTCGGGTCAGCTGTCCCTGTTATGTCCCTCCCCAGCACCTTGCCCACCCCCAGCCTACTCGCTGGGGCAGGAGGGGGCATGAGGGCAGTATAGAAAAAAAGAGAAAACCTTGATGATGTGCAAGCACTGCTCAACAATAGCCAAAATATCAGTGTATTACCAACACTGTTTTAGTCACAAATCCAAAGCACAGCACCGTATGGGCTGCTATGAAGAATGTTAACTCCATCCCAGTCAGACCCAATACCTAGTTACATTAGTAGTCTCTTCTGGACTACTTAGTCCTAAAGCATAGTACCAGGCGAAGAGTCCACATGGTGTAGAGGACATTTAGAAAGCAGGCTAACTGGAAACAAAGAGAAAATTTCCTGTTAAGTACCCAGGCAGTCTGGGCTTTTGGTAAAGCCCTATCAGAAAATAACACCCTCATTGATTGGTGTGAATGGATCAAAAATCAAAAGTAAATACAGCCAACAAACCTACATTACTGTAGCCAGAGGCATTTAAATTTGTATCCAACCCCAAATGCTGAAGTTATACTAAAGCTAAGTTTTACAAGGTCTTTCTAATGTAATAAAGCCTTTTCTTGGAATGAAATTGGTTGCCACAGAGAAATAGGAACCCTGCAACATTACACCTGTCACTCTTTCTATTTGATCCATAGGGTGTGCTGCAAAACTGGGAGCTGCATTCTCCCAGGTAGCTTCAGCAGTAATTAAGGAATGTTGCAAAATTCAGTCAGGTCTGAAATGCCTGAATAAATGGTTCTGGGATCAATATTGTATATAGCAGAGGTCAGGCACCTTCCTGAATATTCAAATATTTTATAAAAACACACCAAAAAATGAAAAAGGTTACAGGGGCAGCACTCATTATTTATCATAATGAGCACAGCCCTGGGAATCTAGATTTCCAGCTGCTACCCACTAATTCAGATGTCCTATTGCACTACTTGTTAAAGCCAGACCGTCCTTCTATCTGTAGGTTAATTGAGAGACACAGCACATAATGTGAATAATAATCATCTAGGAAATATTATGATCAGTCAGTTACTCAGGTAGGAACATTTTAATTACAGTTTAGAGCTGAGAAATGCATGATCATTAGAGAAAAATTAAAAATATAAAGAAATGTTTATCTCTCTTTTTTTCTTTAACAGAAACTTATGAAAACACACCTGCTTCCAGCACATACAAATACACGTTCTGAATGGTACCTAGAGAAAATACAATTTGGCTCTTCACATAGAACTGTCAAGCTTTCACAGAGACAATTCACGTGATACGAACATCAACAACAACAAAAGACCACTATAAAACTGGTTCGTTACAGTAATACATCAAGTAGTATCAACAGCAAAACAAGATCAGACAGTGTAATAAATAAATATATTTATATTTAAAATACGTTTACTGTGATGTCATTATTAATAACTAGCCAGGTAACTGATTAGGATCTGATCATAAAAGAAAAGCTATTCATTGAGATTATTTTGTCTTTTCACAGGCTTCTCTGAAGCTGCAGCACAAAGTGTTGGTATTAATCCACATAATGCTCCTGAGAATATTAACAGTTTACCTAGTTATGCAAGAACCTTGGGATGTTTAGCTAAACCTGTCCCTGACTGTATTTGTTCTATGCTTGAAAAGGTAGGTCTGACCTCTGAAACGTCTGTGTTTCAGTTCACCAACAATAACAAGCAGGAAATCATTCAACTGTAGGAGTGTTATGAGGATGACTTCACCCTGGTCCTGGAACACTACCAGGATGACTTCATAAATATGGTAAGTATGTTGATAAAACCTTATGTGGCTCTACAATTAGCAAAAATATATAGCATGTATATATACTACTGTAGTAATCTAAAAATATTATTTTACATTCAAGGGTTCCATTTTTACAAACAACAGAATCCTACATATTTCTAAAAATACATAAATTGCAACACTCTACAGTTACTATGCAGCAGTTAAAAATTCACAACCAGTGGAAATAAGTACATAAAAAAATAGAAAAGCACTAGAACCAGAATCAACACATGGACAGATTAATCATTCCAATTCTACTACTAAAATTATTCTCATACTTTATCTAAAAGTGTGTTATAATTTCAGATATCTCAGACTATTTTTCCTTCATGGTACTTACCATAGGTTTAACATATAAGATGCAATGCCAGCTGTGCATTCAGTAGAAAATGCGGCCTTTATGTTCTGTGATTTTAAAGATGTAATATGGTATTTTGTCTGTGAGTTTGTCCATAGAAATTTTTTTTTTTTTTATTTCTTCTGGTTTTAAGTAAAGATGTATTTTTCTTGGTGATGGAAAAAAACTGGTAGGGAACAAGCTCATATTAATAAAGAGATAGGATTACCTGACCACATTTGGGTTTTTTTTTTTAAATCTTCAGCAGTTTCAATTTTGAGAATACCTGTCAGAGCACAAGGAACAAAATTTATGATCTCTGCTCTTCTCAACATCAGAAATAAAATAAAATATGAAAATGTAACATAATATATTCAAAGTAATACACTTCCTAGCACCAAAATGACTTTCCAAATATGAATGCAGACCTAGTGAAGCTGAAGATATAAAACCGTCCTGATAGGGGGTAGAAGAGAGGTCATAAAGTATGCAGTGACATTTTAGAAAAGCAAAAGCCAAATCTTTTCTAGGCAGTAGCTCTAGTACCACAGATTTAGGCTGACAGAAAATTACCAGTGTCCAGTTGCTTAGGAAGACTACAATTCTGCTTGTTGAATGTCTCTGTCAAAGTGAATGGGTTTTTTTTCAGATTTTATGCAAAACATTTTGGCAAATCCAAGGACAAGATATGAGAACAGACATGATTCATCCATGTTAAAAACTTCGATTTTATCAACTGAGAGGAAATTATATTTTGTTTTTGAAGAACACAGCTGAACTTTGCAGGAAATGGCAGCTGCATCAGAAGTGTGTCTCCTAGTGCCAAGAACATGTCTAAAATTTCACTGAAAAAGCTTAGTGTATGCATATGCTGATTACAGAACTGCTAGACTGTTGCAACTAATATTTTTTTGAGATTAAATCATACTGGAAGTGATACTGGGCAGCCACAAACTAGGCAGTCCTGTTATCACCATTACAATGACCTGCAACTCCAGGACATGAGAAATACCAATGATGAAACTTAGAGCAAGGTGTCTGAGTCTCCCCTGTTCCTACCAGTTCATCTGTTGATGGAAAATTATATATTTACAGCAACTATATCAAGAACAAGGCCACATCGGAAACATTATTCCTGTTTCTGTTAAAGCATGTTAGATATTCCAGCACGGGATTTCATTGTAACTAGCAGCAAAACATAATATATGGGGAACAGACCACTGTTGTAGGTTATGAATAAAAAAATAACAGATAAATATATAAAAAGAGGTTGTATACTTTAACATATTTATAAGGTAAAATAGGAAATTGAGAGCTCCTGTATTCCAGACCAGCTGTTCAAAATCCTTTTTGCCAGAGGTTTTGCTTTTCTTGCTTCAGGGCAAAAGGTGATTGCTCTTTGAGGTCAGAAACCTATTCGATTAAGGAAAAATATTGTGTATCTAATATATATATAATGTATATCTAATATATATCTAATAATTTTATTTCAGATAAGTTTCACATTTTTAGGCATTTGTCCAGTGATGCAGGAATGGTGCTGTACATTAGATGAACCATTACAACACTGTAGTTTACATGTTCCTGACTATTGTGCATGATCTTGTCAAAATACAAGAATTTCTTCAGCCATGGCTATTGTGATTGACCTTTGACCAAGAAAAGGCATATTTGAAATGCTATTCAGGCCTGAAATATCTACCAGACAGTTCTGGTACCTCAGTTGTTTTTAAAAAACTGAAAGTATTTCTGCTGCTCAGAGAGTTTTGAAAAATGGAAACCTTTTTAATGCACTCATTCTTAACCAACTTCTTCCTTCACAGTGATTAACTCTCAGCTTCAGATTGGGCAGAAGCTTAATAAAAACTGAGTGGGTGCCTACTGGAAAAAAAATTTAAAAATTATTACAACAATGAAATGAACTTTCCTTCATTTACATTACGCTCAAGATTTCATGGTGCTGCAGCTGTTCTATAAAACTTTGAAGAGTTTCCCATAAGCAACATCTCCTACTTTCACTCAATTCGAATACCCACTAGACAGTTCAGGAAATCAGAACTGAGCGTAATAAACTTCAGTAAAACCTGTTGGGTTAATGTCTTGTCATAAAGCTCCTGTAATATAAGACATAACCACCTCTTTGAGCTAGATTTATCTCTATTCCCCCCTCCTCCACCAAAAAAACCCTCCCTTAAATGCATGCAAATGAGTGAGGTGCCTATGTTTCCATCTGTAAAATTTCTCAGATGCTGATGTAGCAGAAGCACTGCTATACAAATCCGTATGAAAAAAGGTAACTTGGCATTTAAGTCCTGGCTAGGTTCACAGTGCAGTGAACTTTTTCTTGCCTCTCTGGGGCTGAGGCTGCTGGTTGTATTCTGAAAACACTTCCTAAACAAAGCCTTGCACAAATTCAGGCAGGAGAACATGTTATTGTCATTCTGTCTTCTGCACAGCAGCTGCACCCTTTTTCTAGAGGCATGTTGAAATCTGTCTTCCATCTGCTTACTGTTGGCAGGTGGTAATTCTGTGCTTCCAATCAAAGCTAAGAAAATGACAATTGTGTCTTCTGCAGCTACTTTATTTCATGTAAATATTTAAATATTTTAGTGGCAAGAGATAAAAAAGAGAGATTAATCCAGAGCTTCTCTCTTGCATGGAATCTAGAATTCACACTAAAATCCCCCTTCTGCTGAAGACAATGTTAGCTTGATTATGGTTTTAAAAAAGTATTGCTGTTCATGAGTGGGACTTACCTCATGCCTGAGGAGGTATATAAATGCTTCTTCAAAGAGAGGTTGATCAAGCAAATGTTCACAAAGTTAGTCCTGTAGCTTACTTTTATATTTTCTAGTAACTTTGCTACAAATATGCAGCAAAATTAAGTAGTCTATAATTAATTAGCTAAAGTTTCTCTGATTGTGATCAGATAGCTTGCAGGTTTTAATAACCTGAAGCTTACAAACTGAAATAATCACATCAATATAGAAATATACATACCAGAAGAACAAACTACCATTGACATAGCCTGAAAAGCCTAACTGAGGTCTAGCCTGCAAAATTTTGCATATATCATTCATGACATAATCCCAGATAATGAACACATTTGTTTAAATGGAAGATATTGAAAAGAAAAAGCTTTAGAGAAAAATGGACTACTGTTCTTGAATATATTGCTAGCTTAAAATAGTGTGTGCAGTTGTATTACTGATGATACTATCGGTAAAGAACAGCCTTGTGAGTCAGGTTATATGTGCTTTCACTCAAGATTCTGCCAAAAACCTTGTGTGCAACCTTATCTTCTCAATATTCCCAGCTTGTAAAGTGGGATAATAATGCTAGGATTACTGCAATATTACAACACTCATTTTATTAATGTTTGTAAGGAACTTTTAAGATTCTTGGATGAAAAAGCGCAAAAGATTTTTTATTGCTTTAGCTGAACTGTAGCCTCTATTATGCTGGCTAATAATTCTCAAAGTCACTTGAGAGAGGAAAGTGAAAATATTAAGTCCCCCTGCCTAAATGTTACCTCTGCTCCAAACATATTATCAAAACAGGATTTCTGCATTTTAGAGACACTAGAGAAAAAAGCCCAGTTATATGTCATTCATGCTGCTATTTCAGCCCACATCTTCTATGTTCAGGTATATGTATATGTATGGAATCACAGACCCATCCAGACTTTCAGGTCAGAGTAACGAATGTCTCCAGAACATTAAGTCTAAGTCAGCAGAACTCATTTCTGAACGAAGGATGATAAAGTAGTGTGGTCAACTTCTATGTTTCAATGAAGAACTCTGATGACAGTCTTTAATCACTACACTAAAAACTAAAGATGAAATCCAATCTCCACTAAAGACAGTAAAACTTATATTATTATTTTCAATAAAACAGGGTATCAGCCAAAATTTTGATGTCTCAGTGCGTAGCTAATAAAAAGATGCATGCCAAGTATCATATACAGTCAGAAAGTACAGGTTTCAGCATATTATTTACTTTGGGTTTGGTGTTGTTTGTATCTATAACGTTCCCTTCAAATAATTGGTGAAAAAAATTCCAGCAATCAGATTTTAAATCTGCAGTTATGAATGTTTTGGAGTTTCATATTTGCAATAATATTATATTGGGAATACCTGTTTGCATGTCTGTCACATTTGTTGAGGTCAGGAAACAAAAGTAAAATGCAACATAATGAAATGCACATTTCTATTAGTTGCAATCAGGCATTAATGGAGAAAATGAATGTGCAATCTGATTAATTTTAAAGCAGTTAATACAGTTTAAGCCATCACTGGTTTAGCCTGTTCAAATGTGAATTTGAAAGTACTGACATATAGTGTACACCCACTTGTTCATTACTACCTATTAGTTTTGTGTTGTGATCATGTGTGGAGGTCTATGACATTCTGACTCATGTGTCCCAGAGAAAAAAAAATACTTTTTTTCTATTTCTGTGAAGCTGAACATCCTTAAGACCAGGTATCTATTTAAATAAAGTTAATATATTTAAGGCTATAGCTAGCAGCTACCTAAAATGTGAAACAGATTAGTTATTCCTGAAGGTCTTACCTTGTGATATTTTGTAAATGAAGCATGTTATAATTCCAGAGAAGAGATGTAATTCTGGGTCATTTTGAAGGATTCAGCTTACAGTGTACATTTTTAGGTGCACTTTGAGGAAGTTGTATAGAATATGTCATGTTTCTGAAATTCATTTCAGCAGGTGCTGGGGCATTAACAAAGAGATAAAGAACTAGAACTATTTTTATGGAGATTGAAGGGCTATATAAATGCTGCTGTGAATAACAACACTGTCCATTAAGAATTCCTTGTAATACTCAGTATTATATGAATTAAGAAAAGGAAAAAATTAACCAGAAAGATCGATTGAATAACTCACTTTAAATAAGAGATCAAAGACAATGTTTTTGAATCCTTGCTTGCTTGTGAATTATCAAATGTTGGGACATAATTTAATTTTAACACTTCATTGCCTATCATCCTAATAACATGTATGTGATTCACAGATTGGTGAATGCAATTATCACATCATGTGACTATTCACCTTTAGATGACAAGTAGCATGACAGTATTGTTCCCTACGTAAATTATTTTATATAAAATATTCTGCTTTTTTAAACTTTTGGTCCTTCCTTTCTTCCTTATCATCTCCAAATAAAAATATGAGCTTTATAGAAGGGTTGTAAGAAACTCACTCCTATGAAAATTTATGACAATTCTCTGCAATGCTTTGTCTCACAAATGAATATTTGTTTATCCAAATGCTTATGAATAAATATTATGAGTATTTTTGTGTTTGCATATGATTACTTCTCTAATATAACGCTGCTTGAATGCTGAGAGTTAAATCAAAAAAACATAATGGAGAAGTCAACATGGGACAACTGGTGGGTCACAGATAATTATGCTCTGGAGTTCCTGATGTTGGAATTTATTACCTGGTGGAAGAAGGAGAAGCACTTCTTGCTTTGCTTCGGATAGTTTAAGAAGATGTCTTCTCATCAAATCTAAAACATAAGATTAAAGAGAATACTGAAGCCTTAAAATACTGATCCAAATATAAAATTAGGTAAATTTGTGGTCAGCATACCAACACTCAGAGGTGGAGAGAGGGAGCACACTGTAGGCAGACCATTTCACAGCTTCTACAAAGAGGTGTGTTTATCTGCACTGAGAGGAACCTGAAAATGTTCACAATTGGAGATTAAGCTGTAAACAAGAACACTGCCTGTAAAATGTGAAGCAATCCTTCCTCTATATTCAGTGGCAATATGGTCTCAGTTGCAGTACAGTTTCTTGTTGGGGTGTAACAATTCAAGAACATTAAGACACTAATGAAGAAGGTGCAGAAAAGATCAAAGAGAATGCATAGAGGTTTAAGAAACATTACATGGGAGAAAAGCTGGTGGTTGTTTAATGTGAAAAAACGTACCCTGGGAAGGATACAATTGTTGTCTTAAAACACTAAGAAGCTGTAGCAAAGAAGAAAAGTACAATTTATGCTCCATGTCCAGAGCAGATAGAACAAGAAACAATGGTCTTCAATTGCAGTAAGAAGGATGTAGTTTCAATATTGGGGGAGACCTTCCAATGGTGCAGGTAGAAAGCAATGGAATAGGATGTGTAGGGAAAGCAACTAGGTGACTAAGAATAGGCTGGGTAAGCCTCTATCAAAGTTGGCATAAATGTAATTGATCTTAATTTGAGGTAGGACCGTGGATTAGAGGATTGATCTCTTGAGCACCCTTCAACCATATGTTTCTGTGACGCAGGACGAGATGATGGGAAGTGTGTGTCCACAGTCCTTCATTATTGTAACTCCTTGCTCTACAATTTGACAGGAGGAAAAGAATAAATATAACTTTCTTATTAAAATTCCTGCTTTGAGTTATCTCAGTCCTCTGTCAAAAAAAGTTCTTAGGTAAAGCTTATAGATGCCAAAATTATATGGGTCTGTTAAATAATTGTGAGTAATGGATGAAAAATTACCAAACACAGATCTAGTCTAAGTGTTTCTGGTCTTGATATTCCCTCCAGAGGTTGATACAAGAACACAGTTATACCAGAGAATAGGAATTACATAGAGTTTAAAGTAAATATTACTAAAAATAATTGTTCCCAGTAGTAATCTAAGTCGATGGGTTTGACCAGAAACAATTTTTCACCCTTGTGTTTTTCTCTATCAGATCTAGGTAAAACGAAAAAAACTTATTCAAAGGTTTATCAGCATACTGTCTTAAAAGAAGTGTGGGAGGCCTATTTAAAAAAAAAAGAAAACCAAACCAGCATAGAGAAAATTGAAAAATATAGAGTCACAAAATAAATTTCTGGAAGCAGCTTAGCTGGGTGGTAGACCGCATGAACTACTATGATTCATAGTAGTACTATGAATAGGTACTTCCCTATTAGTACATAGGTACTTCCCTATTATTAATTTCTTCTCTTCAATTACCTAGTCTAGCACAGGAAATGAGATTATCAAAAGGAGAATTTTTGGAAAAAAACGTCCTTTACGCTCCAATGCGATTTTCAGACAGTAAGTCTGTACCTCACTTATTCAGAAAGGTGTGACACTAGACATTAGAGAAATCTTCAGCAACTGGAAGCAGTGGATATTAATGAGAAACAAAACAAAGCTTACTGAACATGTAAAAAGCATAAATTTCTACTTTCTTTTTTTGAACAAGAATAACAAATACAGGAAGACTTGAAAACTAAATCATGTCATGGATGAACCTTTAAGAACTGCAACTGGATAAAATCTGTGGTTTTAAAAGCCTATTGTGTTGTGAAAAGTGACATTAACAAATAGGAGTGCAACCCATGTCACCTTTGTTAACTGCAACCAAGCATTTCAGAACAATTAAATTAAATAATGATTCCAGTTTCCAATGTATCTTAGAAATGCAGGAGTTTATCTGCTGTATGACAGTGAGGAACTAATGCCAAAGGACAAAAAAAAAAAAAAAAATTCATGTTTGGAAAGACTCAAGATGTAACAGAGAAGAAATAGCATTATTACCAATCATTTATGAGTTTTGGAGCATAAATCCCAATTAGAAATATTTTAAGTGTGAGAATAAATACAAAAATTCAAATTGTTGCTTATAAAACAAAGTTGCAGACCAATGTTTCCAAATAGGAATGTTATTTCTGAATTAGACATAACATTTGCATTTAAATATAGATGTCTGGCATGTGGTCTCTATTTAACATTTACATCTCTGTATCTGAAGATTTGCTAAATGACTCACCAGGAAAGGACTCACCAGAAAAGCTGCAAGCCTTCTCATTTAGTGGTAGCAAACCTGCTCTAGTAGCTAATGCCTCATAACACGTCCTCAGCCTACCTCTTAAATTCAGCAAATGAAAAGGAACAGAGAAACTGACATGGCACCAACATGGATGCCTCAAACACAGTAGTATTCACCTGACGTGTATTTCAATGATAACCTTTTCAAGGATTGCTGGTGCTTGTGCACAAAAGAAATAGTAATTATTAATACAGATTATAGGATTTTCATTTTCAAAATATTTATTTTTAAATATCTGGTTTCCCGCAGATAAGGGCTGAGAAGGAATGGGAAATGCCACAGCTAAAATTAATCAACTTGCAAAAATTTAGTACTGGTAGCTACCTGGAGAAACCAGATAGCTGAGTGCTGCATAGGCCAAGTGGTTTAACCTCTCATGCAGGAATATTTCAGGTGAAAGATACATTATTTAAATGTGCTTATTAGTTTAGAGATCCTGAGAATAAAAAAATTTGGAATTTTGAATGTTTTTTGAAATTTGACCAAACTGTTGCTGATCTTGGCAGCAGAGATGCAAAGATTAGCTCATGTTGCTGATACGTAAATTCACACTATTTATGTCTTAGCATTTTTTGTGCAGAAACAAACAGACTTAATTGCAACTGCCAAGTGTCGCAGAACTCCACATTTTGGCTTCAAACTTTAGGAGAGAAAAGTTATATAGAATACAATAAACAAAATGTTATAATGGCCAAAAAGATAACACCTTTTTGGTACAAAGGTGAGTGGGTCTATCTTAATTCTAACAAAATTGCTCATCTGCACAGCACAAGTTATACACAGTCTTCAGCACAGTGGGAGTTGGTAGCAGAGCAGCCCAAGATTTGCAGCAAGGTGCTGTTTTATAGTCCTGTGCTATACACTATGAAGAACAAAATGGACCTTTTCCTTTCATCCACAACATACTTGTGAATATGCATCAGCAGAACTACTCCAAGTAGTGGGCCATTTTGTAAAAGCTGACAAACTTGACATGGGACTGTGTCATGCTGGAGTCCTATATTCTAAGAGTTATTTTCTCCTGCAGTCAGTAATGAGTCAATATACATTCAAATCACATTTATTTATTCTGTCTCCTAGCTAAGAGACCACGATATGCATGCTCACCAATGAATTGGTTGATAGACATATGTGAAGGTTGCCACTGTCAGTGCCAGCTGTTCTGAGTTTCTGTAATTCACCAAATATAAATATCTATGTGCAGTATGTAAACTCATACTTACAAATATAATTTTTTAAAATATTATATCATCAACTCCATTCTCTGGAGAAGTAAGAGGTTGGAGGTTCATGGGATAGTCCAAGCGATCAAAAGTCATGGTTCAAGGGCATAATAACTAGTTCTTAATAAGCATAATGAAAAACACCAGTGTCTGCTCCAAGACATGTCTGACTGTCAATAAGCTGAAATGAACCCAGACCATACATAGATAACCCAACCTGTGTATAGACAATGGGGTACTTCCACTCAGCGGTCCCCATTGGAAATGCTGTTCAGAGCCATCCGTGCTGGCTTTGCATGGAGCTTGTTAGGCCTACCAGCATGTATCAGTGCCAGTGCCTCCCAGTAAAAAAACAGCTGGACCACTGGAGTCACGCTGTCTTGGAGGTAGCAAGCATAACATTGCTTACAAGATGCTGCTCTTTGGACATTGAACTGCCTGTGCACCCACAGCATTTTACATAACTTAGATAAATTGACTATGGATAGCTAAAAGTTGACTGTACTTACTCTGGGCTGTAATATTTGACCCTGGCTACTGTGAGTGACAATAACCATCGATACTTTCGACCATAAAAAGCTTTATAGACTGAAGAAGATTTCACTTCCCTGTCTGCTTGTTCCCAAGCAGGTTCTATAAATTTTATAGTTCTGGTGAAAGATACTGAATTATAAAGGAAATAGGAAATCCATCAGTAGGATTAGACTTCCTTTTTCTCCAGTCTATACCAAGATTATTTATTCCTGCTCCATTCAATTACTATTACATTTAACAAGATATCCAGTAGCTAGACAGCTAGTAATGTATTTTATATTTCTGTCTTTGAGCTTTTAAATCCTGGAGGCTTTGCTCGAATATTTGTACTGTGTGGCTGAATCTTCTCAGGTACTCTTTTATGCCTCCACATGGCATTCCTGAAAGATGTTTAAAAGACGCATAATATTTTACAGGTCTCTTAAAATTCTTCCAATATAGAACAGACAGGTTTCGTACTCCCCAAAGAGACTGGCTAGTAACAGAAGTTATTCATCTATAAATACAGATGATACAATCCAAGTAAAGAAAAAGGGCCATGGAATGACGTGCTTCATGAAGCACAGTCGCCTATAGACATTCACTAAATTTCTTTCTCTCTGGACAATTATTTTCCAAAGCACACAGCAAGGGGACACAGGTTTTGGTTATCACTGAAGTTTTAAAACAGCTTCATAAAAGGAATGAATTTGTTAAATATGTTGGGTAGATTCACCTGCTAGGCTGTCTTCAATTTAGTACAGCATATACCTGTGCTTTTATGTTGTGGCTATTGATTGAGAAGCAATGGAAAAGCAGTTATACAGTTTGGGAAATACCTGTATTTGCTTCACAACTTAGATACACTTTGAGTTTTGAACGGATGGTTATTGTATTTTGTGACTCACTGTACTGTGTCTTAACACACCACTGTAAGATGTTATCATTAAACTTCACATAACGCATTTAGGATGTGCAATAATATAACAATATTCTAGTGGAAAAAGAATGAGATTGCTCACAGTGCAACATTCTGCTTTCCAAGAAGTTTCCATTTTGGATGAATTTACCCACCTAGCAGTAGGTATCTGCTATCAATTTTGCAAAGTGGTTTAACAACTGAAAAAGAAAAGCCAATAAGGTCTAGTCCCTCGGATCCTTTGCCTGGTCTGACAGTCTCCCTAACATTCTTTTGTCTCTCCAGGGTAGTACCTGTAGCACAAGCTCCTTCCACTTTTGCAAGGAATGGGAAAGGAATAATTTTCTGGCTCCTTTGACTATGCTTCCCAACTTGTTGCACCTAACTATCTTCTTGAAGGTGAGCAAATTTCTCCTGTCACCAGTAACTGCAGCTAGACCTTGCAAAAGTCTACACTGCCATAAGGACCATTTAGAATCCAGATTATGCATAAAGGAAAGGGTAAAAACTGTATCAGCACAAAAATCAGGACAAAATTGTACACAATAGGTGTTCTTTTTTTTACATTGGAAAATGTCACGCATGACGAGCATTAGCTGCAGCAGCTTCTCAAAAGTAAAAATGAACTTTGAGTGACTTGTTTATGATGATACACCCCTTACCATGAGAGAGATTTCAGTAGGATAAAAGCTCGAAACATCGAGGCAACTGATATTTCCAAGCTTTTGGGTGTATTTGCAACCTAATCTACTCCCCTGCCCCTTCCTCCCACAGAAGGGAGCAGAAGATACTCAATGAAGTTCTTATTCTCATGGAAAACCCACCAATAAAACAAATACTAACTAATACTTACAAAGCAATCACAGCTGGTTAGAAAGTAATTTAATTCCTTTCTTTAGTATAAATGAAGTCAGTTTTCATTTCCTTAAGGATCACAGAAAAATATATTTATAGACTGTAAATCCCACCTGGGGAAAAAGCCATCACAACACTAAAGTTCTCTTAGTTCTCCTGTAAGATTTAATTGCTGCATGAACAATGTGTCACCCCTCTGTCCCAAAAGATTAAAATATTTTATATTATAGGACTCAATGCAAAATAGGATTTCTGTAACGGAATTAATTTAGCAATGATCAAGAGTTTGTCTCATTAAAAGAAAAAGTTTTCTGTTTGCTGGGAAAAAGGATATGTGGAGGACAGAAAAATACCTTTTTGAGGAGTTCTATTAGGCTTACAAAATAATAAGATTTGTGCCACACTAAGCAACTGAGGATTCTTGTATAGAAGCAGCATGTTATTAAACATACCCATCAGAGAATGTTTTTCAGTTATACTTCCCTCCAAATTTGCTGTTCTGTGTTCCTCTACAGAGATCAGGTATTTCTAATATTTTCTTTTTCAGGGATTAGTGACATAAAAGGCTTTGCAAAGAAAAAACCAGATATATAATGTAGCTAGGAAGTTACTCTTACCCCTCACACTCTGCTATGTCCAGTTCTGAGATCTAACGTAACCACTTTTATCTTTTTAATTTGCCTGCTTCATGGAGACAGACTTCTACAGCTGGATGCAATAACTGCCACAATCCTGGTATTACACACGTCAGTGGGAATCAGTATATCAGTTGCTATGTTCACCAATGTTAGGAAGTTTACTTTTACAGGTTCTCTTACTCTTTCCAGCCTCTACTGTTTGTTTCTACCCAACCCACTACCATTCTGATTCCTCTTCCACTTTGTTTCTGCCAAAAGCTAAATCAATTATTTGCATAGCTGCTCTCTGTCTAAATGAGAGCATCAAAAATGTTGGGGTGTAGGGAGAAAAAGAATTATAATTCTTGCTTTTCACACTTTTTTCCCCAAAGCAGTTAATAATTTTGGCCAGATGGCAAAAAAAATTTATTCTGGAGAACTATCACAAGCATCTGCTCCCAAACTGTAATCCAATAATCCAAGACGTATTTTAAAGAGAGTTGGCAGCTTTGTACAATTGTAATTCTATCATAAAGAGTAGACAAACTCTATTAGGAGAACAATTATTTATCTCTACATTCCAAAATTCAGTTTGCTCCAAACTAAATGTGTTTGTGTCATTTTGGCCACCATCCTGGAGGTATAATAGGTATTTTTTTGTCTTTTGTTTCATGGACAAGGGTCATCTCTTCTTCTCCTGGTAATGTGGTAAGTTGCATATAATTATTGTGGATTTTCATGAGAGATAAAGTTATAGATATGATCTCTCACAGAACATAATGCATAGAACTCACAGCCGGTTTCAAGAAGTTAATTGTCAGCGTCATATCACAAATAAGCCAGCTAGAAAATCTTGGGGGATGTGAAACATGTCAAATACTTCACCAGAGAGCTCACAGTGGTTCATATTTAACACAGCTTTCCCAAGCATTGCTTCAAACATCTGTATGCAACACTTAAAATATTTTTAAATAATCTAGGGAGCCGCAGAGCAACTTTTGAGAAACAGTAAGTAAATCACAACACACAAATCACAAGGAGGTCTTAACTACACATATCAAGATTTCCACAAAGAGCAAAATGCATTGAAAAAGAAAAAAAAAAACCCAATAGCATTGTCATTCTTTCCCCTTTCCAATCAAGCCACATTAATCACTAGATCAATCAAACAAACAGAAAGAAATTATTGATTTGTGAGATTGTCTAGCAGAAAGAGGTTTCAGGGCATAATGTGAAATCAAGGAAACTACGATCCCATGCCAAACAGAAGCAATTACCAAGGAATCCTGACATACTTGGTCAAAAGAATAGATTATTTGAGGTATAGAGGATATGAGCATTTTTTGTGACATGCTACAGAATGGAATAAGGAGAAGGTTTGGAAAGCTAATACAGCAGACAGTTACTTCCAGTCTCCCTCTGCAGTTTCTTTGTGTTTCAGTACAAGAAACCTTTCCAAGGATATTTCATGAACAGTCCTTTAAAGGAAAGGATAAGGATATAGGCACTTAATATATATATTGAAACAATGAATAAAATTTAGATGAAATAAACCACAGTTGTATTAAAAGACTAGAGCAAACTTTTGGAATATTTATGGTTGTAAGCAAAGGGTACCTTCTATAGTTAAAACTCTGCATATGTAGTTGTTAAATAATGATTTCAAAAGAGCATGGATGACACTTCTTAGTGTTCAAGAATCCCATTGAATTTCCAGTTATATGACTACCCATCAAGATATTTTACCGTGACTGATATTTCATTAACCACATGGACCAAGACAGTGAATGTTTAAAGATCAAAAAAACTGAATCTAATATTGCCAATAGAGATATTGTTTCATCTAGTCATTGGGAACAATAGAAAATAGCTTCTGTGGAAGACAGAGCACCATAACCTATGATGCATTTTCCATATTCTGTATCAAGAATGCAATTTAGGCCTTAAAATATGGGTTTATTACGTGCTAAAACCTCCTAGACTGATAATAATTTCGATCACATTGAATGCATAATGATCCCTTTCATAATCTCGAAAAAAAGCCCACACTCATTTCAAAATTCATACATCAAATTTGTATAAAATGGAAAATGTATAAAGGAACACAGTGATCCGCAAAGACATAGCTGATGTGGTCAAGTACTTGTGTCTTCTGTATATAGTTGTTGAGCTTAAAAATGCATACCCAAGCTTAAAGCCATGACAAATACTTCAAACTTAGAGATCAGATACCCTCTAATTGCCATGCATATGCCTTTTAACCACTTAGAAATTGCCATAAGGCAGGATCACTGATCAGAAGGATTATCTCTATACTGCCTAAAACTGAATGAATGGCAAAATATCATTAGACTATATTAACGATGGAGTGCCTCACCACTCATTTCAGAAAGAAAAATTTAAAAAAGGAACATTTTAAAGACAAATATAATTCAAAAGGTTTCTAAGTGTGAGTTGCAAAAAACCTCTGAAAAACAAACAAGAACTACCCTTAGAAATCACCAATTAATATGATAATGAATTCAGCTTCACTTTCCAAGATTAGCTATTAAATAATAATTAAATAAACCATTATAACTTCAAGAGTTCAATAATATTTTTATGCACTACCTATATTATTAACAGTAGTTTATTGCACTATTAAAGCATGTTTACATTTTGTGGTGCTTATTCTCAGAAACACTGATGTCCGTGGCTGACCAAATGAACAGGCAGAAATCCCATGTTTAGTATATGTCATTCCTTCATGTGTGCCATAGTGAGGCAGCTCTTCTCTCTACCATGTACCCTGCATGGTTTTAAACAGTGCATTAATTTATACAGATCCAGCAAGGGAAATAACTGAAGGATAAACAGACTAAGGATTTAGTAATGGCCTGTAGAAGTTATTAGATCAGACTGCAACAAGAGCAATTTGATATTATTTCTTGTCTCCTGTAAGGGAGAAAAAACACACACCCCCGACACACATGTCTAACAGTTACAGACCAAGATGGATATGGTTGTTCAAGTTAATTAGTCCCCTTGTGTTTGATGCAAGTATAATATACTATCCTTAGCCAAATTCATCAACAGGTTGCTAGCTTGCCTTCTCAATGCTGAACCTGCTGTCTGCTGCCTTAAAGAATTCTTCTCCCCTGCCTTGCGGAACACTACTCAAAATGCTAAGAATTTTTGAGAATTAGCTTTCCAGCAAGTCTTTGCTGCAACAACAGATATGAAGACAAACCGTAGGGTATGTCTTTTATAGGAATGTAAATTTTTATTAAGGCTTTTTTTCAGTGTCCACAAATAATATTATTCAGTCCACTATGGCTTGGTTCATCTGAAAAACAAATTTACTGAACTGATGCAGAATTAGGACTCCAAATTGAAAACTAATCCCAGTTTCTCAAGTTCTGTCCAGCCTTCCTAGCAACAGTTTTCTGCCACTGACATATATGAAATTTGTTTAATGCAATCCATGCATTCTTAGAAACTTTTTTTTCCTCATTTTAATACTCTCTTTCATTCCCCAAGCAGATATTATCAACCATTAATGGAAAACTGAGCCTAGTAAGAATAATTTCTTTCATGTGTGGGATGTGAGAGAAGCAGCTGCTTCTGTACCACTTGAGGAAAAAGGGTCAAATTAGAAACACAGGCTGAGGCATTATAGTCATGACTGTAATTTTTCGATGCATCTCTAATGCACTTAAATTGTTTAGATATTGCAAATGTGTTTTTACTTACTAACAAACCACTTTCTTTACCCTTGCATTGCTGCTTCACTGCTTTTACACTGTAAATATGAAAATATTTGTGAATGCCTGTTCTTATTAATTTTTTCTTGAAGCCCTTATCCTTTTCCAAAGTGATCACTAGCATCATTCTAATAAGGTATAGCCCTAGTCTATACACAAAATAATTTTAGATTCTGAGTTTATAGGGATTCTTTGGTACTTGTTGAATATTTGACTCTAAGCTTACTGTAATACACTACTGCTCCCCTAACAAAATCTGTTTTATCATTCCTACAAATTTTTTTATCTTCTTTTAGAGTGTTTAATGTTATTATGTCAATATTCTCATATAAAGACCATTTTCATTCAAGTGTACTCATCTTATATTTTGGACTTGCAGAATTTGTATAGATATAATCCAGGGCAAAGGAGAGAGAAAGACGGTACAATATAAACCATTAGGGTTGGCTTATATTCTGTTCAATGAGATATAAGATGCATGGAATATTTTGTCTTTCATGTATGCAATTCCCACTGGGAGAAATACCAGGTCCTGAACTTGAGATCCCAGCCGCATCAACTAGCTTCACCAAGAGGGCTTTTTTTGCTTATGTGTCCACCTCTAGTTACACCTGCTGGTAATATTGGTCACGCATTTTTCAGCCTCCTAGGAAACTTAGCAGCAGGCTATCAAAAACCCAAACACATATGCCTTAGGAGCCCATCTGCATTTTCATGAAAGCCTAAATCAGTAGTTACCAAGATGAATGAATTCAAAGTATCAAGGAGTTTTAATTCAGTTGGAGTTCAACAGCTGAAAACTGCAAGTGATCATGTCCTACAGTTACAAGGAGTTAGTCTCCCCACTGCTCAAAACAGAGTTTAGAGCTACTAAATCACAAACACAAAACTCTCCTGCTGCGCTTTTCTGATGCATGAGACATTGCTCAGCAGCTCTGGCTGGGGTAGAGAGGGTACAGTCCTGACACAAATCATGACTGCTGTCTTGTAGGTATGGTACTTAAAGCATACATGAAATATTACCAACATGCAAATTCTATCATAATATAATAACAAATAAAAATTATGGAGTTTTGGAGGTTTTTTTCCTGTTTTCATGATCCCATATCCATGAAAATTGTAGTTAAATTCATCCAATTACCAGAAGACTAAATATTTCATAAAGGGAAAAATACTAAACAATCTTGTTTCCCAGTAATGGGAAATAGTTAGCTGCAGACAATGCTATTTCTTTTTGCTACTAACTTCTGTCATTATAGCAGGTATCAAAGTGAGAAAACATTGGCAGGGCTAGACTTGCCTTACTTCTATTTCTATGAGCTTCTGAACATTGAAGACAACGATCCTCCCTTGTCAGTGCCTAAATGGCTAAAGTCACATTAATATAAAGATTTTTTTTTTATTTCTTCTTGGTGCTGTGTATTGATAGCATGCGACATATTTGTTGCAGTAGATCCAAAACCCTTTATGAAGTCGTGATTTTAAAATAAGAAAAAAGATTTACTCTCTTTTCACATATACAAAATTCGATATGAAATGCGGTAACAAAAGGTCAGTGCTCTTAATGAATTTATTCCTCTCAGTAATCCTCTGTGAACACTTGACATCATAAAATGTTACCATTAAGGCTTTCACAGAGCAGACAGAAGTAGAGGAAAAGTTTAGAACTCATACAACAGTGGTTAAGATGGGTTGCCAAATAATTTCATAAACTAACAAAAGGAGAGGAAAGGAATGTGTAAAAGATAAAGCTGTTAGTTCCTGCCACCATATGCCTAAAAACAGCTTTCAAAATATCTAGATTTTCTGTGTTAAGTATTCCATTTTCTGGGCAAAGTAGAGCTAAAGCAGTGTGGAATCAAAAATGTTTGCTTCCTTCCTTTGCACAATCTTGGGTTTAATGATTTTGTACCCTCTCAAATTCAGAAATGCAATGAGAATCCTCAATACAAAGACTGTTTGATTTTAAAGAGTTATTTCAGATACTACAAATGTAGCTTTAAATACAGCTTAAATAAAGAAAAGAGGAGGAAAGCATTCAAAAAATCTTCTGAAATTTTCAGAAAATTTTTCAGAGCAAAAAAACCAAACAGCTTGAACCACATTCAAAATATCAATAGGATTTTTATTTAGCATCTTATAGATAATTTCTGTGAGGCTTTGAGATATTTTTCTTTTTTTTTTTTTTTTTTTTCTTTTCAAGTACCTTGTACCAAATTCCTAAATTCAAACATCAACGAGGACTAGGTTCTGTCATTGTGCTTAACTAACTAGCACTATAGTTCTCTACACAGTGGTCCTGCTGGGCCAGTTTTCAGTAGTTTTTGATACACTTTTGAAAGTTTCATGAGAAAAGAACTGGGCAATAAAATGGTCCTTTGAGCTGACAATATACTACAGCTGCCTACAACTCACTTCCTGCTGCTTAACCAGTGTTAGTCTTCAGTGTAGCTTGTACACATGAACTTTCTCCTTTGCCATGGCAGTATAGAAAATCCAGGAACAGGGTGAAACTCGTGCAATTAATAGAGTTTTAATCATTTCTGGAAACTTTTTTAGTGGTTTCCATGCTGGTTAGTCAAGAATAAGTTATTTTGCTTATAGTTTAAAACACAATCTCCCTGTATCTTCCTCAGAACATTACAGGATTATTCAGAGTTGGCATCAGATGCTAGAGGAGCAAGAGTTCCATCTCAGTGTTTCAGGAAAGGGATGTGCTCAGGACATTTTAAAATAAGTTGTTTATGCATATTCTCGGAGTCAGAGAGGAAAAAAAGCATTCATGACCAGAACACATCTGAGTATAGATACTGTGAAGAGCTTGTTATGGCAATAGGCTGAGTTATTTTTTGGGAACTGTCATCAGTCCTCCTAAGATCCAATGATTTTAAATAGTGGCAAATGAGTAATTTAAACATTTTTGTCAACTAATACCACATATTCAAAAGACACATACATCTGATGCTTGCCATCATTGCCAGCTCACATCAACCAAACAACATTCATTTCCAGCAGGAAACCCAAAACTTTGTAAAGCATCAAGTGAACTGCAGGGTTAATCTCAGAACATCTGGGCTATTGGAAGCTAGTCACAGTTCACCTTGCCTTTGAAATACTCTGGAAGGACTGAAACAGACAGGTGTAGCTGGAATTATCTTCATTCAATGATGCTGTTTCATGTCACCCCAGGATCAGCAGGATTCAAGAAAGATCTAGCCCTAGGTATCTGAGTGATACAGGTGTACCAGCTGCAACAAGAGTAGACATGCAGGCAAGGCAGAGATGGCAACGCTCCTGGGGGTAAAAAAGCATGCTGTCATGCATATAAGGTGGTCTATTTTTCTTGCTCTGACAAAAATTATGAATGATGAAATGCAACCATTTTGGCTGCTATTTCAATTGGGTCCAAGCTGACAACCCTTAGTGTTAGTGCAACATGTACAATTTAAAAGATTTATGAAACCTGCAAGCAAAACCATAATAGTACAGTTCAGTATTACTACAGGATTTCTAAAAGATAGTTAGTGTAAAGATTGTTACATACATTTTTCTATGATTCAGTGTCCATCTCTGCATCAAATTACTTGACCCCCCAAGACTGCCCTTCTTCAAGGAGATCAGCAAAGGGTTTGCTTTGCTTTTACACTCAGTATATATACAGAACTTATGCCATGGTAATTCCCTTTCACAAGTTGCTTTGCAAAGTAAGACTTTTATAAAAAGGTATACGTACAGAAGGGGGGGCATTACAGGCAGTTGAATAATTAAACTGGCAACTGGAGTCAAGTAATTAAGTGGGCACTAGAATCTCATTACCATCTCTAATTAAATTGGGAAATTGAAAAAACATATGATACATAAGGCAAAATGGACTGTAATGAAACTCCTAAGACTTGTTTTCAGGAATTAATATGTAGTCTTTTAGAATAAATGGTGAACATTTCTTTCCTGATCATTAAAATGTAATATGTTTTATTAAAGACCAACAAATAGGATGTTTATTCTATCCAACACAAACCTTGATATATATGGAAAGGTCAATATTTTTCTAAAAAAAAGAGCATTAAAAATATAAACCATAAAGCATAAAAATAAGGATTACAAAATATTTATATTTACAGAAACCAGTTTGTTTGTTGAAGCAGAGTACTAGGGAAAGAAAGCTTTTTAAAGGCCTCATGAGTGAATATTTAGAAATAACTAAGATCGGTATGACAATATATCTATTTTGATTATCATCCCAAAACTGAGAAACAATATACAAAACGTCACTAATAAAAGTCCTCTATAAGTAGTTTAATAAAGTCCATATATTGCTTGTAACTGTGTCTTGAAAAACAAACAAGAAGAGAGTAAAAATTTATAAAGATATATATATTCTTCCACTGTCCAATTGGCGTTCTTGTTCTTTTAGCTATTCATTATTTCTTATACAGCCACGGTGAAAGTGAGAACATCTGACAGAAATTAAAGCTGCCTAATTCTAATTTGGAAATAAAGGATTGACAAACACCGCTTTCAGATTCATAAAACTCTGACCCATTCATTAATTTTAGACACCCTAATAGATTTCTTATTTTAAACTATATATTTTTCTTCAAGCTTTTAGAACCTCAGTGACTGTTCTTGATTGCAAGTATTTCTGTTGGGTTGATACCATATGACAGATATCTTATGGATCCATCTATAACACATAATAGTTTGCATTTTTGATGAAAGACCAGCAAAGGCTTTCTTTTAATTTTTTAGAGTCACCCTCATAATCCATAACTGCTCCCTCTGAAATCAAAACACACTGCTAACTTAAGTCATATATGAGACCAATGCCTTTAAATAAGAGATGCTTATTACAACAAAATCTCATTCTCCTTCCAGCCAACTCTTGTTATGTTACCGCTTTCTGACAGAACGCCTGCTGCTCTTTTTATCCCCACGCCATGAAGCAGTTCTCAGAGCATCACTGCTATCGATGTAAGGCCCGTTCTCTCTTCCCTAAGGTTTCCTATTCCTCAATTCTCGTATTTTAATAAGCTGCTTCCCTATCACCTGGCTCAACCTATGTACATTTACCTTGACAAATCCTGCCCACACGGGGGAACTTCCCAAAACACAGTCCCTTCCTTCCATCCATTCTCTCTCTGTAAATCACATCTCCCTCCCCAGATTTATCTCACCATCACCCATGTCCCCACTTTCCAAAGAGATCTCCTATTTTCTACTCCAATCTGAAGGTTGCAAGTATGTAATGAAGGGTGACCAGAAGTTTCTTGCTCCTTCAGTCCCCAGTGTAGCTTGGAGACAAACTGCTGTTGCTTGAAGAGGCATGGTGAGTTTTAGTGAATGAGGGGATTCTTATGTCATTCTGTGATGAGCGAGTACCTGTTATTGAAGGAAATTGAAAAAGGCAAAAGCTGAAATACAGGCTAATAACACCTGGCAGCTTCTACAATGCTTTTACCCTTTCAAGAGAGAAGCAGAAACTGCTGTGTTGCAGAGGGAACAGCAGTATCAGGAGAGCTGATAATTATTTCAATTAATTCAGGATGATCCCTAAGTATGAGTGCAGACAATTTCTGTGGACCCAACCCACAACTCCACAGATTGGGGAGGGGGAGTTATCAAATTTCCCATCCTCCGCAGCAAATGGTATTGTGGGTGGGAGTGGCAGGGAGGATCCTCCCCTTCTCACGCAACGAGGCACCTAGTAATTGCTTTAGTAAAGAGCAGAAACTATGTCAGTTAGTGTTCACGGGACTTACGTAATTAATTCATTTTGGATAGCATTCCCACCTTGTTTGTTATGCTTCCTTCCTCATTTGCAGAAAGTAATCTCTGGCTTTTGTGTGAGAAACTTGTCCTAGTAGCTTGAGAAAGCAGAGTAAATTTTGGCCAGATGAGAGATCAACAGGATCTTTCAGTGGAGAGACGTATAGGGACGATTTCTTCTTGCAGTTGCCTAAAGCACTGGGTGGTTGAGTTTGTGCCAGATGGTTTGATGTACCTAAATCTGAGAAGGATGGCTGATACAAAAACTTGGTTAAAATAATGTTTGAATATTTGCTTGGCAAACGGATGTGTTTCTACCAACAGGGGTCCATCTTCCTCAGGGCTCTGAGACATTCCAAGTGATTTCTTCTGGTCTGTCATTTTAACTCTACACTGAACTATGATTTCTATCAAAAGCATATCACTGACCAGCTGCAAAGTGAGAATACCACAGAAGACACCTGAGACATACCAAGGGAAACTGTGGATCTCAACACTTGATCCTGTCCATTTTCCAGCACTGCTTCAGATCTCTGTGAGCATCCTTATATTTCTGATGACTATTAAGAGGAAATAACTGGATTTTTTTGCATTCATGTCTTTAGTGGGTCTCTTTGAGTGTTGTAAAACATTCCTGTGAAAGAATGAGGAAGGGAAAGGCATGATACATATTAAAATCTATATAATTTCACATTTCAGACCCTGAGTTTTGCTAAAGCATGAGGATGACCGTTATTATAGCTGGCAAATATTATACCCCTGCTATGTTTCTTTTGCAGTGCAGGTACTTCTGGCACACAGGGGTTGTGGTCAGTGTGTGTTATTTCCAGTGCTTTCAAAGAAACCACTAACTCATTCTTATCGGCACAAAAGCTCTTCTATGATCTCAATCTGCCAGTCTTTCACAAGAATTTGGAAGCTGTAGAAAATATGGAGTTACATTTTGAAATTCTAAAACATCTTTTAAGAACTTTTAATTAATCAGTTATCTAATAAAGTCACTTTAGTTATCACCCCCACCATATTTGCTCAGCATCCTTGTTTGCTCTATTAATGTTATGATATATGTCATTTTACTCCTGTTTGGTGAAAATTGCAGAAAATTATACCGACAAAACTTATGTGTGGAACTTCTTCAGCTCCACTGTAGTAGGAAGCATCATTATTTACTACAAGTGAACTTAATTACCCTACTATGCATACAGGTCTTCAGTTATCTTGTTTTCTAATCTTTCTCTGGAACACTGCACAATAATATAATATTAACACATCTAATGGCTGTAATCCATCAGAATACATATAACGGAAAACTAAATAAAGTATACTCCACAAACTCTTCTTTCTAAACGACAGTTACTTTCACTGCCCAGCAAATCCCAAGGAAGGCAGATGAAAGTTCAGTTTGCTTTGAAACTTCTCCTGGAAAGGGCCACTGCTGAATAATAAACCAGATGACTGGATATACATTTACAGAAAAAGCCAGATGACATTTAGGAAAAATTAAGGAAATGGTGTTTTGGCTGGGTATTAGTAAGTAAAGTGGAGACAAGTAAAGGTTTTTCTTTTTAGGCAATATAATGAAACTGTATTTATACTATATTGATACAACCAAACCACTTCTCTTGCTACTTGTATATACAACACTTTTCAAATACTTTAATCAGTATAACTAGTTAAATGATTACACTGTTATATTTGCTGTAGAATTTCAAGCTCTGTATCCTTCCATTGTTTTCCATTATTAAAAAACTCTCAAAAACATCTCTGGAAAGCATGTGTTCATGAGCCATTAGAACTTGAAACTGATTGTACAAGGAGCTATGAAACATTTGGATAAAATGTTCAGTATCTATTTCATAGAATCATACAATAGTTTGGGTTGGAAGGGACCTCTAAAAGTCATCTAGTCCA
>NW_008795042.1:64429-116467 GCF_000699145.1 Aptenodytes forsteri | reverse complement strand
TGAGGCTCAAGCACTTGCCAGTGAAGACCAAGGCAAAAGAGTCATTGAGTACCTTCGTCTTCTCCATGTCTTGGGTAAGCAGGTCCCCTGTTTCCCTCTGGAGAGGGCCCACATTTTCCCTCGTCTTCCTTTTATCCCCAACGTACCTATACAATCTTTTCTTGTTGCCCTTGACATCCCTGGCCAGATTTAATTCTATCAGGGCTTTAGCTTTCCTAACCTGATCCCTGGCTGCTCAGACAATTTCTCTGTATTCCTCCCAGGCTACCTGTCCTTGCTTCCACCCTCTGTAGGCTATGTATTTCAGCTGTGAAAATGCTCAGTTACTGGACATATCCCTTATGTCCAGTATCCTCATATTTGTTTTGATTTGTCCTCATTTAAAGAGGGTCAACAATATTATCATTTATCAAAAACAAAGATTTATAATCTCTAACATTTCATGCCAAATATTGTTTTTATTACATTATTTAATAGACTGATGTATATTTGAAATCCCATGGTGGATGTTACTGAAAATGTCAGGTTAAATGATATATTACTGCCTTCTGGCCTTAAATGCTGTAAATGATGCATTGAGTTGTGTTTAAGACCTATGAAGAATCACCAATTATTTAAATGATTTTAATAATTTACAGAGCCTTCTAGCAGTGCAGATTAAATGTTGAATACAACAGTGATTTAAAAAAAAAAAAAGTTAAAATCTCTCTAGATTTGAGAGGTTTGGTATCTCTTCCTTCTAAAAAAGAGGAAAATTCTTCTATAATGGATGTGGTATAACAAATACCTATGCCATGCACAGAGCAAAATCTTGCACAGTGGAAAATAACAATATCTTCTGAGAAAGGTGAGGGAAAGAGACATCTGGAGAGATTATATTAACCACTAGCTTGTAATAGTCAGGATTTCAGCTACTGTATCCAGAGGAAAAGGAATACTGCAATACAGCTCTTTGGTTCACAAAAAGAAAACACTGTATTATATATTTAATTTTTTTAGAATAAACTAATGGTTCACAAAAAGAAAACACTGTATTATATATTTAATTTTTTTAGAATAAACTATTTTATTGTATGTTTGTGATGTAATTGTGGGGAGTAATAACTGTTTTGAAAGTGTCATTTTGCTGGAGAGAAATCATTACCTGTCTTTCACAAAGAAAGTAATGTTAACCGGGAAAGCCAACACTAGCCAGTTTCTTAGTTTAAGGACTGGGATTTTCACCTACTTTAGTATTTCATCAGTACTGTTAATCAGAGCCTTTTCTGTGATTTAGGGATTAAACTAACTATGTGATTCTATTAAATTGCTTGAAAAAGGTGAATGCAGGTATCCTCTCTCCTCTACTTGCTCTTGCATATTTGTTAAGATTGATTCTTCCTTGTTTGTCAAAATAATTTTGGTCCATCATGTTTTTAAAGAATAACCAGGTTTTAATCAGCTACTTGAGGAACAAGTGGTCATGATCAGAGAGGTAAAAGAGAGGAGATTCAATTCTAAACTCAAGGTCAGAGGATGAAGTGCAGGGCTAACTAGAAATTTCACTTCAATAAAAGAAGAAAAGGAAAGAGACCTCTGTTTCCTCTGTAACCTGGGACAGTTATGAGGCTAGGCAAGCCCGGAGCCCTAGGGTTGGTGGGGCTGTGAGAGCACTGCAAGGGAAGATGAGGGCCAGCAACAGCTTTCAGTCCTGGCACCTTCGCTGTGTAAGCAGTTGCTGGACGTTTTCAAGTTTCGAGATGGGATCCCCAACACTCTCTCAGTCTTCCCAGAGCCCAGCTTCGAAACTGAAAACATCCAGCAACTGCTCCCACATGGAAGGTACTAGCACTGAAAGCTGTTGCTGGGCCTCACCTTCCCTTGGCAGCCCTTTCACAGTCCAACAAACACTCATCATTTAAAGAGGGTCAACAATATTATCATTTATCAAAAACAAAGATTTATAATCTCTAACATTTCATGCCAAATATTGTTTTTATTACATTATTTAATAGACTGATGTATATTTGAAATCCCATGGTGGATGTTACTGAAAATGTCAGGTTAAATGATATATTACTGCCTTCTGGCCTTAAATGCTGTAAATGATGCATTGAGTTGTGTTTAAGACCTATGAAGAATCACCAATTATTTAAATGATTTTAATAATTTACAGAGCCTTCTAGCAGTGCAGATTAAATGTTGAATACAACAGTGATTTAAAAAAAAAAAAAGTTAAAATCTCTCTAGATTTGAGAGGTTTGGTATCTCTTCCTTCTAAAAAAGAGGAAAATTCTTCTATAATGGATGTGGTATAACAAATACCTATGCCATGCACAGAGCAAAATCTTGCACAGTGGAAAATAACAATATCTTCTGAGAAAGGTGAGGGAAAGAGACATCTGGAGAGATTATATTAACCACTAGCTTGTAATAGTCAGGATTTCAGCTACTGTATCCAGAGGAAAAGGAATACTGCAATACAGCTCTTTGGTTCACAAAAAGAAAACACTGTATTATATATTTAATTTTCTCAGAATAAACTATTTTATTGTATGTTTGTGATGTAATTGTGGGGAGTAATAACTGTTTTGAAAGTGTCATTTTGCTGGAGAGAAATCATTACCTGTCTTTCACAAAGAAAGTAATGTTTAACCGGGAAGCCAACACTAGCCAGTTTCTTAGTTTAAGGACTGGGATTTTCACCTACTTTAGTATTTCATCAGTACTGTTAATCAGAGCCTTTTCTGTGATTTAGGGATTAAACTAACTATGTGATTCTATTAAATTGCTTGAAAAAGGTGAATGCAGGTATCCTCTCTCCTCTACTTGCTCTTGCATATTTGTTAAGATTGATTCTTCCTTGTTTGTCAAAATAATTTTGGTCCATCATGTTTTTAAAGAATAACCAGGTTTTAATCAGCTACTTGAGGAACAAGTGGTCATGATCAGAGAGGTAAAAGAGAGGAGATTCAATTCTAAACTCAAGGTCAGAGGATGAAGTGCAGGGCTAACTAGAAATTTCACTTCAATAAAAGAAGAAAAGGAAAGAGACCTCTGTTTCCTCTGTAACCTGGGACAGTTATGAGGCTAGGCAAGCCCGGAGCCCTAGGGTTGGTGGGGCTGTGAGAGCACTGCAAGGGAAGATGAGGGCCAGCAACAGCTTTCAGTCCTGGCACCTTCGCTGTGTAAGCAGTTGCTGGACGTTTTCAAGTTTCGAGATGGGATCCCCAACACTCTCTCAGTCTTCCCAGAGCCCAGCTTCGAAACTGAAAACATCCAGCAACTGCTCCCACATGGAAGGTACTAGCACTGAAAGCTGTTGCTGGGCCTCACCTTCCCTTGGCAGCCCTTTCACAGTCCAACAAACACCAGGCCTCTGAGCTTGCCTAGACACCTAATGATTCCATCATATTAATTCAACTTTTTATCTTTTTTCTCTTTTCCTCTAAAATTGAAGTTTTTATCTTTGAATTTCACTCATTTCACACCTTTCCTGTCCTAAAATACTTTCCTTTCTGTGTTTATGTTTCAATTTTTTTATTTGTCTACTTCTTCATTCACTTAAATATTTGCCTTCACATCTTTTAATTTTTTATCTTTAGTTTTTGTCCAAGTTAATGTCTTCCCCTTGCCTTTCTTCTTGTTTATCTTTTTCTGTGCTCATTCTTTCTTATTGCCTCTTCTGTGTTCCTACTTGATGTCTGGTTTGTATCCTCATGTCCTTATTGATCACTTTCTTCATCTTTTCCCAAAGACTGAAGTAAATTTCAGTTGCCAGCCCTCACTAAATAATTTGCCTGTTGTCACTCCCCTCATATTTCACAAATGTTGTTCTCTGCTCCTTTCTGCTTTCAGATAATCGTTATCCCTAATTTCACACCCTGTATTAGGTATACAGAAAATCCACCTCTGATAAGGCTGTGTCTCTTCACGTCCTAGAACCTAATAGATCATTAGGAGAAGTATTGGCAGCACCATCTTTATGAATTAGCTAAGGACTTTTTGTGAATCTTGACTTCTGTGCAGAAAGAAATGAGAAGAAAATACACCCAACCTGTGGCTGCACTGACGTTTTGGTAAACTGAAATTTCTGACATACATCTGTCATTGCTCTTGTCTAGGTATTTTTCATTCCTTAATGCAACCTTTATCTGAAGTAGGATATCATTAGAGTAAAGAAATTTAGCATTTGTATTGCTACCATCATGACAACTAAAGTGTATTGTTTTTTCTATGTCAAATAACAAATCTATAATGCAAATTTTGCTGACTTTCTTAAAAAAGCACATCAATGTTGAACAAAAATTAACCATCACAAGCTTACAAATTCTCATTCTTTTGCACTTTTTTCAGGTGAGTCGCTTGAGATACAATGAAAGTTTTATATCTGAGAAGAGAGTTAATGCTGGAGTCGCTTGAGATACAATGAAAGTTTTATATCTGAGAAGAGAATGTTAATGCTGATCTCTCTAGAAAATTTATTAAAGTAATAAAAAAGTGGATAAAGCCAGAAGATGAGACTTGATGGGATCATCACAAAAACAGAGTAAAAATCATGCATGCATTATTCTCTAAATATGGTATGTTTTGCTTTAAAACTTTTTCAAGTACCAACTGACATTTTACCAACGTCTCCATTTGAAAGTACTGGATGCTGATGAGTCAAATAATTGTTTTTGGCTCACAAAGCTCGTCCATTGTGAGGAATTATTTATATGCTGTCATTTAGTTTGTGAAGTATGACATATCACCATGTGGCATGCACTAAAAATAATATAGCTTAGACATGTATTTTTCTTGCTCATTTGACACGATTTTTAAAAGGCTGAATTTATATCAGTTGCATTGAATGTCTTATGAGGACTCCCTTCTGTAGAATCATCTACAGCACTTCAATCTCCTCTGATTGAAATATTTCAGATCCCTCACTTCTGAGTGAAAAATCTGAGCAATGGAGGCCTTGAATTTGGTACAATATTTATCTGTGCAGGGACTGGACTACCTGGTAAGATTTTTGAGGAAGACCTGGCATAGCATGAAGCAGTCTCTTCTGCAAGGGCCAGTTCTGCAGGGAAACTCCTGAGTCTGTAGCTTCATCTGTTCTAGCCAAGGACACCTGTCCTGCACCAGGACAACTGAGGAAGGTTAAATAATTTTTTTTCAGACTGTGATTTCTCAAGCAAAGGTAAGTCCTGCCTGGCTATGCCTCTGCATTGCTTTGGGATGACTGCATGCAAGGACCAAAAAAAATTTCTAAAGAAATTTCAAAGCATAGACATAACATGATTTAGGAACTGAGGTCCAATGCATTGCAGATCCCAACTTTTCCCAAGGTTCCTCAACTGCAGAAGTGTATATACTTATTTTCCCTTCCTTTCCACCCACTATGAGAACCCCTCACATTTCTTTCGCTAGCCAAAAGCAGTTTTGTGGAAATCCAAGGAAAGGTAGGGGGAAGCCATATAAAAATGGGGAGTGGGGTGTGGGGGTGGAACATATTTTGGATCTGCATAATGGCCTAAGAAAATAAACAAATGCCATTTAATCAAAGCAACTAGCTCTAATTATCTAGATGAAAGCAAAGAGTTCTGGAGTAGAAATTTTGATAGAGTAAATTCACTAAACTTGTGCCAAATTCTTTTTAAAGACAGAAAATGATGAGGAAACTCTTGAGAGGTTGACGACTGCCAAAACTGTTTGAATAATTTCAAAATTGCTTTATCTATTAAAGTACTTCCTCCACTACAAGAAATCTTCCAAGTCAGGCTCTAAGCTTTATGTAGCAACATTACAAATGCAGTACAATAGTTGTAAAAGAGAACACCCACATCATAGCAAAGCAAAAAAACCTTGCTCAAACTGACAAATTCAGAATTAAACTTAAGCCAGGAGGCAAATAAAAATAATACAAAAGTAAAAAAAGAAAATTATGACAAGATGATAAAAAAAAAAAAAATCTGTGTGTAGAAAGTGTATGTTAAATAAATGCTGCTTTAAAACTCAGAATACTTAGGCACAGTGGTTTCCCTTGAATGGAAATACCCATGCACTTTATTAATTTCACCATTCCAGGTAAGTTATTGGCTTAAACGCAAAAACTTATTCAGTTTAAATTTTACTGTGATGGTTTGGAATATAAACAGACCACGACATAACTCTTCACTTTATTAAACAACAACATATAGTTTGATTTTACTAACTTCTGCAGAAATCCAAAAAGAACAATGCAATAGAATAAAGAGAAAAGACAATTCTGCAGTTTTAACAGTACCCTAAAGTCTATGTGATTCTGTAATATAGAACACTTGCTTTATTATTTCAATTTACCTAAATTTAGACACCTATGTGTGAAATTTTTTCTGAGACCGTGTTCAAACTATCCAACCCCTCTGAGTAACCTGTGCTGGTGCTCATTCACCTTCACATTGAAAAAGTGTTTCCTGATGTTCTGAGGGAAACTCCTGTGTTTCGGTTTGTGTCCATTGCCTCTGGTCCTGTCACTGGGCACCACTGAAAAAAAGCCTAGCTCTATCTTCTTTACACCTTTTCTTCTGTATTTGTGCACATGGAAAATTTTCCTCCTGAACCAGGCTGAACAGTCCCAGCTCTCTCAGACTTTCCTCACAGGAGAGATGCTCCAGTCCCTTCATCATCTTAGCAGCCCTTTGCTGGACTGTCTCCAGTATGTCTATGTCTCTTGTACTGAGGAGCCCAGAACTGGACCCAGCACTCCAGGTGTGGCCTCACCAGTGCTGAGGGGAAGGATCACCTCCACTGACCTGCTGGCAATGCTCTTAATGCAGCCCAGGATATCATTAGCCTTCTTTGTGGCAAGGGCACATTGTAGGCTCATGTTCAGCCTGGTGTACACCAACATGACCCCCAGGTCCTTTTCTGCAAAGCTGCTTCCCAGCTGGGTGGGCCCCCAGCATGTATTGGTGCCTGGGGTTGTTCCTCCTCAGGTGCAGGACTTTGCAGTTCCCCTTGTTAAACTTCATGAGATTTGTTGGCCCACTTCTCCAGCCTATTGAGGTCTCTCTGAACGGCAGCACGACCCTCTGGCATATCAGCCACTCCTCCCAGTTTGGTGTCATCGGTAAACTTGCAGAGGGTGCACTCTGCCTCATCATCTAGCTTGTTAATGAAGGTGTTGAACAGGACTGGACCCAGTATAGATCCCTGGGGTACGCCACTAGTCGCTGACCTCCAGGTAGACCTTGGGCTGCTGATCACCACCCTCAGTGCCCAGCTGTTCAGCCAGTTTTCAATCCACCTCACCGTCTGCTCATCCAGCCCCTACATCAACAGCTTCTCTATGAGGATCTTATGGGAGACAGTGCCATAGGCCTTACTGAAGTCCAGATAGACAGTATCCACCGCTCTCACCTTGTCTACCAGGCCAGTCATTTCAACATAAAAGTTTATCAAGTTGGCCAAGCATGACTTCCCTTTGGTGACACCATGCTGACTAGTCCTGATGACTTTCGTGTCCTTCATATGCCTAGAAATGGTTTCCAGGATTAGCTGCTCTATCACCTTCCCAGGGATCAAGGTGAGGCTAACCAGCTTGTAGTTCCCTGGGTCCTCCTTTCTGACGTTTTTGAAGACAGGAGTGACATTTGCTTTCCGCCTGTCCTTGGGCACCTCTCCCAGTCATCATGATCATTCAAAGATTATTGAGAATGGCCTTGCAATATCATCAGCCAGCTCCCTCAGTACTCATGGCTGCAACACATCAGGTCCTATGGACATATTTATGTACATCCAATTTGCTTAAGTGTTCCCTGACCTGATCCTCTTCCACCAAGGGTACGTCTGCCTTGATCCGGCCCTTCTCCCCTTCCTTTCTCTGAGACCTGAGATGCCTGAAGGCTAGTCTTTCTAGTAAAAACTGAGGTACTGAAGGCATTGAGTACTTCAGCCTTTCCCATGTCCTGTATCACCAGGTCTCCCCCCTCATTCAGCAGTGTGCCTACATTTTACCTGGATTTCCTTTTGCCATCTGTGTACTTACAGAATCCCTTCTTGTTGCCTTCACATTCCTCACCAGATTCAATTCAAGTTGGGTTTTGGCTTCCATAACTGTGCCTCTGCATACTCAATGTTTCTGTATTCCTCCCAGGTTACCCACCCTCTGTATGCTTTCTTTCTGAGTCTGAGTTTTCCCAGGAGCTTCTTCTTCATCCACACAGGCCTCCTGGCAATTTTGCCTGACTTCTTACTCATTGGGATGGAGCTTTCTTGAGCTTGGAGGAGGTGATCCTTGAATATTAACCAACTTTCTTGGGCCCATCTTCTGTCGTAGCCTTATCCCATGGGATTCCTCCAAGCAGCTCTTTGAAGAAGCCAAAGTCTGCTCTCCTGAAGTCCAAGGTTGTGAGCTTGCTTTTCACTCTCCTTTCTGCCATCAGGATCCTGAACTCTACCATCTCATGGTCACTTCAGCCAAGGCTAACTTTTACCTTCCCATCCCCAATGAGCATCTCCTTGTTGGTAAGTGTGAGGTCAAGCAGAGCACCTCTCCTCATTGGCTCCTCTATCACTTGGGTCAGGAAGTTGTCATTGATGCACTTCAGGAACATCCTGGATTGCTTATGCCATACTGTATTGTCCCTTCAGCAGATATTAAGGTGGTTGAAGTTCCCCATGAGGACCAAGGCCTGTGAACATGAGACTACTTCTAGCTGCCTGTCTCATACCCTTGTTCTTCCTGGTCAGGCAACCCATAGCTGACACACACTACAAAGTCACTCACATAGGTCTGCTCTGTATCCTTACCATAGGATCTCAGTTAGCTCATCATAGCTCTCAGCTCATCATATTTCATAATCTTACAGAATTTATCCAGAAGCAGAGAATTTGATAAACATGAACAGAACTTATCAGGTTTAATAAATCTTTCACCCAGATTTAGACTGATATTTTTTTGTTTGTTTGAACACCGTGGTTCATGCACTGTCGTAGTGAATGCTGAGTGATACATGGTTGTATTGTTATTATCTACTTCAGAGCTAATGATTTCATTAATCCAGTGAATAATCTGGTCCTTCTTTAGAAAAAATACGACTGGCAAACTTGCATTTAAGATTGAATATGAAAACTTTTTTTTTTAATAAGCCTTTGATGGTCTTTTTGGGGAAAGCTATTTCAAGCCCTGACACATAGGGTATGCAATTCAAGTTTCAGTCAGAAGAAAAAATAATAACACAAACATCTGTAGACTAAAATTTTTACTGAGCTGTTGCTTTGAGACTATGGTTCAAAATTTGTCTCTTACCTATATCCCAATTCTCAACTATTTTGTGTTCTATGTGAGTTAAAAAAGTAGGGCAGTGAAGAACCTAAGAAAAAGGAAAAAAACAAGTATTCTTGTGTTTAATTATTTACTAGAGCAGGCAACAAAGTCACTGTGGAATAATACCGAAACTTGGAGAAGAATTTGGCCAAATGTAATTTCTAAGTTACAGGATATTGAGGAATTTCCATTAAAACTTCAAAAATCAATAAATAAACCATAGCAAGGAAATACACTACAGAAAATCTGAAATGACAAAGAAAGAAACAAAAAATATTAATGGAAAAATCATACTAGCTAGAGTAATTTTTTTTACAGATTAAAAATTATTAGACTAGATGAGAATATATTCTTTGATGTGTCTAGAGGACACAAGCTGTATTGATGCTCAAGAAAAAGGCCTTTTGGGAAACAAATCTACCCTAAGTTAAGGAAAATCTGAGGGAAAAAAGCTTTAATTCTTAGGTCAGTAATAAAGATTTTGCTAGAAGATGCTGGAAGGAGAAGTGATTTGCAGCTACAGGGAAGTTAAACCATTCTGTTGTATGATTTGTCTAAAGAGGCCATAATTTTCAAGCTTGGGAGTAACAATTTTAAGTATTTATGTGCTTTATTTATGGTGTAAATATATGGTTTGATTAAAAAAATGAGCAGACTCACTTGGAAGGATTGATTTTGTGTTTTCCAGTTTCTCTCTGCAACCACAATGTCTATAAACACTTCTTTTTAAAATGAAAGCTTACATTATTACGTAAGCAAGTGTCTCAGGGATTCGGGATTTTGGAAAAACTTTCATTAAGCCTTGTGGGACTTGCAATAGAAATATGATGCTAAGCTTAAGGGCGTAGAGGTAAAGCCAGCATAAAACTTTGAACAATTCAGTCCTGAGTTCTCATCTGAGAAGTCTTTATCATGACCTTCTACACTAAAACTAAATTAACGAGTCACAGGCTTTGAATCAAACAATTCACAGATAGAATGCTATATATGAAACCTATCCTGTCTGTTGAGAATATGTAAAATATCTTTATAAATATCTTATATATAAAATATCTTTATAATAAGAACATGAACATCTCTGGTATCTTATGGATTAGTTTGAAACCCCAAGGGAACAAAGAGAAGAGAAAAAAAAAGGAATAGTTTTTTTAGTAAAATAAGCGAACGACTCATTTCATAGATCCAAATGTTTAGTGTCTCTTGATTTCTGAGGTGTTTGAATGTTAGATATTTTGGCTAGGCATAAATTTCCTGTCATAATTAGACACTGGCAAACAATGGTCAGAAAAAGTAAAATCTTGAAATAGCCATAAGAACACCATAAAAAAGAATTCCAGATAATTAGCAAAGATGATGAATGTCAGTTTAAATAAAAGGAGCACGTGGAAGAAGATAAAAAAAATAGCAGTCTCATCTCAAATATTTGTAATAGTAAGAAAAAACATATGCTGATAGCAAATTTATATCGTGGGGTTATTGCTTCACACGTAAGTCAAATATGTTAACTTATGAGGCACATCATCAGGTCATCTTAATTTACATTAAAACTGGCAAGTACAATACCAACATGAGCAATGGTATTTGCTTAAATAAAATATTGTTTCCTATTAACTCCTTACATTCTTGAAAACAGGTGTTCCTAAACCAGGTCTTCCTGAATAGGAAATTTTTCTTTAAAATAGCTACTGAGGCCACTGAAGGATAAAAAACGTTTTCCATGTCCATCTGAGGAAGTTTATATCCGTCTTTTTAGTGAGCTGAACTCAAAAGAATACCATAACACATTCTTAAATGGCATTCATTCAAAAGTGCCATCAAACCTGGAAGGAGCTTTCTGCTAAGACAAAGTCAGAGCTATGCTGGAGTCTTAAAAATGACTTTTTCATGAGAATGTAAATATTCACACATTAAGAAAGGAATACTTTACAATGACATGAACAAAATGTAGGATCAGTGGAAAGGACCATAAGACATGAAATTATCAAATGTTTTTTGTTTTGTTTATAACTAGATATTACATAGCTGTGATTAGTAAAAGGCATCTGTAGAAGGGTGGATTGACAGAAACCTACCTGGGTAACTGCCACTAGCTAAAACTCAAGGGTAATATTGACACTGTTTCTCTCAAACTTTCAAAGCTATATAAACAACAGTAAGCTTGGAAGAGTCCATCTCCTCACCATAGATATGGATAACATAGGGTTATCCATACTTACAGACATAAACCCTCCCCAGAGACTAGCCGCTTAGGAAAAAAAATTCAGATCAATGCAACATAAATTTTTTTAGAAATGAACACCCTAAAAAAATGGAGCATTTAGAAAGACTACAGAAGTTTATGACTTCCTGTTATAACAGAGGCCAGAGGTCAGTCCGCACAGTCAGATGATTTATTTATAGCTATATCCAACTCAGCACAAATTGCCTGACATTAGCTGTTTAATCAGAAGGAGAACACTTACTGTGGTACGAGCAAGCTGTGCTAGCTACCTTGTAGCTTGCACCACTCATAGTCTGGGAACCAGAAAGAAGTTTCAGGACTCTGGTTTCATAAGACGTCTGGATAGTTGTCTCATAGGTGAATGAGATATGAAGATTTCTTTTGGAAGATACCAGATTAATATAAAGAAAGTACCAAATAAAATTAAATTGTAGGCCTTCAATCATTGTTCAGATGGATTAAATGCTGTGAGACTCTGACTGGTGACTTCACACTGGCCACTTCTGATGGTTAAAAAGCAGACGTCAGGCCCTGAGAACTATTTTGGTTACCTAAATCAAGGCAGCCCTCAGGTTTAAAATGCAAGTGTTGGACCTCGGTCTTTTGCACATGCCCAGTACAGCCTCACAGCTGCTGCAATTCACAGCTAAACACCAAAATTCCATCTAAATCCCTGCTTAGCTTAGTCTAAAGATATTTAATAAACTCAGATAACACAGAGCCCAGGTCAAACCATGGATGAAAGAAGCTATAGCAAAAGCCAATTTAGAATAACAAATAAAGCTCTCACCTCACACATAAGAATTTGATTTCTAGGTTCACTTGAACATGAAGTAAACTCAAACCATCCATTTCCAGTTGCAGAGAAGTCCCCTAATGTGCAAAAAGAATAGGTCACTCTCCAACTTTTTGTTTGAAACTGAGCCACTTCACAGAAAGGCAGGTATAATCCGAGAGCTAAAAAAGAACAAGCTAGAATGAGAGCTAGAGTAGCAGGTAAGTCCCCACTCAGTCACTCGCTCACTCTCCACCAGCATGATGGGGGAGAGAACCAGAAAGGCAAAGTGAGAGAACTTGTGGGTCAAGATACAGTTTAATCAGTGAAAGGAAAAAAAAAAAAAAGAAAAAAACCCAACACGATGCAAAAGCAATCACTCGCCACCAGCAGACTGATGCCCAGCCAGTTCCCAAGCAACGGTCACTTTGCAAAAGCTCCCCACCCCCAGTTTTATTGCTGAGTAAGCCCTCATATTATTTCTGTGATCAGCTTGGGTCAGCTGTCCCAGCTGTGTCCCCTCCCAGTTTCTTGCTCACCCCCAGCCTACTCACTGGTGGGGCCACAGTGAGAAACAGAGAAGTCCTTGATGCTATTCAAGCACTGTTCAGCAATAGGTAAAACATTGGTGTGTTACCAACACTGTTTTTGTCACAAATCCAAAACACAGCACCCTACAGGCTGCTATGAAGAAATTAGCTCCATCCCAGCCAGATCCAGTACACCTGCTCTCACTGAATGACCTACAAACTCCTTGGAGCTCTCACCCAAGTCCTGCAGTCACCCTTCCAGCACCATTCATCAACTTCTGTAATACACAGGCTGAGAACCCAGGTGGTGAAGTCCCCAGTTCTGCAAAGATATTTCTATGGACTTGACTTGGAACAGCTCTATAAACTTGAGAAAGAAAAGAATATTTCTTAATATTAGGGCTTTGATGCATTTAAATAAAAAAAGTGTTTCTGAAATGTAATGAGTATTTATAGGAAAGTTCAGTATGACAGGCTTAAAATTAATTAGCTAAGGCTTAAAATTAATGAGCTTCATACCATTCATCTCATGCAGTGCTGCAGCTCATTCTGACAGCACACTCTATTCCTTAATGTGATAAACAGAATATCTGGCAAGGCAAAAAGCCCAATTTAAAGGTCTCATCTTCACTTATGAATGTGGATTAAGGGCTTCCTAACATTTTTCTCAAGGTGAAGAACAACAGTAGTATGTTACATTGTATTTCTAACAATGCTGTCTTGCAGGCAACAAGCACGGAGTGTATTTCAGTGGAGGCACAACGGGTTGCTGTTCATTTTGAAGTACATTTTCACAAATATTGAAGATGCAAAGTGAAAAGCTGAGCTTGTTTTTTCTAAGCTAGCAGTTCACCTTCCCAAGGAAAAGATATTGATTTTCTTACTGCAAGTCAGTGTTATTTAAAAGCAACATTTTCAAAAAATGTCTTTGATCATCTTTGCGCATGAAGGGAAATATGCATACATAATACAAACCTTTCTGGTTTACCCTACCTAACAAACAGGGATAGACATCTTCTAATGGATATGCCAAAGCCTTGATTCAATGGGAAAAATTCCTTTGTTACTGGGTTTAAAAAGACATCTACATAAAAGAAAAGTTGCATCATTTTTCTAACACCTCACTTTTTGTTCTCTCCTGGAGATGAACATTTTCTCCTCACAGTATGCCTTAAGCCCTCTATTTTTTAACTTAACACAAAGACTCTTTATCTACAAAGTGTTTTGCAGTAATAACATAATAATGACTATACAGTAAAGTTTAAATGTGCAATATAAATTATTTTGTTAGTCTTCTACCAAAAAAGTAATAATCTCATTGATTTTAAGGTGAAAAAATAATGCAAAGTTTAAGAAAACAGATTTATTTTAAGTTTACAATTTTCAAAAAGCAGTAATCCTTCTGGTACTTGCCATACCCCAATACTAAAAGAAGATACGATGTCTCTGATTTCTAGAAGATCAATGCGGTGGCAGGACACTTGTCTTCTTTTCACAATGCCAAAATGAGAATGGGAATGGAACTGGCTGATGGTAATTCAGCTTCTTGGAATAAACCTTGCTCATTCTTCAGTATCTGCTAATACCATAATTGCTGTATACGACAACCTGCCTTCTCCCTGAAAAAAAACAAAACAAAACAAAACAAACCAGCACAAAGTGCTTTCCTTAGCTGAACTCGTCTGGGAAACTGCTGCAGTAGCAATGGTGGAATGGCCACATGAAAACTAGCATTCACGTAGAAGACTGCAGGCCTGTCCTATAGTCATTATGTATGCACCTCAGAGCCATAAGTAATTTCTGTCTCGACATTCTTTTTTCCTTCTAAACAGAATTTGGAACATGAATAATAATCTGATCCTATGTTCCTCTTTAAGAAAGTATTGTGTCATTCTTATATAGGCCACACCTCTCCCTCCCCACCCCCGACCCCCCAAAAAAACAGAAACCCTCACAACAACAAAATCCATTATTAGTTTGATTGCCCAGCAGCTTCATGATAGTAAAAATAATTAGAAAAGCACATATCTTCCTGGTAGAACATTGGGTAAAACTGAAATATATTAGAATATTTCACATTTTCTTCAGCATCAGAATTTACTTAATATTTGTTTATTACTGAAGTTTTAGATATGTGCTAGATGCTTATCTGAATTATTCAGTGTTATGAAACCTACTGCTAGGTATTCTGTATCATAGTGCATTCTTCCAGCCTCTTTCACAACAGAACCTAATCAAAAACCCCCCAGACTCATTTATCTCACTGGATGGCAGGACTAGTGACTTTCCTAAAGAACTCACACACTTTAGCACATGCTTGGGTTGATCTAATCTGAGTTAATCTAATCTGTACTGTAACAAGTAGTGGGCAGATCATGTAATTTCTTCATTTTCTTTCTCCAGTGAACAATAGTTTTGGGGAAAGTGTTAGAGGCACATTCTTCTTTCTTACTCTCCCTTCAAATCCATGGTTTGCAGCAAAACACATCCCATGAGACATAGTTGTTAAGGGAGCCACAGGACTGTAAAATAAAACCACTTTGACTTGGCTTTTCAGAGGTACAGAGCACCTGTGACTCCCTCCACAGCTGATGTCAAGCTGTGCTAACACTCACTAATACCTTGGGATGGGATGTACAAGAATACTGGTCTGGTCTGTTTTCTTGGGTGAGAATGATGTTATGATTTTTGATGATCATTCTTACCATAAAGTCCAAATTTTTTTAAACCAACTACCAGAAGAAACAGATGATTCTCTGCAGCAGTGGCACATGGCCCAAGAGGCAAACAGCCATACAAAAATATGTTGGTCAAATTTTTTTTGTTCTAAATACTATCACTCCTTATTCTAAATTACTAATCTAATGAATCTAAATACATATATCGATATGTTCATGAGAGTAGGAAGAATTTTTCCGTTTCACTTTCTTCTGACTTTAATAAGCATATTAGGCTTACAGGATTTTTTAAAATTTGCCCACTCATTTAAGCAACAGGCTCCTAAATATAGGTACTTGAATTAATTCTAATGAACCTGTATCTGATTGTACACACATACAGACACATACACACACGTGTGTATGCGTTGGGAGAAGTTCCACAAAACCATGAACTGAGTAAATATTTTACGTTCATCAAATATTTTCTGTAAATCTTTTAAACAATTTTTAATGTAGTCAGACTATAAAAGCTAACACAATACTGTGAAGAATAATTATCCCCCCTTGAGTAATTATGTATGCCTCCATAGGAAGGCATAAAGTCTCATCAGCATTCATAACTACAATGGTATAATATGGACAATAAATATTATCTAATGGCATTTTATACCTTGAAAAATTAGGTATCAAACCCTTTTACCCTTACTGAATAGAGCTGAGGTTAATCCTCTTAGTTGCCTACATTTACGAAGTGATTTGTCACTATAATATTCCACAATGGAGAGTTCAACAGATCAATTTCAACTTGACAGGGAAATACTATTTCTCCTCAATTTTAAATATGTTGGCTCTTAATTTCATTTAGTGAATACAGGAGTATTGGTTCTCTTATACACCTGTCAGTCCTTTTTCTTTCTAGACTCAAAATTTTCTCTGTGTGACTCAGTATTGTTATAGTAGGACATTCTCTCAAACACATATACTGTTATGTGTTTATACACAAATACACAAAATTACCTGTTTTGGCCTTTTTATTAGGCCTTTGGCCTATTATCTGTTTAGACTTTTTTAGATCATGGATAGGACTTCAAGTGACTTAATTACAATCATCCTTAAATTGTCTGTGCAATCTTAAACTAGTCTTTAAAACCACCTCAGCAGTGAAGACAGATGAGCCATCATCTAGGGATGCCAAAGACTGCTGTTTAAATAAACAGAATGAACTCCTTTCTGAAGATGACATTCTGTTCCTTCACCAGCTTTGGAAAGAACCCGAATAAGTCTTGGACCAGACACTTAGCTATTAGATGGCTAAAATAGGATATCTCTCCTCTCTAATCTGTGACTAGAAAAGAGTGAAATATTACTAGTAATATTTTGGTATTAGGATGTATCAAAGATTTATGTAAGGACATTTATCTTTGTAATATCCTCTTTTGCTCTTAATGTCACAATACCATCATAATCTCTCTCAAAGGGCTAAAATTAAAGCATAAACTTTCCTTTCCAGAGGTTACCTGAATTCATTTTTACCCATTTTGGTTACCTGAATTCATTTTTACCCATTTTTAGCCCAGAGCCTCAGCTTCAGCAAAAAGAAAGCACATATGAAGAACAGTGTAGTCAACGGCAAAGATTTGTGTTGTCAAAGGCATTATAGGACAGAACCTGGATGGACCTCTCACGTATCCACCTGGAAGTTAACACTAAAGGCTAGAATTCTGGGTGCACCTAAGCAGGACTACAGAAATGTACTTGGAAGGAAAACTGAATAAAACAGATGCATTAGGAATTTTCAGAATGGTATTTAGCTCTTGTAAAACTACTGTGTGTGTTAATGAGGATGATTATGGACATGTCAGTTAGCTTATTTGCCCAGTTCCACATTCTGAAGCAGTGTGATCCTTGCTCTTAAATGGAAAAGTCCAAGGAGTTGCAAACACTTTCTGTTTATACTTTGTTCAATATTGCATAGATTTGATGCACTTAAAATACTGATGTCCTTTTTCTGCACAACCATCTTCCAAGGTGATTCAGTCTGGGTGGATGATTGCTTCTTCTCAACCAGTTCTTACTGCTTAAGTAGACTCTAGGTCAGTCAGCAGCCCCTTTTAGTATAACGGAGTCTAAGAGTTGGTTCCCCAAATTACAAAGCTGACTCTTTAGCCATAGAATAGCAATACCTATTTGTCTACTTTTAAATATTAAAATTTTCTTGGTTACATGAAGCATTTATCCTGAAAGATAAGCACTACTGATTATAGTTCTCTCTTCATCTCAATTTACTGTAAACTCTTAGGAATAACAAACACCTCAGAAAGAGCTGTTGTCAGATATACTAGCCAAACATCTTCCTCATTATTAGTATCTGGTTTTTGCAGACTGTGAAGTGTAACTTTGAACCAGACTTAGTATCGCCCTGCAGTTTCAGAAGTTTTTAACTCCAGGGGAGTTTTTGATTTGCATAAGACTGCTACACAATGTTTTATTCCAGGTCTCTCATGCTTCTCAGTATTAACTCAGAGCTTGAATTCAGAGGAAGAAGGTCTCTTTTATTCAACCTCTGAGTGAACATGAAGCTCCAGGCAGCACATTCAGTTCCAATCACATGTGAAAGTATGCATGATTATTTAATTTCTAACTTTTTAAAGTCAGCTATCAAGTACTGGGGATAGGTGTGCTGTTTACATTTGACATATATAATAGAAAATCTTCTCTAAAGGCTCTGTCAAACAAAAACACACATAAATGAGATCTCTCAGAGCTTTGAACAATTCTTCCCTTAAATACCTCTTCTATAGAATCTTCAGCCCTGCTTTATTTTTCCTAGTCTTCCTTCCAAATTGCAGTCCTTTCTTTTTATGGCCCACAGCATTCTTTAGAGAAAGGGCCTACAGTATTACACCCATTCATCTGACTCCTCTGTTTCTTCTGAAGTTTCAAAAGAGCTAAAATTCCCTGGGTTTTCTCCTCAGAAAGTTTTTTTTGTGCTCCTGATTAGTTTCAAAACTGAATTCAGTTCTGCCTTTCTCCAATCTCTGCACTTTTTATGGTGTTTTCTTCATCAGAATTAGTTACACACTAACCTCATTTCTTTTTGTACATATAAACATCATAGAATTTTGTTCCACTAGCTGGATTTTCAGCTTTGATAATCTTCTCACTTACCTGGTTAGCAAGATTAAACTCTTAGGTGACAATTTTCAAGTAGCAAACTTGAATTACAGGACAAGAACAGCCATTTTGATGTTTTGAAGATGCTTTTATTATTTATATTAATTTAATAAGAAATGAGATTGGTTTCCAACTCAGAACTCTGTCTACTTGGACATTTTCCTATCTGTAAGCAAGTGCTAGGAACCTAGCTAAAAACAAAGATAAAATCACAGCTAGTGGAGTTAGCAAATGTCTCGGACTATTGTTAAATATTCACTGCAGAATCAGCTGCAAAGAGAGCAAGCAAGAAGCACTATGCAATTGCCACTCATCTGGTTCAGTGGAAAGTTGGCCATGTTGGATTAAACAGCTGATCAGTTGATATAGTGGATTTGTTCCAAAGTGGTTAAAATGTGGTAACATGGGCCATGCTAACACCCGGTTGACATAGGGAAACCAGGAGCTATGAGACAAGAATAACTTTAAATGGCACATCCATCTACAGAAGTAAATAGAAGTCAGCAGAGATATTCACCCAAAGAACTAATAAAAATGGAGTAAATCTTTTTAAAGATGAGAACAATACTACTATTGTTCTCTAGTCTAGTATTATGGACTGCATTATTTGCTAATTGTAAAAGCTGTGTGGATGCCTATTTATTAATAACAGCAGCAACAACTATGACATACTTCCAGTATCTCTTATCTGATTAAAAGTGCTTTTCTGACAAGCAGAGTGCTGTTATATTAAGCCAATGTACACAACACTGGAAGCTTATCCTTTAGCAACAGAACCTTGTTAGCCAGTAGCGTTACTATAAACACCAGAAATTCAAACTGAAAATCACTTGGGGCACTGAAAGCCACAGCTAAATAGTAAAAGTTCAGATGGACTATTTAAACTTTGAGTGAAGATAATGCAGTGGATTCAATTTATGCTTTCCAATATTCATTCTTCAATTTGGGTAAATATGTCTCTAATAAAAAATGCATGTGTAAATAAAGAGTTCAATTTCAAATTTTACTGCTTGCCTGACTTTGAAGATGTCCCTATGATCATATATTCAAAAATTTCTACTTGACTGATCTGAGAGCCTGGAACTTCTAAAAGTTTTAAGGAACAATTTCAGCACATTGGAAAAAAATGGCAAAGTTAATTAGTATCCTTAAAATTATTAGTGTCTTAAAAAAACCTATAATTCAGCTTCAAGGAATCCTGCTATCAGTATCTGGCCTGCGATGCAGAGCCCTAACTGCAGTGGTTCATGTAAGGATATGTGGAAGGAGAGTGTCTGCTCCTTTAAGGGTATCTGGTCAAGGACCTTTTTCAATGCAAAAAGGGATATTGAGAAAAGGAGGAAGCCATAAACGAGAATGCAGAGAGACACAAATCTGACTGACAAATGATAAGGGAGGCAGTGAGAGAACAAACCCGGTCAGCTGCACTAATTGGTAAGGATATGCAAGTGTGGGAATATTTATTTTTAAGTAAGATTATCTGACTAAGGACCTTGCCAAATTGGGATGATGAGGAAAGGGAGAGAGAGAAAGGCTCAGAAACATAAAACCCGACCAGTGTTAATGAAAATAACCAGAAACAAACCTGGTCAGTTGCAGAAATTCATGGGCTATCAAGAAACTTCAGGCAAACGGGACTTTGCGGCTGATAAGGATGCAGAACTGAGGGTCCGGGATGTTGGAGGGGAGTCAATGGGACTGTGCAAAACTGATGAGGCAATGTGCAGGGGAGGAAGAAAAGAGGAACAGACAGAAAAGGGGCCGCTCGCGTGTAAACTGTGGCTGGTCAGTAGGCTTGTCTGGCTGAGCCCTGGGCCTGATTGCCACAGTCTGTCCTAACTCCCCATTAAATCTTTTCTTAACTACCTCTCTGCGTAATCTCACTTTCTATCCCATGTGTGTGAATGCTGCAAGGACTCGGTGCCAGCTGCTGGGGGACCACTGTGAGAGGACTGGGTGCCAGGTGCTGGAGTCAGACTGGGGATGTGGGCACCCCTGGCCTGTGGTGTCAGCTACTGGAGCAAGTCGGGGAGTCTCAGTGGCTCGTTACAACTGCCTGAAAGGAGGTTGTAGCGAGGTGGGTGTTGGCCTCTTTTCCCAAGTAACAAGCGATAGGATGAGAGGAAACGGCCTCAAGTTGCACCAGGGGAGGTTTAGATTGGATATTAAGAAAAATTTCTTCACCAAAAGCATTGCCAAGCGTTGGAACGGTCTGCCCAGGGAAGTGGTTGAGTCACCGTCCCTGGAGGTATTTAAAAGATGTGTAGGTGTGGCACTTAGGGACATGGTTTAGTGGTGGACTTGGCAGTGTTAGGTTTACGGTTGGACTCGATGATCTTCAAGGTCTTTTCCATCCTAACTGATTGTATGATTCTATGATTCAGTGCCAACAGCTGGAACAAGTAGGGGGGTCTTTAACCTCCAGCCATGGGGTGGGAATGGTGTGTGTTCCCGAAACCAGCTGCTGGGGATCACCAGCACGAGTGAGGCGAGTGAGGGACTCGGTACCGGTGGCTGGTGGGGGACTCGGTCCCGGTGGCGGGATCAGGACTGCAGACCACAGCCTGTGTGCCTGGTGACAGCTGCTGGGGTGGGCGAGTGTCTGTATCCTCCCCAAACCTGGTGTGCGTGGGTAATCACCGGCAAACTTCAAGCTGGACCAGCCAGCGAGTAGGAGACCCTGGGTCAGGCAGGGGTCTCAGGCGGGCAGAGGGTCTGTGCTGCTGTGCCCAGAGGGACCCGCGAGTGTGGGGTGCTGTGGGGCAAGTGCATGAGTGCTGTGCGTTTGCAGCGAGCACCGAGCTGGACCAGCTGGTGAGTCGGGGACTTGTCGGGCAGGCAAAGGGGTCCGGGATCAGGGCAGGGGTGCCGGGTGGGCAGAGGGGCCGTGCCGGTACTCGGGGGATCCGTGAACGTGCATGTGCTTGTGAAGCTGGAGGGTGTCCCACGTGTGCCGCACTAGTGACCTTCTGTCTCTGCCAGCCCAGGAGGAGGAGGGGGCTGGGCTGTCTGCCCCTGTGTTTGTGTGAGTCCTCTGTGGGGGTGCTGTCGGAGGGCCTCCTCTGCAGCAGTGCGTGTGACTGGCCAGGCAGGGGCAAGTCCTGGGCAGGAGCAACTGGTGGTGAAGGCCGCTCTCAACTAACATCCCTTTAACAGCTCATGTAATGTTTTATTAGTGATAGCCAACTCCCAACTGTCTTTTTTTTTTTTTGACCCTTTTGTCCTGTAGCAAGTTTCTTTTTCAAAGTGTAACATTTCATCTTGTGAGATGATATAGTTGGCAGCATCCTCATAGGCCAACACTTCAACTTATGATTACAGGATCCCTGTGTTGGATCATCTCTAACCACTGTTTGCAGTATGAAATAACTGCATTCTGCATTATTTTCAGTTCTTATTTTCTTATTCTTGTAGCTGGAAGAGCTCTATTATTCAGTAAATCAGCATTGTATGTATTAGAATACTGTACCCACATACAATTTATGAATTCATAATACCTGCATCTGAAATAACACTTAAATGTAATGATCATTTTTCAGTACATGATCAGACATAAGAAACTTGTAAATAAGATAAACAATTGCTAAATTCCAGTGAATTGGATTTGACCACTTGGCTCTGCAGCAGACTCCTCACATCACTCAGGGCAATCTTTTATTTCAACTGAAAAGAAGAGAGCTATTTCCTCTGCTTGTACCTTTTGCTTGTTTACTCTATTGACAGTCACATGTGTTTTGTATTAGGAACTGCTTTTTCCCATCTTTAGCACAGAGACAGATAGAAAATGAGAGCATTTTTTAAGTATATTGTCACAGATCTAACAGTTGATTGATTGAAGTTTCAATCAATAGCGTATCAGCTGTCAAAAAGTCCATCTGGCAAGTACGTTGCTCGTAACCTTTCACATTTCCCTTTCACTGATACATTCATATTCAACTGTGCTGTGTGTTTCTGCAGTCCTTAGTGTGTTTATAACATCTAGTGATGTGTTAAATTCACAATCAATTATCAAAAGATTAACTGTAAAATAAAAAACAATGAAGAAGACTGCTCAGAAATTCTTGGACAAATAAAATACATGCTTATACAGTTGCGATGGGCAAAAGACAGTTTACTAATTTGGGGGGAATTTCAGTCAATGCAATTTATCAATTAACAAAGTGCTAATCACCAATTCTGGCACTGAAAAAAAAGCCAAACAAGCACTTTGGGAAAACAACCCTTGCCTCTGCGAAACCTCCCCTTACGCCCTTCCCGGTCCCCAGTCTCTTGCTGCAGGCTACCTAGTCCCTTAGGGGCAGCAATGGGGACTGGGGCTCGGGTGTGGCTTAACACCTCTGCAATTGTGCTAAAATCATTCTAACAAATACAACCATCCGTAAATAAAGCTGTTTTTGAATGCTTGTGCATGATGATGGCTGAGCACTTTGTTTTAGGACGTCAGAAGCGTGGTCCTCAGCAGAACTCCAGCTTCTGTCATAACATCAGTTCTTATCCACTGCACTGAATTCCCAGGTGAGGTTAAGACAAGAGGAGACACTTGCCTGTGGCTCAGTGAAGCGGTCTACTAAGGGCATACACACATCAGTGAATTGAAGAGTTTCAAGGTATTAAGTACAGTAAACAGATAGATAATCTGTAATGTACAGCACAATAGAGGAACAAAAAGTCACAAGAACACTAAGGACCACAAATTTAAGTAAAATTATAATGTAACTCAAAGTTTGCTTTCACTAATCCTGAGAGCAAAGAAGGAATTATATGTTTATAAATGCTCAGAGACAGTAATGCTGAGAAGTGTCCATCTGTTTTTAGATATTCACTAGAAGTGTTTGCTTTTCCAGCAGTGATGTGTGTTTAGTATTCTGGGTCTAAAACGTGTTAGACTTGCAAGCAGAGAGTCACAGTGATCAAATAAAACGCAGTAATGGAAAGAATGAGAATGAACATGGATTTTGAAGACAGGAGGAGAAATGAAAGGCCTTGTAAATATCATGGCTAACCCTGGGGTTTATATGGTGTGTGGCCAGTGAGTGTTCAGAGCAACAGGAATAGAGGTGTGATTAAGGGTGCTTTTCTTGCCTAATGGAAAGAACTTACTCCCTGTATTTCAGAGAACTGAGTGGGGGTTTAACTGAAACAACTGCCATTAAAATCTGTGGAGAACAAATGACTGCATGAACTTTGTAAATGCTCTCTTTAGAGGTATTCAGCATTTGAAAGATGGAGGAAAATGAAGGCAAATTACTATGCAATTACCATTAATGCATGAAAAGATCATGTAATTGATGAAATCACAAAATGCTGCACAACATACATAATTGAGTATTATTTGAAAAAATCCTGGCCAGAAAATAAGTAAGCAAAACATTCTGATTGCCTTCCAATTAGAAGGGCTGGCAGGACAACCTGTCTAGTCTTAAGATGAAAACCGAGATATTGATTAAGATTATGGTACGTACAGACTAAACTGATATTTGAAAATTCTTTTTGCTTATGTCCTGGAAGTTTTATTTAAAATAAAAAAGAAATAAAAGAAAAATAGATATTTTCTCTGGAATACCCATATATATCAAAGGTCTTTTTTAAATACCTCAGTTGCATTTGGTTTTGTTACAGTGTTGTGTAGCAATGTCACTAAAAACTCAGATGACAATAGAAGTGTTATAACACTTTAACACCAAGAAAATCAGCTTGAAGAACAAACTGTTTGAAGTAGAAAACATCAACTTCTGATTTGTCATCAGAGTATTCTGACTGTAAATGCTATAACTTTTGCACCATGGATTTTATTGTTATAGGACTGTATCTATTAGCAATGCCAGATAAGTCAAGTTACAGATGGGGATGTCTAAGCGTCTCTTCTTAGCAAACACAGAACTATTTTGCCTTCAACAATTTTACAGTGTGATGCGTAAAGAATAAAAAAATAAAGCATATTTATTTCTCCTCTACTAGTGCTAATCTACATAAATCCATGCAAAATATTCATGAATACAGAACATGTTGCATCATTTTAAAAATAGTCATTAAAATAAATGCAAGAAAATGTAAATCATGGTTCCTCTATGAAAGCAAGGTTCTATCACATCCAAACTGAGCCATAAAACGGTACTATCAGTAAAAGTGATGTGTTTGCCCAAAGTACACTTTTAAAATTTAGCGCAGAGATAAAAACGTATTTGCTGGCAAACCTGTGTGAAATGCACTAAGTTTAACTTTTGCTTACTAGATAGCAGCAAAGGAAATAGATGTGTCTATATGTTTGGCTTCTTACACACAGCAAGTTTAATTGATCAACATACTATTTCTAAGTGAATCAGACTTTTTTTTACTTTAAGCTTAATATATTCATAATATAAATGAAATGTAACATTTGCTTTATGTCATTCTATTGTACATTTACATTAAATTATATTGATACTATTTAATAGCATAGAAAACCCAAGCAATAACTGATTATCAAGTAAAAACAGAGAAAATTAAACAGGAAAATTAGGATCATTCATCTATTCAATAGCGAGTAGATTATACACAGACAAATAATAGATAATATGTAGATTAAATTCTCTTTTTTAATCTGTATTACTGGCTAGCTTTTTGTTTATTATTTCCATGCTTTATCTGCATTGATGCTTTTACACAAAGGTACATCAGATATATTGGTTTTGTGCAAGGTCATTTCTAAAACAGACAAGCTGAGCACAGAACAGCCAAGCAGTTGTGTTGGACTTTTTTTTCATGTGTATGCTTACTGGCAAGAGGAACTAGCATAATGCTAACAAGCTAACATAATGCATAAGATTGGCAAATGGGAAAGAACTTACTTTCTTTTTCCTTTAAAGACAATTTGCAAAAAGAAAAAAAAACCACATCCTTTTAAACTTATTAAAAATGCTTGAAAGACTTGTCCTGTGTATCAGATATCAAAGCTATTCTGGCTAGCCCAGTACCAAAGCCCTAGAGATTATTCTGGGTAGTTGGAAGGGGAATGAACATCAAAATATCTATGGCACTTGGAAAGACAAAATGGTTTTCTCATTTTGGAGTGATTGTCTGATCTTTGAGAGAATCAACAGTTGTTTAGATTTGATGTTCCAATTCTAGAAGTGTTGAGCACCTTTCCAAATAATTTTTCCAGTATCAAAGACAGCCTGCAGAAGTACACAGACATTTTCAGGACCAAAACACCATTGGAGAGATCTAATATTGCCAGAGGATATCCAGATGGCTGCTTTTTACAAAATGGTTTTCTCATTTTGGAGTGATTGTCTGATCTTTGAGAGAATCAACAGTTGTTTAGATTTGATGTTCCAATTCTAGAAGTGTTGAGCACCTTTCCAAATAATTTTTCCAGTATCAAAGACAGCCTGCAGAAGTACACAGACATTTTCAGGACCAAAACACTATTGGAGAGATCTAATATTGCCAGAGGATATCCAGATGCTGCTGCTTTTTTTTTTTTAAACCGTTTTGGGTTTCTATGTAGCAACAGAATTTTGCATCTTTTCCCTAGCCTATTGGAAGGGAAGATGACTGTCTGACTCATATTTCTTTGAGACAAAATAGGGGCATATTCCAGAGCTTAGCACAAGGGCCTTTTGCATTTTATCTTGGTTAAAGAAATGTTTGGGTTTTTTTCCAGATAAGTATAACTTTTGAATAGTACTAATTTGTTCTTTATAGGGCATAAGAAGATGCTAGGGGTTAGACAGAAATAAGTCAAAGACACATGGCATTGTACAGGCTTAGGTAAACAGGAAGGCATATATAGTACAATCCTCAAGTAAAACAGCCTCTCGGGGACTTGGGGAGAGTAGTTTACTCACTTGCTCTTTTCTTCAAGTTGATGGATTATTCTCATGCCTGAGAATTCCTGTGTCATGAAAGTAAAATAGTATCAAGTATCTGTTATCCAAGACTTCCTAAAAAACAGGGGAAAGATTTATGTGACCTTCATTTCCACCATAACACCTATAGCTACAATACCAGTTTTCACTCATGTAAAATCTCATAGAAATGCACAAACTAACGATCCTGAGTCTAAAAATCCTGTTTCTAAAAATCCTTCAATGACTGGCTGTCAGCTTTCAATAAACATAAGCTTTAGAATTAATTAGAATTAGCTAGAAGTAATCTAGTTAAGTAACTATGGGACTGAAAACAAAACTACCCCCCCACTAACCCAATCCTCCTACTGTTCATAGCCTTATCTTCTTCAGCTCTGACTGCCATTAAATTGTAACCTTTTTGCAGCAATGAGAATATCTTTGCAGGTATTTATCTAGTGCCAAAAGCAATAAGGTACTGATTTTAAATTAATCTCCAGGAAAAATCAGCCACTGCCTGGGAGTTCAAACACAAAGTTGCCATGTAGCATTACTGAAACAGAGTACACAGAATTCAGCATGCCATTTGTGTCTCACAGGTCTCATGTACCAGTGTTTCATTGTAGGCAAAATTTAAATTCTCCATGGTTATGAAGTATGAAGCACATTGATAAATAGAAATAAATACTTTGCTTAGAGATATACATACAGTTTTCTTCTCCAGCAATGAGAAAAATTAGATGCTCCCATAAGCTGATTGCTAAAGTTGATAATGTACTGATCATAGAATTACTTTCATTACTTTCTGTTTATTTCTAGTAGGACTGTTCTAACAGTATCTCTGGTTCAGGATGTCAGATCACATTTAGAATCAAACTGAATACAGCAAAAGCAAACTTTGGTCATCTCAAATGTTGCAGACGTAACATATCAAAACCTTTGCCTATCGTCTCCATTATACAGTCAGACTAAATAGCTTTGGGGATATGGAAGGGAAGAAGGAAAAAGGGAACATACAAGAAGCTAATCTGTCATCAAAAGAGGACTAACACTCAAGAGACATCTATAAAAAAAGTGATTGAGAGTCAAGCACGTACCTCTGTGTCTTGCAAAGTCATTTTTTAGGATAAACTATACGGAACATCCTTTTTCACTGCAGGAAGTTTGAAGCACATATTTACTTTTTCAGTTACTTAAGCACCCAGCTGATGCTATTTAAACTACTGAATGTGTATATGCACATAAACAAGGCCACTTTCTCCAGTATGCATGAAACAAACAAGTGTGCTTCTGTGTTACAGTTTGAGCAAAAGGTCTTCCATCTCAGTGTGCTTATAAACCTGGCTCTGTTTGCCTGCTTATAATGGTCTGAAAAAAAGCTTGCAACCACAGAGTGTGAAGGAGGGGAGCTTACACTGATCAACACATCAGTACAAAAACCTAAGCTGAAATTTCTAAAAACATGGAATTTTTAACCACATGGAACCCAGATTGTTTTCATGGTTTCAATAATACTCTTTCTTTATATAAAAAATTCCTACCAGAAATCAATAACTATGAACATTTTATATTAACCTTCCAGTCATACCTTTATGGCAAATCTGAACCTTTTTACTGAACATTTGGTTTGCATTTTTTCTTCTGATACTGAGCACAAAGAAACTCTCTATGAACAGAGTTTGCAGTTGTGGTAATGGATAAGAAAGTATTACAGCTGTTTCATTCATCTATTTTGGAGAAAATAAAGTCAGTTTTACCAATCAAGGTAAAAATTCTGGCCATGAACCATAAATATGGCCTTGGAATAGAGAGTTAATAGAAACTTAATGAGTTTGGGCTGGGTTAAGATCAGTCAAATTTGGAGGTGAAAAGAGATTTAAAACATATAAAAGATATGTTGCTAAATTTATTTCCATTAAGAAGGATTTTTTCAATCTGTTTCTACTTCATCATCTCACATTAATATAATAGTAGTATTACCTGATCCTAATGCTTAAAATAGCTCCATTATATTTAGAGTGTTATCCACATATGATTACTTCAGGTTCCCTGTAAGAAGATTAAAGCTGAATATTACCGATTTTAACTAGTAAAACTACTGGATATACATAATGCAGATTTTGGCTGTAGTTAAAACTGGAAAAGCTATGCCCAAACAAAAAAAAATTCCAACACACCAAACTGTTTTAACAGTCAAACTTCTTTAGCATTGTAGCCTAAAGTATCCACACTCAAAGATGAATAAGCCAATGCAATAATCCCCCAAAAGAAGAGGTAGAAGTTTATTGAGTCATCCTAACACTTTTCTTCTATACTGCTGTGTCAAATTTGGTGTCTATAAAAGGCCACAGGAACTGAAAATTGTAAGACTAATAAGACATTTGTACTGCAATTGCTTCTGGTGTTTTATACAGCATATCACAAACGAAACAAGCTGGGCGGAATGAACCAGAGTTGTCTAAGCAAGAAAGCAGACTAGTTAAAGAACGCAATGGAAGTGTAAGCGGAACAGCAATTCAGAGATATCAAACCTGCATTTCAAAGAGATTTTCTGCTGCCTTTTGTGTCTGGATGAGTCTAACAAATGCTTCACTCATCTTCATTGTACATAGAACCAATATACAATGATAGTAACACAGGGACTAATAGAAGGAAAAGAAAACAGGATTCGAGGTTCTAATTAATTTGAGAATTAATTAGAAATTAATTCGCATTAATTTCTATTTATTTGTTACCCAATGAAGCAGGTTATAACTAGAAACCAAGCAGCCAATTTTACAAAGTAACTGAGACAGTGAATTGACACCGAAATGGTCCCTTTAACATCAATGATTGGTAGGTGCCAACATAAGAAAAGCTCCCGAGTTTCGCAGAGCTAAATTTTTGGTTGATTTTAATAATGATAGTTCTTAATAGTGCTTTTTGTTTTATTTGCATTCTGTTTCTTTGTTTCCAATTTTATTACCAAATATTTATCCTACATTTTATCAATATCACATCCTGATCTCTCCCAGCCACACAGTGATTTTTAAAGGTATGTGTATACTGATGCCTGTACATCTAAGTAGAATAAAGCCAGGGAGACACCTCTAACACTGCAGCACTGATCATCCATATTGCATTCCATGTTACCTCAGACTGTTTTTGTCTCTCACTGCTAGTATTCACTGGGGCAATATCCGACATGGTTCAGGGAACATGGGCACTATCTATAGTAGGAGTATGAATCTGACTGCACGATTGCTACCACTACCTCCAACTCTATGGTAAGCTTTTGAATCCTCAGACTCTATAATGCACTTTCCTGTCATAACCAGACTAGGATATCCATAGAAACTGGAATATCTCGTTTCAGAATGTGTAAACCCCATTGCAATGGGCTGAATCAGAACACATTTTACATATTGTGAACCTGAAAAACATGCACACACATTTATGCCTTCAGACCACAGACACTATATGGGGTCCAGAGAAGGCCACAAGCTAAGTGCTAGGTGGTATAGATGCATCTTCAACATTAGAAGAATATCAGCATAGACCCAGCCCAAGAGATCTTAGCACACTTGGCTAACAGTGTGCACTCCTATTTCTCACAAGTGGTGAATCAAGAAGCTGCAAGTTCATTTTTGAGAACCTCACATTCATGATGTTTTAGAGTTTTCTCTGGCAAGCTCTAAGTGTCATTCTGGCTACCAGAGAAACCAAATTATTGAGTCAATGGAGAGCAGACTCCTTTACTGGAGGCAGATTAGTGTCCCACAGTGCCAGCAGCAGATGGTGAGGGCAATCCAGGGAGCCCATATGATTAGGCATGAAGGCCTAGATAAATGTTCAAAGATGATGTCTAAATGGCCATTTAACAGTATATAAAGATACAGAGCAGGGAGGAAAAAGTTGGAATAATTAAACATTAAACCATGGTAGCCCTGATGATAAAACTAATTGTTTACTCATTGAATCATAGAATAGTTTGGGTTGGAAGGGAACTCTAAAGGTCATCTAGTCCAACCTCCCTGCCATGGGCAGGGACATCTTCAATGAGATCAGGTTGCTCAGAGCCCTGTCCAACCTCACCTTGAATGCTTCCAGGGATGGGGTACCCACCACCTCTCTGGGAAACCTGTGCCAGTGATTCACCACCTTCATCGTAAAAAATTCCTTCCTTATCTCTAGTCTATATCTGCCCCCCTTAATTTAAACCCCCTTTAAGTATTGAAAGGCTGCAAGAAGGTCTCCCCCAAGCCTTCTCCTCTCTAGGCTGAGGCTTTAGGGAGACCAGATTGAAAACTATCTGCCTGGGTACTCCTCTACTACAAATAAGAAGCCACCTCTAAATCAAAAGGTGATGGTGTGGAGCATTCTTAGAAGAATAAGGATCAAAAAGACTGTGTTCCTCCACTAAATTACCTAATTCAGATACTGATCTAAAAGTACTGTAGATGAGATGAGAATCGGGGACTCAAACCTCTCTGCAAAATGCTAAATTCAAAAGAAACCAGTGTTCATAATTAGGGCAAGAACAGCCGGTAACAACCGTAGATGTCTCAATAGTAGAATCGTCCGTCAGGCATACAGCAGAGATCAATTATGTAGCATCTAATTTGCAATAGTCCACTTGTATTTGTCTTTTTTCAAACAGTAGATAAATATCCTCTCAGAAATGCCAGTGCAGTTTGTCATCTGGTGTTTTTGATTATACACAAATACTATTCTCAGTCTGTGAAATTCACCATGAAATGGCTAAAACATTAGAACAAAAATGAAAAGGACCTGATATACATTATAATTAAATTTAAATATTTCTGAACTCAAATCCAGTGGCCAGAGTTAGTAATAACTCCCCTTTTCATATTTATAGAGTGACTAGTGCTCTGATTGTAAATGTGAGAGAAGCAACATTCTAGATAACTGATTGACCAGCCAGTTTAAAATGTTATATGCTAGAAATGGGCTTCTTAAACCTAATGGATCATTGTCCATGGCAAGCTCTTAGGATGTGCATCACATCAAGCTGACATTACTGAATCTAGGAAAGCAGTCTTCAAGGAAAGATGTTTCTGGAAATATTCTAAGAAATCCTCAGATAACGGTTCTGTCAGCTGACTATCTCATTTATACAAGGCTGAGGGCAGATCCAACTGCTAACATGAAAACAGTCAAGTTCAAGTTCCTGCTCTGTCCAATTCACATAACAAAGCAGATGCCCGAACACAGAAAGACTCTCTAATTTAGCTCATTTGCCTAGCAGCTCTCCTTTAACAGTGCAGTAAACAATAAAACATTTTCATAATTAAGAATTATGCTTTCAAACAGGAAAAACTAATGCTAGTCCAAAGTAATTTACAATGTTAATTAGGCAAGGATTCTAATTAATTGCATGTATTTTCTAGGTTTATAGACACTTCGAACAAAAAAAAATATGCAGAGCTTACTGGAGAACGACCCTAAATTCCAACTGCTGTATTGTAACTTGCCCTTTAGCCTAAGTTTCATACTAACCTCTGGGATGTAAAATATTAATGAGCTGCTTGACTTCAAATCACCACTGTTCTGAAAACTCTCTAATAATACAAATTAATTTCATAAATTAATGTGATGTTTTCTCACCTAACTCATTGTATTTTGGTACAACCCAATGTAGATTTCAATTTTATAGTAACTTAATCATTGAAACATCACAAAAGAATATACACTGTTCTTATTTGATAATTTGAGTCTAAATGGCAAAGGAAGAGTGATGACAGTAGAATATACATAAGCACCTATATTCAGGAACGTGATACATTTTGGTGTAATAATTATCATGTATATGCTATTTTCTAGCCTTCTCAATGGTTGCCTGTAATAAAAGAAATACAAAAATATTTTCATCTAATTTAGGAGAGTACCACATAAAGGCCATTGGAAGGCTTACCTTATGCATAATGTATATAACCATATTACTTTGATTCATGAAACATCAAAACCTACAAAAGTTAATTATTGAATCTTAATTACTCATGTTCCTTATTTTGTCTTCAATAAAACTGATAAATTGATTTATTTGTTATGAGAAAAAGGTCCTCAGATTCTCTTCAAACTTTCAGGGTTTACAAACAAAATAAATTCCAGACCTCCTTTCTCATCAGCTGGATAACTTATTGAGAAACTCTACATGCAAGTTTTAAAGTAAAAATTATTGTAATGTTGAGAAAGAGAATGGGATTGAAAGGCAAATCTTAAAAAGATGCTTGTAAATTTGAGAGAGAGACAATGACTGGGGAATGTCATTGGTTATGGAAAAACCATACGTGACATCAAAAGGTGCTCTCAGCTTTTGCATATCATTTGCACATTTCATTTGCAATAAAGGCCTTTCTTGTTCCATTTTCTTCCCATAGAAAATTTTACAGAGAAAATAAGTGCTGCATTGCAAGACTGTACCCAGGTATACGGTAACTAGAAAATCCAAGTATGGTGGCTAAAGCTATCTGAATATAGAATATCAAAGTAGTGTGTACAGTTGTTTCATCTTCTGTTGTACAAGCAGAAAAACACTGTAAAAAGATGGTCATAAGTTCCAGGAATCATAATTATTGTGATGTTGAAAATTCAGATTTTTTTTTTTTTTAAGGGGTCCAACACTGCATATAATTTTTTTCTTTTTTTTTTTCTTTTTTTTTTTCCTCTCTTTCTTTTCATCTGTCAGCCTACAATCTGGCTGTAATAGTAATGTCTCCAGTTTACTGTAAACAGCAATTCCATACATGAAACACATGTAGAGCATTAGCTAAATTTATGTTGCAGATTTTAGATTTTCTGAAGCTTCCTTTCCGTTGCCAGATCAATCTACATCATCTGGTAAGATAGCCCTAGAAGTTAGAGCCACTAAGAACAAAAGTGGTTTTTTTCCTAGCTCTGTAACTTTGTAACTAGTTTTAGCTCAAATAAGTTATTTAATCTGCAGATAAACAGGTTTACTTATCTGCAAAATGAAGAATTAGGAGTTTGGAAAGTGATTTGAGCTCTCAGATAAAAGGCTATTTATGAAAACATTTAGTTGTTTCTTAGTTTGACTGTTACACACAGTTTTCTCCGGCAACCATGTCTGAATTCCAAAAAACCCAAACAACAGGAATTCTGAAGATCAGTTATCCTGATTCTCTCACTGCTGCCACTCAAAAGTTGAAGCTGAGCTTCTCTTCAGGGAGGTGGGGTAGCAAATTCCTTTGCTACAGGTGATCTACTTGAACATCAGCAGTACTTTTTTCATTCGTATGATATGAATGTGAGCTCACAGGCCCCTAGAACGATGGAATTTTTATTAGAAGATCAATATGGAGATAAAAAAGTAAACATAATATATATATAAAAAAATATATGTAAGATTATAATAATAGTCATATGAGATAAATATATATAAGAAAAATTCAATGGGAAGTCAACTTAAAATTTCAAAAAAACTACACTTTCAATATTCATTGCTCTTTGAACTGCCATCCTCCTGATTTCTAGCAGCATAAAATATGTATAATTTTCTTTCAACCATTAGAAATTAAATTTCAGCAAGAGTTTTATTTTGCTGTTCTCAATACACAGGCAACAGAAAATTATTGCCCTTGATATTAAGAATGGGCAATTCTTTTTATCTGAGGGGAACAAAGACATGGGACACAGGCAGAGGCATATTTAAACTTAGTGCACAAGTACTATAAAGCCCATTCAAATAGCATACTATATATTCATAAATAGTAAAACACAACTCAGTGTACCACTTCCTTGTGTGTTTTTTTCTTTAACACTTTGTGCACACATAGGAACATGCAGAACTCCAAGTGTCTCAAATAAAAGATGTGAACTATAGTTTTTCCGCTTCTGAGCATCAATCTTGTACCATAATTGTCTTCAGCTGCTGAAGTGAAACTTAATAACTAAGTTGTGTTGAGTAATTACTGTAAGAATACAGTTTTCCTTTCTCCCTCCAGTGATTTTTAGTCGGGTGATATGAAAAAGTTGATATTACAATAACATTTTTAATAATTCCAACAAAGAAAATAATAAAACATAAAAGTATTAATCTGTAAACTTACAAACACAGGTAGTAAGCATGTCATGTGTTAAATGGGAGCACATTTCTTTTCCGTGCAGCTTCTACTGCATTGAAGTTAAGGAAAATGCATACTATAGGTTAAAGCAACATTCCTTTGAACAACAATAATTGAAAAAAACTCAAAAAAAATAAAACCAGCTGTTGACCAAAGAATTCTAGTTTTACAAAGAAATTGAGTAGGAAAAAAAAAAATCAAATTTAAATTTTTTCCTAAAACATGCATTCAAGATTCTAGAGTAGAACATGAGTTCTAAGGCATCACAGAGGGACTCACTTTTGACATCTGGAAAAATACCCCTGCCCATTTATAAGTTTGAATCTTTCATCTCTTTCAGGCAAGGAGAGAAGAAATAAGAGTTGGAAATATTTCTATACTTAGAAAACAAGAAAAGGTGGTTACAGGTAAGATTGTATACCAACAGGGGTTACTAGACAGGCAACGGAACATCCTCCTCACAGTATCTTAACTGTGGAACCTAGGTAACTCTAAAAATATGACCAAACTTTTAAAAAATAAGAAAAGCTAAATATTTTTAGTAGCTGTCATGAGAATATCTCTTCCTACACTAGTATAAAGAGGTTTACCCAATAAATAATTAGAAACACTTCTGAAGACTGTGGAGGGAAAACCAGCATCACCAGCACCTTCTGCTGCAGTGCTTGGAAGCTGTAACCTAAGGTTTCTCAGTAGTGAGCCTATGCATGTCTATCAGCATATAGTAAAGCATTTCTAGATTTATTAAATTAGATTGTATTTGAAAGTCTATTTATGCTAAATTGTTAACAGCAAGTGCCTTCTCCTCCTGTGATGAAGGAACCTCATAGTACTTTACTGATCCACCTGGAAATCACCTATTGCCAAAATTGTTAGTCACATTCATGAGTCATTCTTCATGGGCTTACTCTTGCATTTAATGCTGTTGCTTTAAAGCATTTAATACATCAGCAAGCTTGTAATCAATATACAGACAGATCCAAATAAAGACGTACCTCCTACTTCTGAAGTAAAGTTCTTCCCAGCAGAAGCTCATGTTCTGCACTGTATCCTATGTTATCCTGTTTTGAAAGCCATTCATATATCCAACATAAGGAAAACAGGCAGGAGTAAGGTTTTGTGATATTTCCTTCCTGTTTTACAATACATGAAGCTTTGCGAGCAGAGCGCCAGCCATTTCACACTAACCTTTCTCCATAATGGGTAAGGAACTACAAAATGAGCAGGGTAATTAGGATATATAAGATTAAGACTATTCTTTTTTTTTTTTTTTGTGATAGATAACTTCCTTAACTTTTTTTATACTAGCTCATATAAAGCTGTGGATATTATTGCCAAAATAGAGTGAAAATGAGGGCTACCTGATAAGAGTAATATAATTAAATCCTGCCAGCTGCCACTTTGTATATGTGATATTAACAAGTTTCTTACATAAAGGCTGTGTTTCTGAAGGTTTTAACTGGCACTTTTCATGGTTCACACTGACTAGTCTGAGAAGTGAGAGACAATAAATGAAGGTCCACAGACTTCCACCCTGTAAAATGCCGATTCAACTTCTGTCAGCAGGGGTTAAATGACAAAGTCACTAATGGATTGTGCATAGAGTAAAATAATTGATACTGAAAAGCTGGATAAAAAGATAAAATGTTATTGCACTCATCCTCGAAAAGACTTGTTATTCCAGAGGAAGTAGTCAATAATGAACCACCCAGCAATTTTGTCCTTTTAAACCAGACACATTGATTGATTCCTTTTGGTTCAAAGCAAATGATTCAAATTAGTCTAGATAAGAGGAAAAAGTAAAAATTCTGTTTCATCTAGCACCTGAAGATGAACTATCAGAGTGGCACTCTCTACAGTGTTTGATTACAAAAGCAAGCTATAAGACAGTGAATCAAGAATTACAGCTAAAATTCCAAACTCAGAGATACAAACTCCACGGAAATACAACCCCCCCAAAAAATATTACAAAGAAGTCACATGTAACAACCATATCTTCTGCCAACTGAAGACTCCCATGAAGGTTTAAATTGCCTTGCCTGATTTTAACTACCATGGTACCTATTGGCCCCTCTAATGAGCACGTAATTATAGCACTCTGCTACATGTCTTCTACTATAAAACAAAATGGTTACTAATATGTAACAGCAGTAACATTAAGTCTGCTTCATTGTGCTCATAATGTGAGTTCAAATTAAAAGCTAAGCCTCTGAGAAACTCTGTGTTTAGACAGTACAGGGGGGAGCTCTTATTGTTTTTATATTCTCTCTGCTAAAACTAACAGATTTAGAACAATACTTCTGTTATGTCTCATTTTAATATATTGTACTTTTTCAGCTGAAGGGATTCAAAGAAAAACTCCAAATGAGATTACCTTTAACTACTCCATTCTGTCTATATAGATAGGAGATACAAACATTAAAATATAAGGAATTAAATGCTGTGCCCTTTTATCTGTGAACTGCACTTTCCTTATGTTTTTCTTATTATTCCAAGCTTTATAAACTTGTGCATGGTACATCTGTGCATTTATGCATTTGTAGAGACACTTTTTAGGACTGAGGAGGGAATTGCTTATGTGATTGTAAAGATGGCTAGAAAGGGAGGCTGAATCAGGGACCATGAGGGAGCAAACTAAACTCAAGAGACACTCTGGACTGTAAAATGTGAGAAAGGAGGAATGTGTTGTGAATTGAATTAAGTCCAGTGTCAAACTAGCCAGTATGAAATTGTTGGTTTTCTTCTGCCTTTTTTTAGACTTATTTGAAGAGTCTCTTCATTAAGCACCCTGATTATAAATGATTCTGTTATGTTAAGACTGATGGACTAGTGTTTTTTTGTTTGTTGGGTTTTTAAAAACAGAATTGACTCTTCTATTCCCACTTTAAAAAATGCGTATGAATAGTCTTAGCTGGGCTTCGAAGTTAGAAGTAGAAATCATGATCTAAGTTTAGGATGATTACTAACATAGTTTGATAATAATGGAAGCAAGTTTTTTCCTAGTGGAGAAAATGGCAAGAAAGTTGATGAATTAGAGGTTTTTTAAAAAATGAGATAAACATGGAAACAGCATATGCTAGAAAACAGGCTTAGCATGTCTTACAATAGGAGGGAACATTGTAAGCAGAAGCAAGAGAAGAAATAAACAAGTTTCTCATTGTTAGAACTGTTCTGAAAATTAAATGCAGCTTGGAGGACTCAGAAACTACCTAGGAAAAAACTACCTAGACTCATGGCAGTATGAATGGACTGCTGGGAAAACACAGGACTCAGTAGACAAAATAGTAAGCAAAGCAGGAGGAAATGAAAGCTGAACTATGATGGCTTTACTGGTGGAATTCATGGCTAACAATCAAGTTCCATAGCATTCCTAGGGAAAACGAAGTCAGGCGCTGTGATAGTTCATATGCAGGAGGAAGTGAGGTTTTAAGCCCAGTATATCATCCATGTCACTCACAGGAAGGTTGTTGATGTTATGGACAGAGCATTAAAAAAAAAAAAAAGTAGTAGTAAATGCATGCTCTAGCATCCTGTGGAAGTTGTCAAAAGCACAGAACTTTTTAAGTTTTTTTTCTTATTTCTGCTCCACAGTGGCATGTAAAAAGATGCAGGTATTCATACAACCTAAAGTACCCCTGGGTTCTCATCCACATCAGTTGCTTTATTCAAAGTGCATTAGAATGAACTAAGCACAATAATAATATCCAATTCTTCACGGAATTATTGTATGTCATTTTTATCACAAAGTCCATTACATGAAATGCATGTTTCTATTTAATTTTATTTGGCTACTGGAGCTTTTTCAAGCAAGTGAAGACATAACACCAGGTTATTTGCTCATATAAAACTCCTTATAGCTTTTCAAATGTCAGGCATGTGAATCTTTTCTTCTGCACCACCCAATGAATTAGAGTTGGGCAAAACTAGTCTAAAAAATTAGTAATAACTCCAGATAAATCAGAGCCAGAGAGAAATAAAGCTGTGTAAATAGTAGCCATTCAGATTTGCTGTACATATGATAAAATGTGTTTTGGCAGTTATTAACAAGTGTTGATATTTTACTGGCCATCACTACATCTTCAACAAATGTGCTCATGAGTAATAAAAGGTCTACTTTAGTCCTTCTATGTGGGGCAATAAAGGTAACATAGATATGTAGGTATATAATATTCCACTGCTTAATAGAGAGTCTACACATGATGCAGTTTTGCAAATGTGCTTCAATCCACACACAGAGCAAACAGATATGATGTTCTTCTATGTTATCTAGCCACAAAAGTTGCAGAGCTATGTGATTTCACACACTAAGCTTGTCTTTTTCAACGTAACTTTTTTCCTCTTAAATTTACTCCAAGCTTTTGGAGTCTTGAAACATTGGAGTCTCATGAAGACTAAAAAGGGTGCTATCAAGAAGAGGAAAAAAAAAAAAATTTTTTTTTAATAAAAGGTAATGTTTTTCTTCCCTAGAATTGCACTGCAGTGAAAGTCAGCAGATAATATTAAAAGGACAATTGACAGACTTCATACCTCATTGTGTTTCATAATACTAAAATGGAACCTGCTAGATGTAATTATTCTTGTGTGTATGCATCTATATATACACACACACCGCTCTTCCCCAAACACAAGTATATGTATGTTCACACGTCAGTGTTTTAAATTGTTTATAATACATCTCCTATTCACAGGAAATTGTCCAAAAAAAAAATTCAAACATTCAGTTAAACAAAAGTAAGTCCGATGTCTAATGACAGGTTTACATTGCAGGAAGGTGGCAAGTCCTCTCTTTACTAGGGGACATACCACCAATGGCTTCTGGTCAGAGAAGGTGTGAGTTCTTTTTACAAAATTCTAGTCAATTGTACACTCAGAATTTCACTTCACTGTATAGATTTTTATTTTCTCTTGTGAAATTTTCACATTTATAACTGTTCAACAATTCTTCAAAACATTTAGCTTTTTCCCTTCAACTTATATGAAATACATGCACTACATGACACGGCAGGAAAAGAAGCAAGCCCAAAGAAGTAGAAGTCTGTAGTCAACTCAGCAGAAGTACAAGAGTAAAAAATGAAATTATGGTCCTCCGGACTCCAATGCCTGGGCTATAAGAGTATTATTCCCCCAATAATTAAGTGCTACGGAGAGGTTCAGAGAGAACAGAAAAAAGCAAGTCTCCTTTGGCCTTCTCTATAGCTGCTACAATTCCAGATGCCTAAGTTATGTCTCAGATCTGATTTGCTGTATGGGTAACCCTGCTTTTGTCTCTATTGTGATAGGGCGTGTGTACCGTATTTTTTTCTCAGTGGAAGTTGCTTTAAAAAGACAGTTGTCAAGATAGTTGAATTCCAGTGAAGCAGAGAGTTTCTGAAAGATTGCCTTTTACAGGTGACCAGCAGAGAATAACCCAGTGAAATTCCAAAGACAAAAGGAGATTGCTCACTCAATTTGTAATTAATCTGTGACATTGCTTGCCACAAGGTGTTGTGGACACTAAACTGACATGTGAATTCAAGGGGACACTAAAAAGTCCATAAAATAGAAATCTATCATGGATTCTTACCTACAAAAGGCAACTCTGCCTAGAAAATCCCTACAGGAATAGGTTAGGAGAGTATTTTTGGGAAGGGCATCACTATATGCTTGTTTTGTTCCTGTACTCTTCCCTATTTAGTCAGGGTTGGAGGGAGTACCAGGTTATTCCTGTGCTCAGGGAGAAGACTCTTTGAAGAAGAGATCTGAGAATACACATAGGAAGGAAATGCAGGAAAGAGCTGAGCTGCTTTCCACAGAGCTTTGAAGAGAAGTCTGTGGGGACTAGGACACAGCAAGAAAAAATGGGCTTCGCAGAATTTGTGTCAGGAAAAACTCCAACTGATTAAGAGTGTGGAAAGACTGAAAAAGGCTGCATAAAAGATTTCAAGTTAATTTTAACAAACCTGACTGTAGTGGATGGGAGAGCTATTAAGGTTTTTGACAAACCTCGGAGAGTAGAATGGATGCTACAACACTTGCAACCAAAAGGGAAGAACATTACCTGTAACACACAAACAAGAACCTTAACTATTAATATCACAGTAACACCCAAGAAGCTGTAAAAAAATAAATGGTGCTGGATAGTAACATTAAAAAATCCTTCAGACCCGGCTTTTATACTGACACACTCACTAAGAGAAAAGGTTCTACTGTAGAAAGATGTCCAATCATTCTTTTCCCTACATATTGTATGCATTGTATATCTCTGTGTGCTTATACAGGCCCAGCACACAATGAGTGATAAATATAATGAGCAGTAATGAGTGCTTCTCCCTCCTCTGGGTCCCACAGTACAGCTGTAATCACTTTGGAAATGACTTACACTACCAGCCCATCTCTGCCATTTTATGCTTCAGTGAGAGAGAAGTGGTAGACTTTGATGACAAGACATGAAACCATGATAGTTGGGGAAAAGTAAAACTGAAAACTGCAAAAGTATATTAAAGTAGATTATGTTGTGAATAAACTTGTTTAGCCACAACATGAGCTGGATACTACATTTGTTATATAAATCTAAAATTGAGTGCAGATTGATTCATTTGATTCACTGTTTGTCAAGATTGACTCCACTGTGAAAGTCTCTCATTAAACATATTGTCAGTTTGGAACACACATAAAAAGCCTCGATTAGACTGCCTGCACTGGCTAATCAAATAATGGAAGAGTAAAAGGTATTAGTCCAAAGCAGTAAGCTGCACTGACAGACAGAAACAGTATCTGGAGACTTTTTAAATTCAAAGAAAAATGCAGGGGTGACTATCACAATAAGTAGTCTCTTTAAGAGGTGGCTTCAATCATACTGAGAAAGAATTAAATAGAGACAGAACAAAGACTTTACAGATCTCATAAGCATACAGAAGTCAAGACCAGTCAATCTAGGAACAGCTGCTGTAGAGGGATCACAAAGACAGAAGTATAAAATTGACCTGCCTTAGATCTTAAGACAGTCACACTAGCAGTTGAAAAATATCAGCTCATCTGTAAGATTTGCTTTCTTTAGGTAGAGCAGAGAGTATCAAACAAAAAGTCAAGGCTATTGACCCACATTAAAAGCTAACTTCAGGAGATATGTGCATAAGTCAGATCCAATGCTATGAGTAAAAGCAACAGAATGGAGTTTTGACAGATTTTACATTTTTAAGAGGAGAGAAATAAAAGTCATTTCAATTAGCATTTAGGAAGAACTGCTATGAAGATGAAAACTCTTGACAGCTAAAGATAAAGAATAAAATTAGATATATAAGTCTGAAGAAATGACATGATGAAGACCAGCAGATCCAAAAACCCCACACATAAACTCCCTATACTTCTGAACATAGATGAGAGTATTTCCCCTTTTTTGCACTACCAGTAGTTTATTGAACTGGTTGAAATGAACCAGTGTCATGGTGCCAAAGCAGCACTTTTATTCCTGGCAAACAAACAGTAACTGTAGGTCTTTGCTACCATTTAATGTGTAGTTGGAATGTATTGCAAGTACATGTGAACTAGACTTAAAACAAGTTCATCTGGGCACCACAGAAAGGATAACTGCATAAAGTCAAGTCAAGTACAAATGTCAACAAGCTCACCTCAAAATACTTAGGTAACCAAACTATGACAAGCTTCACGATATGCCAAGGGAGATGAAACTCCCTCCAGGGATTTTGTAATTTGTTTTAAGAAGATGATATTCCTTTTTAAATAGAATCACACAATGCAGTAGCTCCACAGACACCTGAAAACACCGATCAGTTACATAAAAGAAGGTATATTTGCTGTACAGGAAAGCATCTGATGAAAATTTCAGTCATAATGTGACTATATGGCTAGACCTACCTAACTACTGTCTCCAGTCCCCAGACAGCTTTTCAGCTGAAACACAAAGACAGAAAGTTCTGGTTTTAGGGAGCATGAGCTCTCTGCATACGTAATAACAATATGCCAATGCCTACTGAAATAGTTTGAAAGTGTTAACTGGGTCAGGACTGAGTTAAAAATTTCTCTGTTACTTTAAATAAAAACCCAGCAGATATTGATATAAATGTTCAAATGTTTATAATGCATCTGCATGAACCACTGAAAAAGCCTTATTTGTTCTGCAAAGAAACATTAATTTTAATTAGAAAATTAAAATTGCTTATTATAATATCCAAAAACATGTCAAACGAACAAAATTATATTAATAGGATTAAGAAAGTTATGGCTAGTATTTGGACTTATGATATCAACTAACTATAACTGAGTTTTAGAAAGAAGTACACAGCTACCTGAAAGGTCCCTAATGTCTACACTGACATTCTTCAAAAGGGCTGATCTTCATAAATCAGAAGAAAAATGCTGCAGTGAGGCATGCTTTTTCAGGTGTCATAATAGTATCGTTAATAACTTTTCTTCTTTATATTATATTAATGTCACCACTGTTATTTATTATCTGTGAAGGCCTGATAGTAAAGAGCTATAGACGAAAGACCTGAAAACTCCCAGGAGATAAGATAATAGAAGAAAACCTTTACTCCTAGAAAAGTAGAATTAAAATCCTATTTTCTTTCAAGGCATTACAAGATTAAAATTTTAGTTCAAGTATAATAAATCTAGGCTTGCTGTGTCTTCATTAAAAAAAGAATGACTTGTCAGTATTAAATAATAACACTGTATATCCAAACTGCCAAAAGGTGACATTTCAGCTGTATTCTGTTAGATATAACCATGCAGCTTTTAATTCTGTTTTGGCTGTTTATCAGCCTCATGTCACTGTGCTGGTTAAGAATCTCTAAATTTGCTATGCTGTGAATGGAACTCTTCAGGGATGTAGTTGTCACAATGACAAGCAATATACCATACATAAAACAAGGCCAATTACTCTAGGAAAAGTATATCCAACCTAGCAGTCATCTCATGTTCTCTTATTTCATCCTGTCAACCAGTACGTGCAGGAGACTAATGCCTACAGCTTCAGATATGAACACTGTTCTACAAAGGACTACTGCTTTGTCAATGTAGAAATGTTTTGTGGAGGGAATTTGGTTTTGAAATGTGACAAGTTTTTTGGCAGCCCACCTGGCAAGTTCCGGAGGGCCCCATCCTGGTAAGCTGTCAGGAAGGTGGAAATCCAGGGCCTTCAGCTTCTAGCATCCTAAACTCCCAGGCTCCGTGGGTCTTTTCACAATTTGTCTGGTCAGCAGCTGAGGAATAGTGTTTCCAGAGTTTCTAAGCACTAACTGCCAGAACATTCATTATACTGATAAGAATCTAAGTACCTCTGAGACTTCAGACTAAACCCTCTAAACTCCAGTGCTAACAAACTAGCCATGGTTACTGGCTCACAGCATTATGCCAGATTGCTCAGACTGTTAAGTGGGCTATCTCAGATCAGAGGAGTGCTATCTTTCTATTTTTGAGATTGAATCTACCTGATAAACTGGGTAACAGTCCCACAGCTAGACTGTCCCATTGCTCCATCCCCTGTGAACGAGAGCTTAAAATACCACCACATAGCTCCTTACTGCGTTCAGAAAAAAAAAAATTCTGCGTTCAGAAAAAATATCCCTTTGCTGAATCTGTTACACTGGAGACCTTCTACGTTGCCTCTGTGTGATCAAGTTTTCTAATGATACTGAGGTTTGAAAATGGTTGTCTCTCTTAGAAAGTATCCTGCCCTTTCTTTTGATGGTTGTTTACTCTCCAGATGGATAAATTTTCTAAAAGAAAATCCTGAAGTCATCTAAAGTGTATTAACTTTTCAACCCTAGAAGATGTCTCACTTTGAAAAACAACGAAAATATTGTGTTTTCAGTTTCAATTTCTCAGAGATAGATGGCAACAGCCACATAAGATTAAAGTCTGTTCCAGCTGATAGGATGTTTTATCTCTGGTGACATTTTTCTGTGACAAATACTATAACGTTTCCTTTGAGTTCACTGTTATCTTGATGCTATTAACCATAGTCCGGACAGGTACCAGTAACAGAGTTTTGAGCAACACTTGCAACTGATCAGGAGGAGAGCACTCTTACCAGTTATGTAGTTGAAGCTCTGGACAGTTTTATAGGACTTACTGAGGTAACCCACAGCTGTGAATGAACTAGAAAATTCAAGCAGGATATAGCTGTATGGTACCAACAAAAATTTGTTGCTGCTGAAGATCAAAATACATCCTTATAAATAAATAAATGTTATTGAATGTTTACTAAATAATACGTTCAGGACCTGTAAGTCACATCTCCATGCAAGACTCTTTTCATTTTATTTATCTATCCATGTTTGATTATCACCCTTGTCAATGTCCTTGCATACCTTCAAAAAATTTAATGGTTTCTCTAAATACTGCCCAGAGTGCTGCAGAATATCAGTTCTCATTATCCTTAGGAGAGTATCTACAGCAAAAAACAGTATTTAGTATGGGGAAGTAAAGAGACAAGATAGCAAAATTTGATAGTGGCATCAAATAGTTTTGACTGATTAATCTCAGGAAGTTTTATAAGGAACACTATAAGGATTTAAAAGTATGTTGCAAAGCATCATATTGCAAGAGAAATTACACAAAAAGAATGCAAAGTACTCCACAGAGGAGGAAGAGTTTGAACTATTAATACAAATTAATTGTTTCTACATAGCACAGTCAAGGAAAATCAGCTAGGAATCTCTCTGGAGAGCTCTATGAAGATTTAGGGTCAACACACACATGATTTTAATAAGCAACTAAAAGACTACAGTGCATAAACATAAAACTTTTGGGTAAGTTATAAGACCTTAATATTTACTTAATTGTGTTACCTAAATAAGAAAAAAAATAAGTCCTTACTGGTGGAAAACTCCTGTAAACTTAAGGGGTTTCATCAGTTTAACCCATTTCCACTTGTGACCTTAAATTTCTGTCAGGTGCCTTTGGTATTTAAAAATACCTTCACTTTAATATTCCTTAGCATGTCAGTGCATTAAAAAAAACTTACAGGTTTCGGCTTACACAGGTAATGACCTCTACATAAACTGAAGAATCTAGCAGACTAACAAATACAAAGCAATAGCATACAGAAACTGCTATTCTGCTTTATAAAAAGATATTTTCATCACAACATCTGCTGATGGTTTTATTAGAATGATCAAAGTTAAGAAATTTCAAATTCCATTTTTGTTTTTTAAGATTACCTAGATTCTTGAATTATTACACTGATATTTTAGAGTGGCAAAGAGATAAACGCATCCTAAGAGTGACAGCAATAAGATAGCAACGATCATTTTCAGGATGTTATTTTAAAGACATTTACTATGCTTTATCTGCATGCAAGGAAAGGACTAATTATCATCCTGTCACATCCCACCTACGAGAAGGGGAGAGTGACTGAGGTCTGCAAATCCCCTCGGTGTGGATTAAGGTGAGATAACACTCAAGGTCCACCGATCCAGCATTGGACCTGCCGACGGGGGGTGTTGGTGTGGAGAGCGCCCCAAGAAGGCTTGTGTGTGTCCCTGTTTATTGGCCCCAGCCTAAGGTTTCTAGAATCTTCTCTCACCCCGGTTTCAGGAGTGGTTGAGACATCAGTCAGTCAAGGAGAGTGACACCAGGCCCCTCCCGTGGCTGGTTTCTGGAGCTTTCTCTGGGGCCATTGTCCGTGCTTACAGCACAGTCAATTGGGCCTCATCCCTTACACATCCACAGATACTAGACTTTTCTAAGCTAAAGTGAAATAAATTACAGAAAAAGTTCAGGGTACTATTACTACCAGCCTAACACTGAAAATCTGTGCATTGATGCCCTGCCCTAAAAAGTTTGTAAGATTTGGAACTTATTTACTTAAAAATATAATAAATACCTGGTCTCTTTATTTAAATAAAGTTTCAATATTCATCTAATTGAATCACTGAAGTTAGGGCTTTAATACAAAATGCATAAGATTTATATGAAATCATACATTTAGTAACACCTAAAACAAATTAAGTTTTCCAGGAAAACAAATTCTAAGATTCAAACACATTAAAGCTTGACTATTTCAATGTAGCTATCTTTGCTTTGAGAAACTGAATGAAAAAACACACATTTGTCATAAAGGTCAAGACTCTTGCTTCTTGACTGGTAATACATAATTATATTCTAAAACTAATACAATTTTGTACAAGTTATAAAAATTATGTTCTACAGTTTTATTTACAAAACATGTAGAAAATAATACAGAAACCTGAAATAACCAAACTGTATCTTCATTACTTCATGCTATTTCTCAAACCATCATTGCAAAACAGATGTAAGGAAAAAAAAAAAAAGGAAGATAAAAATCATCAGTGCCTTCAGGTGTAAAATGAGAATCACAGAGACAGGGGGATAGCTTTCTTGAAAGGAAACTTTTAAACAATTATAAACTGTTAAACAATAACAAACAGTTTTTCATTACAGAAAGCCAGCTCAGTGAGTTGTTATATAAATAATGAACAACATGTATGTAACAAAAAGCTACAAGTTACTGTGAGGATGGGTGTACAATTCGTCCTTACAGACTTACCAAGAAGTAGTCCTGGTTCTTAGGGCTTTCACAGATGATAGATCTTATGTCTAAAAATGGTCTCTTACAATTCAAAAGTCTTTCAAAAGCTAAGAACATAAAAAGAAATTGCATGTACGTGTGTATGTACACACATATACACACACAAAATTAAAATACATAAAATGCCTTACTTCTAGTGTCATGTATTTACATTAATCACTTAATTCAAGAATGCTGTTGTAATAAAGAGTTTTCATGCAATTCAGATGATTATTATAAAAGCATGAATTGAAGAACACAATACACAAATTGTAAAAAGTTAAAATAGCGAGACACTAACCAGAACAGGCAGCAAGGGAACCAGCAGCTGGAACATCTTGAAGAGATTCCAAGAAGTACTGAGTTAGTAGACATAGAAGTTTGCTTCATCTTCAGGGGTTTTCTTTATTTAGGTTTTTCTTTTTCCTTTTAAAAATGTTTTATTCCTATTATGTAAAACCTTGATCATAAAACATACCCTTTTTTATTGTATTACTTTTGTTTTAGCATACATCTCAATCAGATTTGGGTACCCTGAGATATATTTCAAGAACTTAGTAGCAGAAAGCTGAAAGCTGCAAACAGCGAACCTGAACCCTAATAATACCAAACCACATATCTGAGAGATATATCTCAGAGTAGATCTTTCTTTCAGCAATATAAGCCACCACTATCTAGTATCCCTAAGGAATAGACAGAAGGAAAAAGCCTCATTCCAGTACAAAAACTGTACCAAAACAGTACCAAAAGAGGAAAAATTATTTGAACTTCCATTTACTTAATGAAAAAAAAAAACAAAACCAACAAACAAAAGATACACAGAAAAAAACCCACTTAAAATTTGAACAGCTGCAAATTTAGAGCCTTATTTTTAAAAATAGAGGCGACAGCTGCACTCAGTTTTAAGAGTGCAATACAGTTGCCACAGAATGATGAACTCTGCTCCTCACCTGCATGTCTAGGCACATCTGTCCATTAAATATTTGATCTTTCATGCAACTGGGTGAAAATTAGAACCAGAGTTTCAATTTTCACTATCAAAGATAAAATTACAAAATAATTCAACTGCTGTTGAAAGGCGTAAAAGAGCTGTCTGAGGCTTTTTCTGATGTTTCTTTCTGACATTATAAAGTAACCAGATGCAGATTATTACAGAAACAAAATCCTGCCTTGCAAGTATTCACACCTGGCACACCAGAAAGCTATGTATTGTGAGCATATATACATACACACACATTTACTTTTCATAGAATCATAGAATAGTTTGGGTTGGAAGGGACCTCTAAAGGTCATCTAGTCCAACCCCCCTGCTGTGGGCAGGGACATCCTCAACTAGATCAGGTTGCTCAGAGCACCGTCCAACCTCACCTTGAATGTTTCCAGGGATGGGGCAGCCACCACCTCTCTGGGAAACCTGTGCCAGTGTTTCACCACCCTCAGCATAAAAAATTTCTTCCTTATATCTAGTCTAGATCTACCCCCCTTTAGTTTAAAGCCATTCCCCCTTGTCCTTTCTCTAGTTCTCTGCTTCCTTTTCTGTTTCCCACTGTAGAAACAGCGATTAACTCTGTTGAGAGAATACTTGTTGCTACGCAAGATCTCATTTGTCAGTACTGCTCACAGGCCTACCCTTTTACAGAACAGCTGAGACTTGTTGCTGTAATTCATTAGCCAGGTCCTGGCTGCTAATATACTCAAGTAGTAAAGTTATATTTGGAAAATCCTTCCTTCTGTGTAGTTGCTGATAACCTTATAGGAGAGAGATTACTGTCTGTTGCAACTTTATAGGCTTGAAATTTTCCTTCAGCTGCAGATCATTATGTAGGCTAACCCTTTAATTCCATTGGGATTATTACTTTATTAACCTTTTTTTCTGCTTAATTTGTCCACCTTTTCAGACTCTGATTCAGCCATTATTCCCTGTATATTATTTTAATTTCATATTAGTTATTTTTCTCTGCTCCACCTAACTTGCTTCATTTTTTCAAATACACCATTTTAATACCAGGTCACCTGCCAATCAGTCAAAGAAATAAAAAACGATCTAAATCTAAATCACAGTGGGATCATCCTTTTTCATACCACAGTACTTAAGATGGTATATATGCACAGATACACACACGATATACAGGATATCTTAAGTATTGGGGAATACATTGACACATGCTAAGTAATGCTGTCATAGGGTGATATTATATTCAGTAGACCTTTTTGTTTTAAACAGCAGAAGCTCTGCAAACCAGATAAATCTAGACATTCAGATACTCAATGTCCACAGACAGTCTTTTAATAAGCCTGTGGTTTCAGGAATACAAATTTCCTGAGACATGCAAATTTCATGATTGAATGACTATGTTACCTGGATATATCCAACACTTCGATGTATTATTTCAAGTCAAACCTGACTGATGTATAGAAACACATTGTTCTCAGCTGTGAAACAATATTCCCTAAACTGAATTCTGAGGGAGTTGTGCTTCATTTCACCAAGGCCAAAGCAAGGGAAAATTATCAAACAGCAAATGGTTTATGAGCCAACGTCCCATTTTTCCTCCTATTTTCCAACTTCCCCAGATCCATTATATTTTTGATTTCAGGTTAGTTTGGTTAATAGTTTGATGTGGATTTTTTTTCCCTGAGACTAATATCATGACAATCACGACAATTCTTCTTTTCAGAACATTTACATGTTTGATGAGATGTTTGAATTCACTCACATGATGAAGAGAAATTAGGTCTTACATCTCACAGTATACTGAAGAGTGTCTAACACATTAGTAAGATTGCTCTACTGAAATGCCCATAGCTTGTAGTGAAGGAATTTTTTGCAGAAGATTCAAATCAGTCTCCTTGTGGTAAATTTTTTATATATAAGGTGACTGTTGTTACCACTGAGGTACTGGTAGCAACATGAATTTCACCCCTTATCTCCCCACTTTCATTTCATTCAATTTGAAATAAACATTTTGGGTTTTATGATTTAATGACAAAATAGAAATAAATATATTTGGGGTCAGTCCAAATGATCTAAAAAATTCTCTGTGCTTTGTCAGTAAAATAGCAATTACTTATATGGCCCTACCCTTATCCCTTTTAAACTATAAAAATCGGCATTTAATTGACAAAGGAAGCATTTCACAAATATTTGCAGGATGAAAGTCAGACTGTCTTTTATTTAACTATGTAAATAAAAAAATTATACATACACTCTTAGAGCAATGTTATAGTTGTAGGATTTTGGCAGTGGAAGAGGGAAACAGGGTTGTTTTTCATTAATAAGGCAAGGAGAAGATACCTGCACGAGCAATTAAAGATTTCCGTGAAGTGTAATAAAAATAATTTAAAATTCTTCACTAAGATTAAACTGAGTGTCAAAGATTATGATTCCTACAGTACTTCAGCTGAAAGGATTTTTGTTGAGCAATAAATCATTTGAATTGAAAGCAGGAATTACTAAGGAAATAAAAATATTAAATAGATTTAAGGAAAAAAAAACCCCTTCCACTGCAACTTAAAATGAGTTTAAGATCGAGTTAGCAGAAATTAATTCAATTTAATTTGCTTTAGACAGCAAATTCTCTGAAATAAATGAAAGAATCATCTCTTCTTTGATCAAACTATTAAAACTGAGTGGCTGCACAAGAAGCCATGATTTAAGATGGAAGTTCACACTTTGTAGACAACCATGCAGAAGCTATGCTCTTCTTTCAGACTCCCTACAGCACACTGTATTCATTTATAAATGGAATGATTTTAACTCCTGAATCAGAATCTGCCCCCAAAATCCTTTGTGAGAAAGGGGATGGGCCATGCAATACGATAAGTAATCTCATCCTTTAATTGCATAGATCATGTTGCATCACTGGGTCTCTACATAGTGTTTGTGAGCATTTCCTGGGGTATTCAGGGCATTCCACCTAAAAACCTCAATTGCAAACAGTAGTAACAAATCTCAGTAATGTTGCAAAGTTCAAAGCAAGGAGGGGAGGAAGATTTTCATTTCAAAATAAAATTGGTTTCACCCATACCCATTCAAATGTATGCTGGCATATCCAAACATTTATGAGCAGCTAAATGTGTATTTCCATCTAGTCTGGACAAAATTACCTGAGGTGAAACAGAGGACAAGAGACACAACATTTGGAGGCCCCTTCACATCTCCTGGATACTCCTTAGGTGGAAGACTGCCTGTTTTTCAATGCACTGTGGGAGGAAGGGGAGCCCCCCAGGGGGCTGGCCATCAGTGCTGGAGTGAGGAGAGCCTGTGGGACTTTGTCCTGCAGCCTCCGAGGGAGACATGGGATGTTACCAAATGAACCCTCTTGCCGGGTGTGCCTGGAGATGTGTACCACGGCCAGAGCAACCTGACGAGGCCCTGGGAAGACACAGCCAAGACCCCAGTGACTGGCATGGAACACCGGTGCCGAGCGCAAGACAAGAGATGGGGGGGATAGAGTGGGCAGTGGCGTTGTGGTAACCCCAGACGCATGTGCTGGGGCTGCAGCGCTGCCGGGGCGAGCGCCGCGGGCAAGGACGGCCCATTGTGACGTCCCCGAGGAATGGACTGTGACGTCCCTGAGCGATGGGTTCTGACGTCACTGAGGGATGGACCGTGACGACGCGTCCCTCGCTGCTTATATCCGGGTGGCGAGTCCCACCCAGCCAGCCCGTGCCTCCACTCCAGCTGAGTGAGTCCGCGAGGTTTGGAGCGTTGCGCGAGGCTTTCAGTTGGTGCTGGTGTCGTGCCTGGAGAGCTGTTGACTGCAGCTCCCGGTGCCCGTTCCCAGAGCCATCGGAGGATTTTCCCCCGCCCTGCCAGGTCCGGGCAGCCGGGGCACCCAGGAGGCGTGCTCGCAGCAGCGCAGGTGAGCTGTACGGGGAAACTTCACCCTGGGGAGCTGGGAGGGTTTCCTTCTTGAGGGACCTTGACAGTTTCTCCCACCCTGCCCGGGCCAG
>NW_008795042.1:16837-55822 GCF_000699145.1 Aptenodytes forsteri | reverse complement strand
TAGAATCATAGAATCATAGAATCATTGAGGTTGGAAAAGACCTCTAAGATCATCGAGTCCAACCGTCAACCCAACACCACCATGCCCACTAAACCATGTCCCTAAGCGCCTCATCTACACGTCTTTTAAATACCTCCAGGGATGGGGACTCCACCACTTCCCTGGGCAGCCTGTTCCAATGTTTCACCACTCTTTCAGTAAAGAAATTTTTCCTTACATCCAATCTAAACCTCCCCTGCTAGATGAGGCACTTAGGGACATGGTTTAGTGGGCATGGTGGTGTTGGGTCGACGGTTGTAGTCGATGATCTTTTAGGTCTTTTCCAACCCTAATGATTCCATGATTCTATAAGCAGGATTACCCCATCCCAGGTGCAGAATCCGGCACTTGCTTTTGTTAAAATAGTCTTGTTAAAGTATGCTGTAATGCAGCCCTGAATGTCCTCGGCCTTCTTTTCTGCAAGAGCTCATTGCTGGTTCCTGTTGACCTTCTACACCAGGAACTCCAGGGCCTTTTTTGCAAAGCTACTTTCCAGCCAGTTGTCCCCCAACATACACTGGTCCCTGGGGTTTGCACCAACTCCAGGTGCAAAAGTTGGCATTTCCCTTTATTGAACCTCATGAGGTTCCTCTTTGCCTGTTTCTCCAGCCTGTCCAGGTCCAGCACAACCATGTTGTGTATCAGCCACCCCGCCCAGCCTTTTATCATCTGCAGACTTGCTGACAGCACACTGTCCCATCATCCAAGTCATATAGGAGATACTGAACAGTATGGGCCCCAGTGTCAATACCTGGGGCACACCACTGGTGTCTGGCCTCCAGTTGAACTTTGTGCCGCTGATCATAGTCCTTTGGGCATGGCATTTCAGACACTTTTGGATCCACTGTACTGTCCATTTATCTAATCCATACTCCATCAGTTTCTCTGGGAGGATGCTATGGGAGACAGTGTCAAAGGCCTTGATAAAATCAAGGCAAACAACATCCACTGTTGTCCCCTCACCCACAGAGCCAGTCATCTTATCACAGAAGACTAATCAAATTGGTTAAGCATGATTTCCCATTTATAAATCCATACTGACTTCTCCCAGTCACCTTGTCCTCAATCTGCTTGGAAGTGGTTTCCAGGAGGATTTGCTCCATCACCTTCCCAGGGATCAAGGGAAGACTTCCTATCCTGTAGTTCCCACAATCCTTTCTCTTGCCTTTCTTGAAAACAGGAGTGACCTTTGTTTTCTTCCAGTCCTCAGGAACCTTCCGCAACTGCCATGACCTTTCAAAGAAAATTGGCAGGGGCCTCACAATGACATCAGTCACTTCCTCAACACTCATGGGTGCATCCCATCGGGTCCCATGGCTTTGTATGCATCCAATTGGTTTCAATGAAAACTCAATGAGCAGAAAAATCACCTCATTTTAGACTCCATTCTTGGATCCACATGCACAGACTTCTTTTGCCTCTTTTTCAAATTATGTCCTGGGCATAGTAAACTTTTGCTGATTACTCTGGGAAAGAATCGTATTCTGGAGATATTCAGATCTCTCTGCTCAACTTTAGATGTTTTTCATCTGTACTGAAAGCAGAATACATCCCTGTATTCTTTTGCAAGGTACTACTTTGTAAAGGCCATATTTAGTTTCTGTCTTGCCACACCTCATTTAATCCAGCAAACATGGACAGAGGAACATGTCATGCACTTTAAAACTTAATTTCTGAAAAATCTCAGCTCCTGCCTTCATATAATGAAATCACTCCTGACAGGAAATAGGGCAGAGTTTTATATGGAGACTTGTTCATTTCTCACTTCTATACAGGAATATTGAAATGAGAATTGCTACTATACCTTGTCTGCATGTGTGCAAGCACTACTTTCTAAAAAATGTGAATGTAAATAATATGAAGTACCATTGATGTTAGCACTCCTTAAACTGTGCAATGTCAAACTTGTGCAAACTTTACTATTCATGAAATCCCCCAGCTCTGCAATTCAGTCTAAATAATGACTGCTTTTAGCTTCTCACTGGAAATAGGTCACTGTTAAACAAACAACCCATTTTAATATAGATTCTATACAAGTGTGATTATTTTAGGAATGTAAGCTCTTCAGTTACAAGCTTCTTTGGACAGGTGGTGTTTTTACAACATCCAGACCATGATCGAATCCTTGTGGAGCTACCAATATATTGCTATTAATAGCAATAATAAGAATCGCAATATGACAGATAACAGCAACATTCACTAGATATGATAAGGAAAGGAAGAGTCAGTGCAGAAGGAAGTATACCAAATTAAACTGACTTTCTGTACAAATATAGGGGGTGAGAAGGATCTGGAAACTTGATAAATGCGGAATTATCGTACAGAGTAACTAACAATAGAAACACTAGACTGCATAGAGATATTAGAATAATTTCATCCAATTTATATTTAATACCACATAAGGGATTAGTGAGACTAACTTAGAATAATGTATGCCATTCTGGTCACCTTATTAGAGAGGAACACATAGTTCAAAGTAACCAAAATGAGAGTAATATAAAATTATTCAAAGTAGTTGCATAAGACTTTCCAGATTTTGAAAAAGAAAATGAGAGATTTTCAATCGAAGACAGACATTTTCAAGTGAACAAAAAGGGCAGGTGGTATACAGGTGTTTTTTAAAGGAAAAATATGACTGCACTGAGCAGGAAAGTAAACAATGGGACAATTACCCTTGAAACTTGGGTTTACTTTCTGTGACAGAAAGTGGAACAGATGTTCTGGAATAGAGAAGGCAACAACTGGCCCAGTTAGAAACAGTTCTTTACTTTGGACTTGGATCTCTGTAATTTAACAACATTTGACAAGTATTATAAGGCTACAGCTAAACTTTAAGGAAAAGCAATAGCATGATGGATGTCATAATACTTTGTACTTGTATATTCTTTTGGGTTATGTTCTTCTGTGGAATACCTGTTCCAAAGACTATGCTTCTGCATTGCTTTTTGTTGCAAGTTAAGTTACTTTCCTTCACTGTTGTTGCAGTCACATTGTGCTGTACTCTTTTGAAACATATATTCTGCATACATGACTACATGGTGCTAATGTCCTATTGTCAGCCTCTGCATGCACTCAGATTTCTCTATATGCTTCTTCCCATACTAGAATAACTGATTTCTGAATCTTTGAGTTAAAATCTTCCATCATTACTAGATTTTCATTCCATCATTGTTCTGACTATGATCAAAGTAAAGCTTTCATTTTGCTATAGATAAATGCTGAGTCTCTGATATTAAACATTCACAAAGCATTTATGGATAAATTCCTGAATTTAACAGCAAGCTAATTAAATCACTTTATGTGTTCAAAATGAATACTTAGAACACATAAAATTAAATTAATCCAAAAATATTATTTTATATAAAGCAAGAGTTCATTTTATTTATTTCTTATAGAAGGTACTGAAAGTTAAAATAAAGTTTTACTTCTGTGAATGTACATGTGCTCCTTCTGTCCATTAAAAAAATAAAGTAATATCTGGTGTGTATACTTTCACTGTTTCATAAGTTTTCAGAAAACAGTTGGACTTCAGTAAGGCCTATGGCACCGTCTCCCATAAGATCCTCATAGAGAAGCTGCTGATATAGGGGCTGGATGAGCAGACAGTGAGGTGGATTGAAAACTGGCTTAAAGGGCTGGGCACTGAGGGTGGTGATCAGTGGCTCAAAGTCTAGTTGGAGGCCAGTGACTAGTGGTGTACCCACTACATCAATACTGAGTCCAGTCCTGTTTAACATCTTCATTAATGAGCTGGATGATGGGGCAGAGTGTACCCTCAGCAAGTTTGCCGATGACACCAAACTGGGAAGAGTTTCTGATACACTAGGAGGTTGTTCTACCATCCAGAGAGACCTCAACAGGCTGGAGAAGTGGGCTGGCAGGAACTTTATGAAGTTCAACAAGGGAAGTGCAGAGTCTTGGGAAGAACAACCCCATGCATCAATATATGCTGTGGGCTTACCCAGCTGGAAAGCAGCTTTGCAGAAAAGGATCTGGGAGTTCTGGTGGACACCAGGCTGAATATGAGCCTTCCGTGTGCCCTTGCTGCAAAGAAGGTGAATGGTATCCTGGGCTGCATTAGGTCAATGGAGGTGATCCTTTCCTTCTGCTCAGGATTGGTGAGGCTACACCTGGAGCACTGTGTCTAGTTCTGGGCTCCCCAGTACAAAATAGACATGGACATACTGGAGAGAGTCCAGTGAAGGACTGCTAAGATGATGCAGGGACTGGAGCATCTCTCCTATGAGGAAAGGCTGAGAGACTGGGGACTTTCAGCTCTCAGTTCAGCCTGGAGAAGAGAAGGCTCAAGGGGATCTTAATGTATAAAAATACCTGAATGGAGGGTGCAAAGATGATGGAGACAGTGTCTTTTCAGTGGTGCCCAGTGACAGGACAAGAGGCAATGGGGACAAACTGAAACACAGGAAGTACCAGCTGAACATCAGGGAACACTTTTTCACTGTGTGGGTGACCAAGCACTTGCATAGGTTGCCCAGGGAGGTTGTGGAGTCTCCCTTTTTAGAGATATTCACAGTCTTGGGCAACTCATGTCCCTAGACAAGCATGAGGGTTGGACCAGATGACTTCCTTTCCAAACTCATCCTTTCTGTGATTTTGTGATTCTGTGATTCTGTGAGATTCTGTGTGATTCTGTGAATGTTTACATAGCTTTGGATCATTCCATGTGAAAAGGGTCTTTTAGGCCCTTTTATAGTCCACTGTTCTGAATGCAGGGGAAAAGCTACTAGTGATTGTAATGTTTCATTGTCCTTTATAAAATACATTTTGAATAACATGGAAAATGCAACATTTTCCTAAGGACTAGATTAGCTGGTGAGACCTTAGGACTAGAGAAATGTAAGACTGACTTCACTTTAGCAGCAAATACCAGAAGGACCAACAAGGAATATGACTGAAGGGCATTTAGTGAGGCACAATTTGATTTAAGATAGTCACAGCATGGACTCAGAAAAGCAAAAGGTTTTGTAATAAATCTTACAGAATGTTTTGAAGAACTAATAAAAAGAGTTGGCAGGGTGAAAGTTGAGGACATAATTTACCAACAGTTCAAGAAAGCTTTCAATGCAGCGTAACACACAAAAGACTAATCTACAAGGTTAGCAGATCTGATATGAAGAAGCAAGCTGAATACAAAACTGATTGAGGATTGAAACCAAATGAATCTAGTAAGAGGTGAAACTCCCTTTTGCTTTTTTGGATGACTCAACATGTATCTTTCAGTATAAGGTGTCTCCAGCTACTGAACCATTCATTTTATGCCAACATTAACTAAGAAACTTTATACAAATATCTGTTCAGAAGAAATGCTTTTAGCTCATTATTAGCTTTTCATTGACAGTAGACATACCAATAGCTACCCTAAGAGTGATAATTTTTCTTCTAAAGATATAAGACAATTCAGCACAAAGATAGGATGCAGCTTTTCTCTCCTTGTCTACAAAATTCTATACCTCAGTCTCTGTTTATGTTTGCATAGCATAGGAAGGTTGGTACAGGTAGTGCTAAGGTCATTACTGATGCACCAAATCACCCACTGTCAGAAAGTGTATGGCTGCTCAGTGAAGCTAATAAGAAAATTCAAATATGTTCATGATCCTTGCCCTTACTTGCTGGCTTGCACACCTGCCTTGACCTCAGCCCATCCTCATCCCTGGGGAGATGCCTAATTCACTGGGCTGGAGCTGCCCTCAGCTGACCCTCCGGCCTGCCCTGCTCCATGGCTGCCCCATGGGGAGCCCCCACTGGTTCCACTGCCCTTGCCCCAAGGAAGCAACTGGACCACTTTGCAACCCAATGCAAATGCAAACATCAACACAACAAATACGCTAACTGCTTATGTGCTGATGTTTATTTATAAGCCTTTCTACATGTGCTCTTCGGCACATGACCTACTAAATTCTTCCAAATATTAATTCATTCATCCTCTTCATAGGGATGTCATATCATATGATATGACATACTGATATTTACAGATATGGATAGAGAAACAAAATTGGGCTAGATCCACAAATAGAGTTGAGGGCCTATATTTCAAATCCATGTCCTCAAAACTGAGGTACTGCTACTTTTGTCTCTTTGAAGGCCAGAGCTTTCCCACATATCTGTGTATTCATCCACTAACAGTCACCTAAATGTTTCCATCTGACCACCATATCAGCCTACTTTCTGACAGGGCTGGGGAGTCCTGTGCCTAAGCCCTACTAGAAATCAAAATGTGTCATTTTCCCAGACTCCTGCAAAGCCAATCTAATAATCTCAGATCCCCTAAAATATGTCTGGAAGATCTGGACAGCTTGCTTCTGTCAGTCAGGCAGGGTGACAGTGATGCCATACCTGTCCTTCATCCAGGACTGAAGGACAACTGTGGTATAAATTCCAGCTATCCCTAAAGGAACCTGAATGAAGATGTCCCAACTCCCAAGATAATGTCTTAATTACTTACTTATCTTGTATTTTTGAGTGGGTCTTTCTCAAATCTCTCCTAGTTTGGCTAATCCCCATGCATGAATAAAAACTACTCTTTGGGCTCTGAACAATATTAAAAATTGAGGATAACAAATTCAACAGATTCCCTTTGTGGAATTCACACAAAGTAATTTGTCTACAGGCACTCAGAAAAAGCTGTAACTTTTTAAAAATAAAATAAGATCCTCTGAATAACACAACAGAAAATTATCTGGACTTCATTTCTAGCTGCTGGTAGAAGCAAGCATCTCATATTTATGAAACTGTTCATGGGTGCTTTCATCCACAGTAGCCTTCATCTGTCATTTGCTTAAATGCCTTTTCTCATCTGCTGTGAAGGAGATGAAACTAGTCACCCTTCTTCCATTTTGTCTCATTTGAAGGCAAGTAATTCTTCGGTCTTCCAGATCACCCTCCAAAAGGAATTCCCATGGTAGCAGATGACACCTGTGTTATCAAGGTCATTTGCTTTTGTTTAATTTATTTGGAGACGTTTCCTCTAAGGCAATTATATTCTTTAATGAATTATATAAGCAAATTGGATTTATTCCCTATTAGGCCCTTAATTCCAGACACTGTATATATACTACATGGGGAAGAGTTTCCATAAAGAACTCTTACAGGTATTTTACATCACTGAGCCTCTTTCTTCATACTGATGGTTTCTGCTTTTACAGATAGTGGCAAAAGGACTTCTGAATTGCTGGAGTACTAAGAAGACTTTTTAAAAAAAAAAAAAAAAAGAAAATTAATAGTTCCTCCTGCACGCACCCCATGCAGGTTTTGTTCTGTCTTCACCTTGTGATTTGATGTTGACCCTACTGAAGTGTTTTAGCTCCTTTGAAACACAAACTGGGAAAAATAAAGCCTAGGAGATCGGCTTGATAGAAGTAAATTGTTTGCAGATTGAAATACAGAAGCTACTTTCCTACACAGAACTTTATCATGTTCTCATTTATCGCTGAAAAAGTGATAAAAACAAGGTATTTTTGGTTAAGATAGAATGCTTGTGTTATTAGCTAGTGCTGTTTTACGTCTAGTATTGAAGAAAAAGTTTATACTGTTATAATAAAATTAAAATAATAGTTAGGCTGATGTAAAGCTGATGAAAGTGATTTACGCCAGCCACTAAGAGATGACTGTGTTAACCTACATAGTTATACCTTACTCAAAAATGAACATCTAAATTCAGAAAAGGCATACTGAATCTCTCCTCAGAGGACAGGCTTCTGTACCCTATTGCACCTCATGTTGTCCATGTCCATGGTACAGATAAACTGTTCTGTTTTTAATAAGAAAAAGTTAATTACACGTCTTGATTTCTGCATACATAAGCTGCTGCTTTACTACATTATTTATAGTACTATTGACTAGAGACTTACTTAGCAAAGTTAATAGGTATTAATTGGTCCCTAGTTAGTCTCCATTTAATCAGATTGTCAACAGACTCAAGATTCCCTGTTTGCATCAGTGACATACGGTGCAGTAAAAAGGCTACTGCAGACACAATCATGTCTGTGTTTATCAGGGTACTTGGTAGTTTTGGTAACTGGTAGTGAAAAATATTCTAGCTCTTTAAACAGATGTGAGGATCTATAAGCTTTATATAAATGCTTACTTAGTTATGAAAGAATGAACCGGATTTATTTTATCCATATTTATTTAAAATATTTATTTTTATATTTATCTGTTTACTTCTACATAAGCAGTCTGATTAATTTGGCATGCCAATATAAAAATATTTTAAAATTACTTAACCTGGTCCTGAGAGAAAACAGAGCCTTCAAAACTGGTCATCTTTCAAGTTATCTGCAATCCATTCAAACTTTTTGGTAGACAGATGATGTGTTCCTGGAACAACAAAACTGAATGTAGGAATGTGGAAGTAGGTTGTCAAACCAGCTAACAGCTCAATCATTTTCCTGCTCAACTTTTATGTGGCCAGCACATTTTGAATCCTTCTCTAATTTAGTATTTTATGTCAGTTTTTTATTATCTTTATTTCTATCCTTGGACTATTATTAACAAAAAAAGGGATTTTTGTTAGAAATCTAATCTTACTACATTAGTCAAAACAAGTTTTCTTTCTTGCACGCCCCCTGCCCTCCAATCATAGGTATTTCAGGTTGACATTGAGAATTGCCCATTAGTATTGCACAATTTACGAAAATTTTTTTACCTTTTTTTGATGTCATAAATGCATATCCATCCCTTGTCACTATTATTTCATGTGCAAATATGTATGAAATATTCATTTATCAAATTTATCTTTCCTCTTCTAATGAACACTTTATACAGCTTAGCAACACTTCCTATTGTTTTTCAGTAATGCCAGGGTCAAAATTGCACTTGAGATGCTGTTTCCTCTACATGACCTCTGTTGTTAAATCAAAATACTGAAGTTGCTAAGCAGTCTTCACATAGTACCAAATAGCTAAATCAAGAAATGCAGACATAGTGTTTACAAGGTGTTTATAACTACACTTCCTTCTCTGGATGGATTAACTCTAATTACAGTCAAAGGAATTTTTTGCCAGCTCATGACTGCATAATGACTTCCAAGTTTATATGGCTTCATATTATTAGAAAATTGCATTATTACAGTGAATTTGGTACATGCAATAAAGAAATGGCATTAACAAAATAAAGCAGCTCAGTTGTACTTTACAGAGTATTTTACACTTTTCATGCCAATGTAATGAATTCCCAATATGCTGCCAGTTTGGTCAACTATCTGGTTATTTTTTTTCACACGAATATATAAAGGTTACCTTTATAGGCTTTTCAGTCCATCTCCCATCGTTTATCAACAGAGTTAGCTTGAAAGCATGGAAAAAGCTGTAAGGCATGCTACAGAACATAGCACATTACAACACTGCATCCTGTATGAAAATGATTGATTTATAGTATGTTTTCAGGTAAGGCCACAATATGCTGTCTTTAGAAAGCATAAACGTTCCTTTGAACCCTGAAAATTTAGCTGATTTCTGGATTTGCCTCAATTGCATAATGAAAAGTATATATCAAAGAAATACAGAGCCATAACTTAATTCTACATACTTGAAGTTTCTTCCCCTCACTTCTTGCTGGCATATCAATGAAAGAATCAATATTTAACAGATTTCACCACAGTAGTCAAATCCAGGGAAATACTATGGTACCAGCTCATATATAAAAGGCAAGTAGGGCATGGTAAATGAAAAGCCTCTCTAAAGACGACCATTTATAAAGGTAAGAGGTATAAAGAGAAATAAGCCAAATATTTATAAAAGGTTTATTGGCTTTTCTAGCATAATAAAAAATATACTTTTCACCTAGACTCCAGACTTATTTGGAGGAAAAATATTAAAATTTGATAGTTGACTTATTCAGCTAATCTGGCTTCTTATATGATGATAATTTCAGACTTGAAAGTTTGTGCATGAGACAAACTACCCAATAATTAGTTAAAGAAAATAGTTGAAGGCTATAGTAATGCAGAATGCCCAAAATGCTGCTTGAAACTTAACAGAAAGATTGAAAATGCTCTTATTTCTACAGTCCCCTCAGCGCGCCTATAAATCCAAACTTTAACTTAAAGTTCATCAGGGACATTTTTCTTGTGCTTGAAGAGACAAATGTAGGTCCACATACAGCTGCATTTCTTCATCTTCATAACGGTTCACAGCTCAGTAAAATACAGAGTCTTACAAGATCACAAAGTAAACAATACCTGATTACTTAATTTTACATTTATTCTTTGGAAGTATCAGTTGCAAAAGTGCAATACTTTTGTCTGTTCTATAACTCTGAAACTCTCCATAAGCCACTGAAAGACTTCTGCTTTGACTTCAGTTTGGCTTCCTATTTTTAGCTTCTCTGACTTCATCTGCAGATAAAAGCAAAATTCCTGTTTCTTGGAGAGCTCGATCTTTAATAATTTATTCTCTTTTTATTTAAATCATGAAATTAAATCTCTTCTTCCAAATTACAGCAATAGTTTATTGTCTATGGAATGGAAATCATGAACACACAAAAGCACTGACTGAGAATGAATGTGTTGTTTTGACTTCAATTTAAATAAACTGTTAATTTCTCAACAAAGCACAGATACTGAATTAATTACTTTCAAGACTGGTTAAAATTGAATGGATTCAGAAAATATTTTTATTTAGCTCAAGCTATGTATTTCTTTAACAATATTATTCATCAAAATGTTTCAGTCAGCTCTATATTCTTCCTGTGAAAATAAATGTATTGTAATATTCATATATTATAATCCCATCATTCACATTACAGGTTCTGAAAACTTGCTTCATAATACCTTAATACTATGGGTAACTTAAATTACAGCTTAATATTAGGTACTATTACTCAGTGTTTTCTATATAACTTTATTTCTTATGTCAGGTAACTATGCATTTTTACTTAAATTATATTCAAATAAAATTTGAATTATATTAAAAAAAGTGAACTGAAAAGAATTACACTGTGGAAATATCAAATAGTGTCTGGTACAGTATTTAAGAGAAATTCCTTGAGTTTCAATCTATCCCCAAGCTCTTGAAACAGTCATCTTCTCAATTCAATTTTTTATGTGGCTCACTTTGGTCAATTGTAACTTGATTGAAATTCTGGTGATAGAGAATGAGCTGTCCATGATATGTCCATTTTGAACTGTCCTCAAAAAAAATGGAAGGTGAAGAAATTAAAATTGTCCTTTGCTGTTCCACAAATTAGAACAATTATTATTTTCTGACTTAAAGATGTAGACAGAACACTATTCTGCATGTGGACTGAATCTAGGATTTCAGTGAAAGGCTCTCAGAGGACATTTAGCTGTTAAAATGAAAGTTGAAATTGCATTTAAGACTACTAGTTAAAAAGAGAAAAACTAAGATGTCAGGAAACACTCAGAATTCAGTCTTAAGAAATTACCAGTATCCACTGATAAATTGAGGTCGTGCCCAAGAAAAAAAGTGAATTTGATTGTCTGGAGTGCCAGACAGACTTCTCATAGCATATGCTTTGAGGAGACTTTAACTCAGAGAGTCCAGTCCCACCATGTACAAACCTAGATTTATATAAAGTTTTCTTTTACTCTTTTGCAAACATATACTGCAGCTCTTTTCTCTGTCTCTGTCGTGGTTTAACCCCAGCCAGCAACTAAGCACCACACAGCCGCTGGCTCGCTCCCCCCCGCTTGGGTGGGGTAGGGGATCAGAAAGGGAAAAGTGAGACAACTCCTGGGTTGAGATAAAGACAGTTTAATAGGCAAAGCAAAACCCGTGCACGCAAGCAAAGCAAAGGAATTCAACTTCCCATGGGCATCTCCAGGAAAGCAGGGCTCCATCACGCGTAACGGTTACTTGGGAAGACAAATGACATCACTCCAAATGTCCCCCTCTTCCTTCTTCTTCCCCCAGATTTATATGCTGAGCATGATGTCATATGGTATGGAATATCCCTTTGGCCAGTTTGGGTCAGCTGTCCTGGCTGTGCACCCTCCCAACTCCTTGTGCACCCCCAGCCTATTTCGCTGGTGGGGCGGTGTGAGAATCAGAAAAGGCCTTGACTCTGTGTCAGCACTGCTCAGCAGTAACTAAAACATGCCTGTATTATCAACACTGTTTCCAGCACAAATCCAAAACATAGCTTCATACTAGCTTCTATGAAGAAAATTAACTCTATCTATCTGAGCCAAAATCAGCACAATCTCTCATATAACTGAATAAGAAACAGAAACAATAGCATTTTTTTTTCATACCCAGCTTCTTTACATTCCTCAAGAGCAACAAAAAATTTGCAGCAGAGAATTGCCTCATCTGGTCTTTGCAACAGTAGGACTTACTAGCTTTAACTTTCAAAAGTGACCTCCACTTAACAACTCTTCTCCATGAACAGCAGAAAACCAATGGTCCTGCACCAATATGGAGAAACATATCAATTCATCATTACCTGCTTTTCACTGTTCTTTGTAGTCAGAAAATTTGCAATACCTCTGTTCCATTCTTAGAGTTTTGTCTTTCCAAGGTTCTTATGGGGGTTTTGTTATTGTTCTTTTAAAAACATAAACAAGTGATATATAGAATTTTTTATTATTATTATTTTTATTTAACTGTCAATGACTACCTGAGATTTGATTTTGCTGGGCATCATCACATAAAACAGCAGATAACACAGATGTATAGAAACCAAGCTTGTCTCCCCTTCAACTGTGGAGCACCGTAAGAATGTCAGATGACCTATTTACAAGTTTAATTGATGTATTTTCGTGAATAAATGGTAATGGTAACTATAATACTGCTTGTATAATAAAGATATTTTTAAGAAGATATTTCATGCCAAATCAATAGGGATTTAATCAGATAATATAAACAAGTCATTCAGCATACCATATATTAGTTACAATATTCTGTGAAATGGTATTTGGTGCTTTAGCAAACATTAAAAAAACACATTCAGAAAAGAATAAACTTCATTAAAATATTATTAGATGCAGCAATTAATGCCAAGGGAAGATAACTTTCAGATCAAGGTCCACTATAAGTAGATGAACTGGGTACTGACCACAGGAAAAGCCCACACTAATAAAAAAACCCTTAACTTCTGTCAATGAGCTAAGAAGTATTTCCTGGGGGGGCGGTGTGAGAATCAGAAAAGGCCTTGACTCTGTGTCAGCACTGCTCAGCAGTAACTAAAACATGCCTGTATTATCAACACTGTTTCCAGCACAAATCCAAAACATAGCTTCATACTAGCTTCTATGAAGAAAATTAACTCTATCTATCTGAGCCAAAATCAGCACAATCTCTCATATAACTGAATAAGAAACAGAAACAATAGCATTTTTTTTTCATACCCAGCTTCTTTACATTCCTCAAGAGCAACAAAAAATTTGCAGCAGAGAATTGCCTCATCTGGTCTTTGCAACAGTAGGACTTACTAGCTTTAACTTTCAAAAGTGACCTCCACTTAACAACTCTTCTCCATGAACAGCAGAAAACCAATGGTCCTGCACCAATATGGAGAAACATATCAATTCATCATTACCTGCTTTTCACTGTTCTTTGTAGTCAGAAAATTTGCAATACCTCTGTTCCATTCTTAGAGTTTTGTCTTTCCAAGGTTCTTATGGGGGTTTTGTTATTGTTCTTTTAAAAACATAAACAAGTGATATATAGAATTTTTTATTATTATTATTTTTATTTAACTGTCAATGACTACCTGAGATTTGATTTTGCTGGGCACTCATCACATAAACAGCAGATAACACAGATGTATAGAAACCAAGCTTGTCTCCCCTTCAACTGTGGAGCACCGTAAGAATGTCAGATGACCTATTTACAAGTTTAATTGATGTATTTTCGTGAATAAATGGTAATGGTAACTATAATACTGCTTGTATAATAAAGATATTTTTAAGAAGATATTTCATGCCAAATCAATAGGGATTTAATCAGATAATATAAACAAGTCATTCAGCATACCATATATTAGTTACAATATTCTGTGAAATGGTATTTGGTGCTTTAGCAAACATTAAAAAAACACATTCAGAAAAGAATAAACTTCATTAAAATATTATTAGATGCAGCAATTAATGCCAAGGGAAGATAACTTTCAGATCAAGGTCCACTATAAGTAGATGAACTGGGTACTGACCACAGGAAAAGCCCACACTAATAAAAAAACCCTTAACTTCTGTCAATGAGCTAAGAAGTATTTCTGCTGAAGTGCACCTTTTCACACTTTCATAAGAAGGAGGTAGTGAAAAATGGGTCTTCTGAGAAGTCTCTGTATTGCTATATGGTAAACATAGACTTTCCTGTACGCAGTGTGTACAGGGAAGATTTTCAAAGGAATACTGTCTATATTGCTTGGTTTCTAAAAGAAAGTCCCACCTGCTCTTTTCCTTGCTACCTGTGAATGTATGCTGCATGGCTCCTAAGTCCAATTAATTTCAAAAGACAAATATACAAAACTTTGAAACAAAGTTTACACCTAGAAAAAAGTCTGAATGGATGCAGAGGGATACAACCTACCTACCCATTGAACAGTAATTTTTATTTGTACTTTCTACTGCTATTTTCTTCAGAATTCTACCTGTTCTTTTTCACATCAACATACAGTGACAGTAATCCCCACATGCTTAAAATTGTAGTGATATATAACCTTAAATTTAAAAAAAACCCCTAGTGATCAACAGGTGCAGTGTCTGACAAACTGTGTGGATTAGTTTAAGAAAGGTTAAATCTGCTGTGTACCTGTTGTACATATTATCTTATGCACATATTATATTCTGTCTGTAACAGAAAGAAGCAGAAGAAGCCTCAGATCACAAATTCTAAAAGAAGGAAGAGGGAGAATTAGGAAGTTTGTTCACATGTATGTCTCAGCATTAGAAAATTAATAAGAAAATAATAGTTTCTCTTATTTAACAGTACTTTAGCACTGTCATACGGAAATAAATTTTAATTCTGAGATTACAGAAGTGCTCGTTGATGCCTTTAAGAACCAGTATTATGCCAGGGCAATGAAATGCTATGAATTTGGATCTGTCTCAGAAACATCAATTTCTAACAGAGCCTGCTAATGCATATTCATAGTTCACTTCAACCTCAGCTTCATACGGCCAGCTCCCACCACTCCATAAATGCTGCAGGCAGAGGAATTGTAATTACGACTGCCTCAAAGGAATTTGTGCAAAGAAAGAAAACTGGCTGCCTTCCTCTTCACAGGAGGTGCAAACAAGGTATAATCCAGTCCCGTTATCTGCTAGGAAAATTTGCACCATTGCCCTTGCACAGATACAGTGTTTTTTAATAAATTTGCGCTAATTCAAATTAGGACACATCTTGGTGTGGAAGTGCAGCCACTCTTTCCTACATAACCAAACCTGAAGGTATTTCTTTCTGAGAAGTTTAGGAAATTGTTGCTTTGTAGAGAGAAGACTACCATCTTCAGGTGGTGTGACAGATGCCCCCACTCTGATGGAGTGACAAGTACTTTGGTTCAGGCACCACTGACAAGGACACCTGGCTGAAATCAGCCCTGCTGTGCAAACCGTGAGAACTGTGCTAGGCCTGTCTTCTCAGAAACTAAGGAATCTAGGCTGTGTCTTATCAGGAGCTAACAGTACCAGCCTGAACTGTGACTAGACAAAACTAAAACTGCACAAAATTACAGCTGCACACTTGCACATACACCAAAGGGCGTTTTGACTATGAGTCAATCACTTTATGCTATAAATATTTGCAGTCCCCCCTGAGCCCATTGAGCTCTCTGGTATGGCAGCAGGCTGCATGGCCGTGATCTACCCCCCTTAGCAGGGATGCCCCTCAAGGTTACTCATTGAGGCTGAGAGACCCCTTACCTGGCATCTGATACCTATAACGAGGTAAGCAACATTTTACATTAGGCCTAAAAGTATGCTAGTGACATTTATATATCCAGCTATAGCTTAATTATTAGAAGTGTAGTAAGTAGTAGAGTGTTTGACTGCCACCTATTTATCCTTAGTTATTGTTAAATCATTGTTAAATCACTGTTTAATTACCAATTACTGCTTACTCGCCATTCAATTATCATTTAATGATCACTCAATCATCAAATAATTGTCATATGATCATTGTTTAATCATTAATAAAACCTTTTAGTTAACCCCATAATGATGACTTCTCTTAATAATTCACCTGCGACAGATGGTATCAATGACTTTCCCAGGGAGGGTAAGCTGTAAAATGGAAAATAAGGTGCTTGGTACTGTAACTCCTGAGCTACCCTGGTCACCAGGGCACTCTCTTCTGAGTCTGTACAAGGCAACAGACTGCTGTTCTCAGAAAGATGGCTAGCTGGCTCTGATGCAACCATAAACTATGAAAAAGTTGTTATCGAAATGTGTAAAGTTGGAATGAAATGAAAGGTCAGTAAGGAGGACAAAGCACTTTCTTCATACCATCATTTGATTAAAAAGCATTTTCAGGTGTACAGTTCATGCTACATTTCCTAAGGGTGATTCAGAAATCTTTTGAATTTTTTGAAATGAAATATAATAGAAAGAAACAGGAGAATTGTAAGGCAGCAGTGATTATTATTTAAGTAACTTACCATGCCTGCCACTTTAAAGAAAATTTTGGTGCAAAGAGACATGGAATTGGCACCTGGTTTATAACACAGATGGAATGTCCTTCAATACAGGAAAAAGTTCAATGTGTCTTTGCAGAGACCCAGCACATATATCAAAAGCTATTCTAGCTTATCCTTCAAATGCCAGCTATGAATTAAGAATTCAAAATCTATAGCTTTAGTTTTATACTGTATTCATCTTTTACTCCAGTTTCTTTGGAACCAGACTTAAGTGGGCTTGTGAACATCACTAGTAATATCTAAGATTATTGCCCTCCTAAACTGAGAAGTGAGATCCAAAATTTGTGAATAGAATATAGCAAATGACCTTAAGAAAGTGGACACAAGTATAGATCAGGTAACAGTCACCAAATTTAAAGTGATGCAGAGCTTTCTCAAAAATCCTTCCCAGTTTTTCTGTAGTAATAGAAAGAGATCTACTCACTAGTTTCCTTGTTTTGAAAACTTTATATAAAATCACTTCTACAAACAACTTCTGGAAATGGCCCAACAGATATTCAGAGTATTAGGAATAAATAAATGTTAGATTGTACTAGTATATTAATTCCTTTTTTCTTTCATAGTCACCACTCTTTCCCAGATTCTTATTATTATATAGTGTATTTGGCTAGTGATATTCATGAATTATTATACTTTCAAATGCCACGATTTACCTTACAAGAAAAATTTTGCTTATTTTGAAAACTTTAAAAAAAATCACTTCTACAAACAACTTCTGGAAATGGCCCAACAGATATTCAGAGTATTAGGAATAAATAAATGTTAGATTGTACTAGTATATTAATTCCTTTTTTCTTTCATAGTCACCACTCTTTCCCAGATTCTTATTATTATATAGTGTATTTGGCTAGTGATATTCATGAATTATTATACTTTCAAATGCCACGATTTACCTTACAAGAAAAATTTTGCTTATCATTCTCATCTTTGGCAAGGGATGACAGAGACTGTTTTCTAACCTTGAGTCAAATATTAAGGTATAAAGATGCACTTTAGCTACTGCTCTGGCCAACAGACTGAAGACAGAGCTAGAGATCTGCAGAGCTAAGGGACTAAAGTAGTAAAGTTTGAGCTATGTAGATTCTGTATTCCAGATTCTGTAGCTGAAAAGCGATCACATCCATGGTGAATTGAGCACAGGTGAAGGACTTGAACATTTATGAATGTGTTACAGCTGCATATATGCTGGATTGTGCATGATAGAAAATGAGATGGGGAAAAACTAGTAAAAGTTTTCAAGAAGAAATTGGTAATTTTCTGAAAAATTCTGGCGTGACCCAAGCAATATTGTATTTTGTTTAATTTGCTTCTGTTTGCTTAGTGTTGTGCAGACAAAGCAGTTAGTGAAACCAATTTCAAGAACAATAACATGGAAGTGGTTGTAGATTGCAAAACAAGTTCTTTATTGTGAGGGAAGATTTACAGATTGTGAGGATGAAACAAATCTCAGCTCTGTAAGATGTCACCTACCATGAAGTTGCAGGTATTTCACAGGCAACTGATTATAGCACCTTGCGGGGGGGGAGGAGGAGTGGAGGAATCAGGCCAAAGCAGATACAGAAATAGAATATAATAGGAGCTGGACCATTACTAGAGAAAGTGCTTTTTAACCTAATATGTTTTTCATTCCAATAATACACACACGGCTAACAAAAGGTTCAGTCCTAAACTATTTACATAGGTTTAATTACATTAGACTTAAAGGCAGTTAGCTGTTTGGGACTTGACCCCTGCCATTTGGTAATTAGCACATCGTGGTATCCTACCGAAAAACACTTCTGGGTAGCCTGAAAAAGGAAAGGCAGCATTGTGTAAGTCATACCCCCATCTAGTGATGAAACCGTAACCTAACTGGACTGCACTTAATACCCTGTGTGAGACAAAATCAGGAGCACCTTCTACTCTGTGATAGGAGTAGCAACAGCTTATTCAACGTCAGCAGTCTGCAAACATAAAGTGCATAAGCTGTAATGTGAGCAAGACATAAAGGGCCATGTTTGTAAGAGGTCCTGCACTACAAAGACACCTTTCATGCTGGCAATAATTAACAATAACGTGTTATTCTCTGTCAGCCTCTGCATTTCTCCTGAAGACTGAATTCCTGCACACCTGAAAAAGAGGGCGTTAGCTTTGTTCTATGAGGCTTTGAAGTATGTTTTTTCACTTGGCTAAAATGTATGGCCATCAAAATTCACATATTACAGTTCTAAGCAGAAGTTATAAATGTTGTGCTTTAAATATATCCACTGGGAGACATGAGGTATTCTCAGAATAGGTAAACTATAAGGTTCCAGGATAATACCTTTGTTTTATTGTACTAGCCTACCTTTGAATATAGTGCCCTCAAGCAATATTGTGTCATTTTTGTTGCAATACAATCTTAAAATCACTTCTTCATCTTAACTTTGAACTTTTCAGCAACTTGAAAGCAAACTAGTCTTGAACACATACAACATCACTGATGATTAAGTAGTGACACAGCATTTATCAAAATAAAAAAGTCCCAATTTCCATGGGTTTAGCAAGTTTATTTACTTAAAAAATAATGCTTAAATGGCCAGTTTCCAAGGAAAACTTGAATATTATTTAACTGAATCTATGAAAAGATGATACAATTCAACCAGTTTTTTTTAAAAGTGTTATCCTAAATTTTTATTAACATGTCAGAATTCATGTATTTCAGAATATTGTGAATTTGATGTTCCCAAAAATTGCAAACCACTAACCTCTTGAGGGTTTCTCCTTTCACAAAACCTACCCAGAGACTAACCATAATATACTTAGCTACAGCCAGAATATTACCTACATGAAACTCCAAATATTATTTCTGTTTAGATTGATCCAATGCTGCACTATGAAACCACATCTATTACTTCTGTGAAATCTGGTTCTAGGGCTTGCTTTCTTGTTCTTGTCCAGAAGAAACCCCATTTTACCAGCTAAGATGGATACAGGAAGTATCCATATCCAGCTCATCTTTGGGGTATCTGTTGTCCTGAGAGAGGGGAGAAATTGCTAGGTAATTTTTATTTCTGTTTTTCGTATAATATTTGAATATACATATCTGTATAGTGCCTCAAGCTTACTGAATGCCTTAGACTTACTGAATGCTTCCATTATCTGTTGGCATTCTACTCTCTGGTGATCCACATTCTTTTAAAATTAATTAGACTGTGAAATAAGATGTCTTCTATTTCTGAGGCAAAAATGCAAAACCTGCTTTGCTCATATATACTGTATAATATGGAAATATGTCTGACAGCTTCTGTTTCCCTAACACTGCCAAGCAACCCAACTCATTTCCTCCTTAGCTTGAATTGCATGAGTGGATTTTATTATGGATTTGTTTGGGCATGGATAGGGAAACTGTACTTTTCCCCCAACTCTTCAAATGGAATAAAATATATGCATTATAAAATCAGATACCAATCACAAATGTGTCCTTAGTGGCTTAAACCAGATATGATTTAATCAGTTACAATATTCTAGGTAACTGTATTCTTATAGGTGAGGAAATCTAACTTCAGACAGCTGCACTTCTGAGAGCTTCTGAGAACACAGTGGAATAATCATTATTCCATAATATTGACTAGTACTCATTTTGTAAATTGTCCTATCTCTATAGACCAGTACATAAGCAAATAAGAAAAGATCGAGAACACTGCATGAAAACACTGATAGTTTTGACAAATGTAATTTAGATTAAATCATTCTTTAAAGTGAATTAGAAAATCTATTTTATTAATACTCTGTAGACTTAGTACGTTGTTTGCTGCCATCTTTTGCTAATCATTATTCTAAGGCAAGGCTAGAAATATGACAATACACTAGAAGAACAGTGAAGCATTTGATGCTTTTCCAGTTACCAACTAGCAAGGTTGTACTGTTGAGATACCATTATTTTCTTTATTGTTACATGGCAGTCTAAAATAATTAATCAGACAATGACTACACTTAAGATCTCAATTGAATTTCAGTGTCTTCCACAACTTTCAGGCAGAAGCTTGCTTCCTCCTGCTTCTGCCTCTACTCCTCTCCAAAAAGCCATATCACACATCTGTTGCAGACTTCCCAGAAATCTGCCAATTTCAGATTACTTTGAACTGAGGATGAGAGAAGAAGCTTTCATGGGTGATGTCCTGCCAACCACCATGTCTCTTATATATCAGTTCGTAGCAGCTGTGGCAGAACGGCATGAGGAGAGATTTAATTCCTGATAAGCCATTTAGGGCTTTATGGGTCATAACAAACATCTTAAATTCCATCTGGAGACCACGAGGCAGTCACTGTAACTACTAACAGAAGTACATCAACGCTCCCGGTAAAATATGCTCTTCTACCCTCTCAATAGTAAGTGACTATTATGTACCACACCTGTGTCAACTCCTAAGAGATTCTAAGGTACAACACCATACTTTTTCAGTCTAAGAAAATTACTCCCGCTCACCAAAAAAAAAAGAACAAGAAAATATTCTAAAAAACACGACGTAAAGTAGCACAAATCTGGCTCAAAAAAGTCATAACATGAGAGATAAACCTGAGACACAAGGACTAAAATGCTGACTTCCATAATGTGATCTTCAGATAATAATGGAGAACCTATGCTGCCACTGATGAATATTAATGAGGCTTGACAAATGTCTCTATCTTTGGTAACTGAATACACACTCCCTATTCTCCAAGTTTCATCTAGGATGCATTTTCTCCTACCTTATGCAGCTTGTGAATTGTGTCACTTTCAAACAGAGTCAAGGCAGATAGTTCTGCATCAGTGGAGCAAGGAAAATGTGTTTCTGTTGTCTGTTGTTAAACACCCTGTGGCAGCTGATATGGATAGAAGTTTGTAATCTTAAGACTGGATGTCGCCATCTAAGAACTACTGGATGCTCCCTTTGTTGGATCATTTTTGTCTTATTTCTTTATTCCAAAAATTTTCAGTTTAAGTCCTCATGACTCATTCAATACTCTCATGACTGTTCTGAAACATAGTTGCTTTATTTCAGGTCTTTATGATCACTTTATGATCCTATTGTACCAACATTTGCCTCATTGATCAGTTATCAGTATGTATGAACAAATACAACTGGATGCAAAATCTTTGGATGAAGAAGTTTGCAGTGTTAATTCTGTGTTGTCACTGAATGATGTTAAATTTTTTATTTAGGCAGTCTAGCAAACTTTTAATTTTTTTCTTTATTTTTCAAACAAAGGTTACCCATGATCTTAACTCTTTCAGGAAGATTTTTTAAAATGTTTATGGACAAGTACAAAACAACATCTATTTTTCCCTCTCCCTTCACTTTTGTCACTATACCACTGCAAGTGCTTTTTCTGCACATATGGTTCAGAACATCTTCCAACTGTTCTGAGACTCTTGAAATACCTCAGCACCTGCCACTGCTACCTAAATCCTGCTCCCTCCTGTGTACACATAAATATTAAGGCACATATGGTACTTTGTCAAAGTCCCGAACACCTAGTCTATATTATTGTATGCACTATCATTTGCAGAGTGATAATTTGCTTTCAGAAAGCTCTAACATTCATCAGATCATAAATTCACATACATGTATCTCCTCTTGAGACCTCCAGAACTACTACTGTCCTTCATTAACTGGATCAAAAAAAAAGTTTACATCACATAGAGAAAGAAGGAGAAGCTTTGTGCTATTACTGGAGAAAAGACTGTCAGAGCCTTCTTAGCAGGTATGATATATTGCAGTTCAGATTTTAATAACATGGTACAGATGCTGCTCTTTCTTCTTTTTTCACTTTTCTTCAAAAGCTTGAAATACAGACTATTCTGTTTTTCAACATCAGTGATTCAGTAGCAAAAGCCACCTTTGTTTCGTTTCAAAATCTCCATAAAATTCAGTATTTCATGGTTTCAAACTCAACATGGTAACAACCTCAATTTTCAAATATTCTACTGAAAACGAGGTGTAAAATGTGCATCCAAATCTTCAGTGTTTTCAGAATTAGGGCAGCAATGTTGAAGAATATTGATAACGCATAAAGTGAAGTATGAATAGTTTCCTACAGAATTAATAGACAATTTCAACAACTTAAAAAAAAGAAAGGCAAGAAAAAGAACATGGAAAAAAAAGAATTAAACATTACATATGGTGTATGAACTTGTAAGCAAATATAAATGGGCTCACAATTTTATATACATGTAGCAGGAAAATGTATGACCTATATTGACTACACTGGTTGGCTGTTACCCGTGACACAGGCACATGCAGGTAATGTCACCCTAACTACCATGAAAGATCTTCAGACAACAGTATCACAGAATATGATATATAACAACTCAGTATCATGTGTGGGTTTCAAACAGACTTGTCATTCAGACAATGAGAATAACACAGCAATTCCTAAATAGTTCACGTACATCATAGAGGAGTTCATACTTTTTCTCAGTTTGAACCTGATTTTAATATAGAAAATATTAATTACCATTCCATAGTAACATTTACACAGAACAATTCCCTTACCATTTATGATATCTTAACATTTTACCCAGTCAGTTCTATGAACATCTTTGTAAAAGGAAAATTTATTTTGACATTGTATACCTAAATTTTCCTTTGAAATATATGGGGGAAAATACACCTCGCAGAGATAAAAACTGTTTGAAATTCTCGTTTTAAATATTTTCTATCATATAACTAAAAAATTAAAACAAAAATAATGTGAGATGAAACTTTTTAGCATTCTCAGGAGTTGTTTTCCCTCCTGAAGTTCTGACAGAATTCAGCATCTTGAAGCAAGAGATTTTGATTCTTTGGATTCTAAAAAGGTTCCTCTAGTCAATTTTACTCTTTACAGACATAATATTTTACAAAAAAGGAATATTACTTATGATCTGAATTGAATATTCTGTAGAAGTCAGGAACAGGACACAGTTTGAAAACTGAAAAGTTTTGAGTTCTGGACTTTTCTGAGTGCATGATTAATAACTAAAACTATTTTAATAAGAATCATTGAAGGAAAAATTCGTTCCCTACTCTACCTACCCTTTCCCAAAGCCATGACGTGTCTAAATGCAAAATGTCTGTGTTTTTTAAACTCGAAATAGGTTTTTATTGCATATCGATGTTTTGGAGATGAATCAGTATTATTTATCTGTTTTCTTTACTCATGAATGCTGACCACCGGGCAGAGATAGAAATATATTTTTAAATCAAATTTGACAGCACAGTCTTATTCTTCTATTATCTAGTATAATAAATAAACTGAAGTTGATTAGGGAAGCAACACATTGATTGGAAAAGGAAATTGAGAAATGAAACTTATAAGCAGGGAATACTTAGGACCATATATGATTAGGAATAAGCTCACAATACTCTTCAGAGTCAGTTAGCTTGCCTTCTGCATACATAATTAGACCCTGGTGCTGTTTGGCATGACTCCCATGCCTAGACACAATGTTTTCCTGCTGATAATAACTTCTTAAAGGAAATATATGTCTGTTAGCCCCACACCAGGCCATCATAAAATGGCTGGCCAGACTTTTTTAAGGTAAAATATATTGATGACTGGAACACTGCCAAGGAGGGATAGAGGTTCCTTAGGAAGACCAGACCAGGAAAACAAAGAGGTTGAGTTGCCCTTTATGTGAAAGAACAGCTGGAATGCATGGAGCTCTGCCTGGGGATAGATGAGGAGACTACCAAGAGATTATAGGTAAGGATTAAAGAGCAGACCAATGTGGGTGACATAGTAGTGGCTGTCTGTTGTAGGACATCAGACCAGGAAGAACAAGGGGATCAGGCCTTGTAGAGATGGCTAGAAGCAACCTCACATTCACAGGCTCTGGTCCTCATGGACAACTTCAACCACCCTGATACCTGCTGGAGGGACAACATAGCAAACAATCCAGGAAGTTCCTGGACAGCACCAATGACAACTTCCTGAACCAAGTGATAGAGGAGCCAATGAGGAGAGGTGCTCTGCTCGACCTTATACTCACCAACAAGGAGGGGCTCCCTGGTGTTGTCAAGGTCAAAGGCAGCCTTGGCTACAGTGATCATGAGATGGTGGAGTTCAGGATCCTGAGAGGAGGAAGCAGGATGAAAAGCAAGATCACAACCCTGGACTTCAGGAGAGCAGGCTTTGGTCTCTTCAAAGATTTGCTTGGTAGAGTCCCATGTGATATGGCCCTGGAGGGAAGACGGTCCAAGGAAGCTGGTGAGTATTCAAGGATCACTTCCTCCAAACTCAAGAGCAGTCCATTCTGATGAACAGGAAATCAGGCAAAATGCCAGGAGGCCAGCATGGATGAACAAGGAACTCCTGGGAAAACTCAAACATAAAAAGGAAGCATACAGAAGGTGGACGAGTAACCTCCAAAGACTGCAGAGACTCTGTTCGAGCATGCAGAGATGCAGTTAGGAAAGCCAAACCTCAGGTAGCCCAGAGAGGTTGCGGAATCTCCATCCTTGGAGACATTCAAAAGCCATCTGGACATGGTCCTGGGCAACTGGCTGCAGGTGACCCTGCTTGAGCAGGGAGGCTGGACCAAATGACCTTCAGGGGTCCCTTCCAACCTCAACCATTCTGTGATTCTGTGATTTGAAAGCACATTATTTGCCTACGCAAGGACAGAAAAAGGCAAATGCTTTTTTAGCAAAAAATAATCAATGAGCTACTGCCAGTGTTAATAGCAATTTTCTTTCCTATTCCATCTGTAGCTTCATGCAGTGCCACAAGCAACTAGAACCGAGGCTTTCCTCAAGTAAGTGGCCACACATTATAGCTACACTGCCTGAGGTCAAATCAACAGCCAAATTTCAACTGTCTGTCAGTTCAATTCCCATATACATTCTGGAGTTTCCCTCCTAAAGGACAGCTTAAATTTTTGCTTAATACTTAAATTAAAACTCCACATCTCCTGAGATAGCCACTCTTCCAATTCCTAAAACTCATGCAAATGAGTAAATTCTCAGGCACTGAGCATGTATTACACCACTATAAGATAGAGACAGTACTTTCTGTGTGTGTTTTTTCTTTCTCCTTTGCTGGTGTATGGGAAGAGGAAAAGTTTCAAGCACAATTTCTAGAAGCCATTGTTTCACCTCTTGGTCTCCTCAACAAAGGAAATATCTCTGGTTTTTTTTTCCTTTTAATATATTCTTAAATGACTTCACAGTGATTTGAGTACAGCTAAATACACCTCACCTGATTTTAGAAATATTATGAGAGATGTTTAAGAGAGATGTGTTGTACAAAGATGTAGGATGAATCACAGAACTAGTTACACTAATCTTTAACTAAATTTGGATGACTTGAATCATAGTCTAAGTCATGAGGTAAAACTTTGCAGATCTCTAAACCACCAAGACTCAACAGCCTATTGTTTGGTGTATTATATATAGACTTGTTAAAAAGAAATTTAAGAAAGCATCAAAAGCAGTGTTTCTTAATAAAAAAAAGTAATATTATTAAGCTGGCCGGCCACTTCCCATTACAAGGCAAACAACAAAAATAGAGAAAATGTAACAGCCAGCAGTGTTCATTAAACTTAGAGTGAAGACTGAAGGTTGCGGGAGAGAGGAGTACATAATTCATTCCAAAGCATGGCTGCTGTACAAAATGCTCCCAGTGATCAGCTTGGCTTCACATAGTGGGGTCTCCATTTTAAATAATGTTCTTTAGCCTCACAACAGGCCTCTGGCAGAAAGGAGCGTCAGGGAAGGGTGTGGGGGGGTGGGTGTTAAATGTTGCACAGCATTTACAGGCAGTCAGAAAATTCTCTTGTGGATAATTTTTATTCTCTCAGTGATTTTTGCTTTTGTAAGAAAAATGTTTACAAAACCTTTACTGTTGGGCTCCACACAGGAATTAGCTGTTCCATATTTAGACACCTCCTTTGCAATCAGCAATTGCAGGATATAAGCTTACCTATAAAGGACCATATTGCACAGGCAGAGCTACAAGTCTCTAATGTGACAAATATTGCATCTTCCAAAATGCTCTAACATGGTTCTGCTAAGTTACTGTATGTACTAGGATTGTTTCACCATACTGCAGTAGTTATGGTACAAAACAAAACTTGTAAAGTGAGACCCATTTTTCAAAGGAAAACAAGAAGTTAGGATGGCACATGCAAAACACTGTTTCACTGACTTAATTTCCTTCCTTTCCTTTACTGTGGGAAGATTTTGTTCCAAATCTGCACTTCTGAATTCCTGACACTGGTGCAGAAAACTTTTGCTCTTATCTACTCACAAACTGAGCTGCTTTGTCTCAGTGCATGAGGGAATAAAGGAGGAAGAACCCTAGGAGAGATGGGGAAGGAGAGTGGCACACCCGTGCCTACAGTGAATCTCACTGTTACTGGCCAATTCAACTACTTCAGTGTCCTGTGACTGTGGCCTTGCTAGAAAATTGTCTTTAACAAGAGAACATAGTGTCAAGAGTGAAACTCTACTTTCCAGTCTGCTCCTTGCTGTAACAGCACCTTAGCACAAAAGTTTACTATGAAAATTTTCAAAGTAAAAAAGGGCAGATAATTACTCAGCCTTATTGATGAGTCATTTTAAGTCTTTCCTCTGTAGCTTTGAGAGTGTTTTGCTAATAATAGCCAGTTTTTTCTTCTATTTTGCTGCTTAGGATAGTATCTTCTTATGTTTTTAAATAGGAAAGATGACACAGTTTTCCTATCTAGCCATCTGTGATTGGTCTTGTGGAGCAGTTCCTCTCACTTTCATAATGAATTATTTATTTTCACCTTAACTAGCTAATCATGCATGAGTTGTGGTATTCTAGAAACACAGTCAATCAATTCAGTACCTACTAAATGTGTTTGGTTTGATTCTTTTCAACAAGGATTGATGAGTACATTTGTGTATGTTGTGGAATTTTGTCAATTAATTAAATGGTATTCACTGTGCTGTTAGTTGCTTAGGATCAGACAAATCAGAAATAATGTCAGATCAATGATATCAATTGCATCATAAGATCGGAATAGTCCTCTGACAAGGAAGACGTGAGCCATCAAGCTGAGACAATAACTAAGCTTTGCCAAAAGTTTAGAATAATCGTACAAAATCATTTCTGTAATGATAACAATACTTACTTGTTTTTAGTTAAACTCAAAATTATTTTGCTCAGGCATAGAAAAGAAGTTTCTGGAACTGCACTGTTATGGAAGAGGGTGGCCTTACTGACTTCCTTTCTTACTTTTTTTATTTGGATTACAATGGATTTGCTCTCCTACCAGATGGACAGAATATTGTACAGGAAGCAGAAGTGTGAGGAGGTTATAAAATTCTATTCTAATGGGATCACCAACAGTCAGAAGTGATAGTGGAAGTAGATTTAACTCAAAGTTTGCAACAGCAGGTAGAAAGAGTTTTCACCTCTTCCACACTACCAGCTGTTAATATCCACATTTGACTGATGAATAGCTATCTGTCTTGATTCCCTCTGTGGAATTTTCATACAAATTCTGCTGCAATGATCTCCCTGATTTTTAGACAGCTGCATATTTATTGCATGTCCTCTTTCAAACCCTGCTTAGACTGTTGATGAGCTAAAATCAAAATCCATCACGCTGACCTACACTAAGCTACCATTGCTTTCTCAAGGTGCACACTGTTCCAAGTATCTTTTTGTTCTCTCTTTTGGTTTAGAACAAGACCTGTCTTTCTCTGTGGTTGTTCAGTAACTTATACAACATAATTCTGCCCCCTCAGTGCCAGTGTACATAGATATTCAATGATAATAAATAATTTTGACACAATACAGGAAGGACAAGAATAAATTCAAATGACACTTTATTTCTGGAATGTTTCTCAAGCTATAAAATATTGATTTAATTTTTTTCATAAAAAATGTTTCTTCAAATGAAAACATACAATTTTTTTTACCTGACTATAAAAGCTGATCTTTAGCCAAGAGGTCATAACATTTTATTTCTTTTTTTTCCTAATGTACTACTGTGATTCTGAGTAAAAGGGGATAAAGTCCCAGAAATCACTGTAATTCAACAAGCAAAAGCAATCAGTTTCAACTTTGGGGTCTAGATTCACAAGATCTGCATATGCACTTAGCAGAACAGAGAACACTTGTGCTCTTGCAGCCTAGTGTATTCACCAATGATGGATGAGAACTAAGTGCAGAAGCCCTTTCTGACTGAAAGCAGGTATTTTACCCTACAACAGAATGCACTAGCACTTTATTTGGGGTATTATAAAGCTGGTATGTATCAGTCTTTTCTGTAAACACTATTAAATTTTTCAAAATACTGAATGTTCATTGGTACATCTGTGATCTGTCTTAGCACCCTCACAGGAGACCATCTAAAACAGACACTTGTGACATAGGCCCCAATGTCGCTGCTTGTGATTCTTTATTTATATACCTGGTGAGTTTCAGGGGTCTCATCTGTGACCCAAACCTCTGCCTTTTGCTGAGAACTGCCAACAAACTGTGTCAACAAAGGAATTCAACATTAAATAAGAGATCGCATTGACTTCACTGGACTATATGCCTGTCCAGAGCCTCTGGTTTTCCGGTCAAGCATCCAAACACACCTTGGATTGCCAGACATTTTGTCAATCTATGATATTGATATACAGAATTGGTAAGCAGACACTGAACTATACATGTGATGTTGACAACTTATTTTATATATGAAATGTGAAGAGCATTGGTTATAAGATTGTAGAGATCAACAGTTCCCAAACAAAACTTACACAAAATTACTTTATTATTATTATTTTTAATGTGATAATTTGTTTTACCTAATCTAAGTATATTCTTCCACATCCTGCTTAACAAAGCTTAAAAGTTTTGTTTGATTTTTGCATAGGTCATCAATAAGAAGGTCTTTATGTTGCCAAAAAGATGGTCATTATGTCAGTCCTCAGCATTGTCCTTTATTTAACTGCATTAGCATGCAGCTAGCAGTCTATAAAAAGAGTTACTGGACAACCATAGATCCTAATTGGAAACCATCATTTCTGATAACACAATAAAATGTCTTTTTTTATAACTTCCTTGGAAAATGAAAGGACACTTTTTTTCAAGGTCACTCAGTGACCTAAAAGACTCACATTATTTTTCTCTTCAGAAGAAAGAATACCCATTTGCTTGAATAGATGTAAATAAAATAAAATAATAAACTTTTACATGCAAATTTTGTTTTAAAATATTTAAAATATTATAATAATGTATGAACAGCTGTAGTCCAAAAAAGCTCCAAGAAACGAATGGCATTTAAGGAAAAGTTCTGTGAGGCACGCTGCATTGACTTAGGCATTAGTAATGTGTGTTGATAGCAGTGTAATAGAACTTCCCTGGTGTTATTTAAGACAATTACAAAACTAGGCCTGCTTTCAAACAGCATCTTACAAAAACGTCTAGTGTTTAAAATACAGTAGTACAGCATCCTTTCAAGCTTCACTTGTACATTGCAGGGTCACTTATCCACTGCTCAAAATTTAGCTTTCAGCTTTTCCAATGATATGTATATTATCACATTAGTAAAAGCTGTGCATTTCTGGCCCTTGCAGCTTCTAATCAAAGCTGGATATTAAGGGCCAGATTCATCCTCTCAACAGGACAGGTTAACTACAGCACATTCAGATTCTTTATTACATCTGCATGGAATGGAATTTTTTTCAACAAGAATTCATTTTGGCTTAGTCCAGTGTTATGTTCAGCAAACAGACACATGGGGATTAGATTTTGCTCTTTGTTAACCAAGTCAGAATTTCTAGTCATTCTTTTTTTTTTTAATTTGATCTTTTTAGTAAGACAACAGACAAAGGGCACTGTTCAAATCTCTAAAAGCATGAAAAAAATTCAGTGACCTGTTCACAAAAAGAATAGGGAAGGGAAGGAAGGACTTCTTTTGTTCTTTAAAACCACTGTCATTTCAATAATCAAACTTGCAGTGATTTGCAAACAGTGCATCAGGACAGCTGAGGGGGTAATAAACAACAGCTGGAGGTTTTGGCAGAGACAAGAAAATCCTGCAGCTGTGTTATCAAACAAAAGGTAACACAGAACTCCGATTTTAACAAGATTGTAGATATTTGCCTCTTCCCACACCTTGCACACATGGGTTAAGCCTGAATAGTCTTTTATTTTTCCATTTCTCTAATAAGTTCATACACAAAATATTTCCTTTCTCCATACTAATGTTTCCATAGCAAACAGGTAAATGCCAGCATCTCTTTTCACTGTAAACGTAGGCAATATTTTCCTTCCAATGTAAGTTTTGCCCAAGAAAGGACTCATTTAAACAATGTACTGAGACTCTCAACAGCTCTGACTTCTAGTTTAAGGTAGAAATGAAATGAAATGAAATGAAAATGAACAAAAGCAGCAGCCAAAATTATTCCACTAAGTAAAACAAATCACAGATTTTTAGCACAGAAATCACAATAGTGACAAATCTACTCCTTGATTTGGAAATTAAGCACATGCAAGCTGACAGACAGTGCTTCTTTACAACGTCATATTCCAAAGGTTTTTCCTACTGTTGAACACCTGTAAATACTAATCACAGAATGCAGAATAATTTAAGCAGGAAGGGACCTACTGAGATTTAGTCCAACCCCTCTGCTCAAGCAGGGCCAGCTAGAGCAGGTTGCCCAGGACCCTGTCCTAGCTGGGTTTTGAACATCTCCACAGATGGATATCTACCATGACCTACCATGTAGGCCGGTCAGCAGGTCTGTTTGACAAGTCTTCATTATCCCACAACAATAGCACTGACCATATACAGTGAGAAGCTTTAGCTTCCAGTGTATTTTCCATTTCACTAGCTGAAATTGCCATTTCAGTAGAGACGTTTGTCACATGAGAAGAACATTCCAACATTTGCAGACTTTCAAACGTTTTTCAGATATTGACACTGATATATGTGTGAAATACAGAATAGTACTGCACTGTACGTCAATATTCTGTGATATTCAATATTTTTGTGATAGAGTAACTGGAATGTTTACCCATATCAAATGAGAATGAAACTATCTTGCTTGGAAATACTGAGATATAGGTTTATTTACTGTTCTTACGGCCACTAAAACTTCAAGAGGTAATGGAGGGTTCTAAAAGGACAATGTACGGGTTTAGCTGTAGAACATTTACAGAAAGGGAACCAAGAAAAATCCCTCATAAACCTCAGCTATGACATAAATACACCACCTTAAGTGATGAAGTATGATTCTTTTTATGCTCATTTTGCTCTTGGTGATGACAGTTAATGAAGCTGCCAATAGTGTCTGTGCTTTTGTGATGAGGATATCTGACTGCTAAGAACCACTGAGATCTCCCTTTCCTTCTCTGAGAAGAGTGGTGTTTGGATAGTCACTCAGTTAGAACCAATAATCTCTCAATCATAAAATAAATGTTGCCTTTACAACCTAAGAAGCACAAGCACGTATTTTACACACTTTCAGCAGTAAAGAAAAGTAAATAAAACAAACAGAACAGACTACCTCTGAGCATAGCTCTGAATCATTTGAAATGGTTTGTTTGACTCAGTCTTAGTGCATTCTTGTGGAGCTTAGAAAGTTGACCTAACCACATCTAATCTCCATTATGAGATCATCCTGTTCAGCCCTGCTTCTTTGGTCCTCTACCACAAACACTTATTACCTACAATGTCACTATACCAAACCATCTGCCTCGTTTCCAGGGTTACATTTATAATAAAGGTGAGTTTGCAATGCCATTGTTTTAATGAGTGCTTTTTCCATTGAAATTATTTATCCTTTGGTATTCCCAGATAAAATATTTCCACATTATTCAATGAAGTATTTAAGTAATCTAGTCATTAAACCAAAGCCACACACTGAAAATTTTCACTCACTTGAAAAATACAATTGAATACAATAAAAGGAGAATATGAAACTCAAGGAAAAAGCCCAACAAAGGCTCAGTGTGGCAGCAGTACCACTTTACATGCACTAACTTTCATTCTGAAGCCTGTACAAGAAAGCAGAATCTGACCTGCAAATAGTAAAATACAAGCACAGAAACAACTGGTGAGAGCAAACAGTGACCGTTCTTAATTTCACATATAAGTTAGTTAAAATAATATAATGATATAAATGGAGAGGAAGGCAGGAAAGAAAAAAGGAGGCAACTGGGTAAAATATTTGGTATAGGTTTTAACAAATTTGTGCCATACCCTCACCTATCCCTAAGCCCTATGGTTTATATGAACAACAGTCAAACACCTGCCTACACATACACCAGGTAAAACGATACAACAATTTTAAATATCTATCTTTTTTATATATACTCTTCAACTTCATAGCATCCAAGTATATTTTAGAATTACTATGGTATTAGTTGTGCTCCCACCACAAGGCTTTGATAAGGAACATCAACTAAGAAATGCATTTCAGTATCAAATTATGTGCATTTTGCATTTGACTGCTCTCTATTAAGTGTGTCTGAAAACACATTTTAACGGTCCTTCTTGGAACATAATGTCCTGGCTCCTCTGAATTCCTTAACAAAAGTTCTGCTGATTTTCATGGAGCCAGACTTTCACTCCCAGTATTTCCTTGTTCCCGGAAACAACCAGGTTGTATTATCAGACTTTATTTCACCACAGAAAGTCAAAATTTTCCAGAAGAAAGATTTATCAACAGACAAACAGATGGCCCTGTCCATGGAAAAGAATGATAATAGGTTGCCAATTCAGCACTCATGAAGAGGTCTTTGATATTCATTGGAGCACAAGAATACTTCAGTGCACAAATAAAGGGACCTTTTCTCCCAGTGTTAGGATGCTTCAATGGTGGAACACTAAAGAAATTGCAGTCCTGGTCCCGGTAGAGAAACTGATCCTCAGAAGCAAAAGCGTATGCTCTTCTGCACCACTAAAATGACTCCACAAGCTCTTTGAAAACAAATTAGGTATTTGAGGTTTGACAATAATAAGTAAAGTGTGTCCACCTCTCTGAGAAGTGCTGCCACAGAAAGCTTGTTGAATGATTTGTGCAAGGCTCCAAATTTCAGAAGGAGGGGACCCGAGTAGTCACAGACTGCACTCCTTGCACTCCCCTGCGCTAGGCCCTTTCTTTGCAAGACTCTGTCAGACTTCCTTCTGTCCAAGTGGTTGTAAAGGGAGTGCTGCAGAAGAAGGAGCAACACTTAGAACAAAAATGTACATTGAGTAAAACAAAGGATTAACAGGAGTAACCAGCTCTTCCTTCTTTCCCTCCAGGGGAATGATGAGAATAACAGCAGATTAGTGGATAATTAAATAAATAAAAGCACTGTCAGGAAAACCTAGCCAGTTCTAAGCAATCCCATGAGTTTCACAAGTAGATAATACAGTAATAGGTGAATAAAAATACATTAACACTACTGTCATTGTTACCACTTAAATCTCAGATCTGACTTCCTGCGGCACCTACAAAAAACTCACAGGAAATCAGCTAGATTAAATGAGATCAGTGCGACTGAACACCCAGGACATATAGTAAGAAGGTGCAGTCCAAGAACTTCCCCATCCATAATGCCAGCTGTATGTAATTAAGGTTCCCAGCACCACCACCAACAGCACTACTCGTAGCCTTGACTTTCTCAACAAGTTATATAGTATATACATTTGGGCCTGGTTCAATTATATACTTCCCATGAAACCTTCAGAAGTTTCTTGTCTCCCTGTTATTTCAGTTCTTTTATGAAAAAAATGGGAGTAGTGTTTCTCAAATCTCTTAAAAATGCTATGAGCGTATATTTGTTTTTTTCAGTAAGATACTGCGGGGATGAGCAAGCAAACAAACAAACAAAAAAATCCTGTGAGATTTTCCAGGGTTAGGTGTTTAGTATACTTTGAAATTCATATTTTTTTCAAATCATATGAATTTTTGCTCCTGCAAGACTTCTAGAAACATTAAAAATGCCAAATAAAAATGAGAAAGAATGTGTTAGGAATACTAAATATTGTAATTCCTTTGTTTCATATTTCCTAAACACTAAGAGATGGTTTGAACTTTAATTGCTAACTTTAGGAGACAAGTAAAACATAAGTCTCTTTTCCTTCACATAGTAGAAAATAAATGTGCTTCATTGATAGCAAAGTTCCCAAAGTGCAACTGCATGTCCTAGATTTTTTTTTTTAAGTAACTACTTACGTACAATGGATTGTTGAACTTCCAGAAGTTAAAAGAAATTCACTCAAACATATTTTTATGTATATTCATATTTAAATTCTAGTCGGCGTACTTCTAAACAGTGGCCAGACTATTATATGCTCTGCATCCTTCAAACTCCACAGAACATTACTGGTGGGTTCTGACCAATTTTAAAAAAACACAAGGCTTTCATTTTCTACTTACGTACAATGGGCTGTTGAACTTCCAGAAGTTAAAAGAAATTCACTCAAACATATTTTTATGTATATTCATATATAAATTCTAGTCGGCGTACTTCTAAACAGTGGCCAGACTATTATATGCTCTGCATCCTTCAAACTCCACAGAACATTACTGGTGGGTTCTGACCAATTTTAAAAAAACACAAGGCTTTCATTTTTTATACAGCTGCTTCTAAATTCATAATACACTGATACACACAGGTAATCACAGCAACAGATACTTAACTAACATTATTTTTCATATAACATAAATATTTGTCCAAACAGATCAAAGCAATAAAAACATTGCAACTTTCCCTAGAATTTCAGTAAACTTATTCGAAGTGCTGTGGTCTAGAAGGAGAAAATGTTATCTGCTAAGCACCACATGTACTTTATATGACATTAAACTAAACAATTAGGTTTGGTCACTCAAGTTTTCTACATTTAAGCTGTTTCAGTCATTCCTTAATGCGATAAAGTAAACACATTTACTTAAAACCTTTAATCCTATCCCTGAGCTAGTTAAAACTAATTAAAAATTGGACATAAATTTTATTCTACAGAATTATTGAGAATTTCTTTCTTAAAATCCATTCCCCTATTTATCCCTGACACAGAGTGGTTCTAATCACTATGTGCAGATGCTTTTGATGACTGCAAACTGCTCTGAATTTCAATAGAATAAATAAGTGTTACTGTCAACAGAAAATATTTCATTGTATTCAGTAGGCCAAACTATGTTTCCAGTCACAATTTGGTGAATCTGGAGTCACACACTGAATTAGAGTTGCACCACATTTATATTTGTAATGTAAAAATAATTCTTAGATAATATTTTTTTAAAACTTTTAATTACTTTTTAGGAAGTTATTAAAGTGATGACTCTTTGAGTCTAATTATCTACATTTTTAGCATAGAATACACTTACTGTAGTGCTTCCCTTCATTTATGGTTATGGTTTACCACAACACTTGCAGTCTGTAGTTGCATGTAATCATTATTGCCTGTTTCATTTCACTATAGCTAGACAGTCCATTAAACTGGGATTATTAATTGCTCTGCTGATTCTATGTAGCACAGTGATTTGCACATTATCTTTTATAAAAGAGAAGCAATAGCCTGGCACTCAGTTCAAGTGATAGCTTTTCTTAGAGTTCATGAAAACTGTATGGATTCCTACTCAGAAAAGGAGACAAGCATTGTTTGTAAAAATCTGCTTGAGTGGCTGAACAGTTCTTTCAACTTTGCACCAATAAAAGGAAAAAAAGCTTTAAAATAGTTACTACTTTCAGATCTCATACAATAATTATAATCCATGGTATTACAAAAAAGGCATTTGAGGTGAAATTAACACTTCTTGTCTAAGAAGAACATTGTATTAGTCTATCTCAAATTTTTCTTAATTAATCTCAGTAATCGGAGATCTAGTGTCACATTGGAACAAATTCACTGTTACGTTTAATGCAACTTATTTTTCACTGATATAGCTATAAAGCTTCTCAAAGATTTCTCAGAAAAAGAACCAACATATTAACTTAACATTGTCATTAATATAATGCTAGTGGGATACTATTTGCCTGCTATATTCTAGTGTGGTAAATTATTAGTAGATACACACATCCTGTATTAATGTTGTCAGCCACCAATCATTAATGAAACTATTGCTTTTGTCCTGCAATACAAGTTCTGCTGAGATGTTGAGGCAGCGTTAGTGTAGATATTAGGTGATTTTCTCACCTTATACTGTACAGAGCTGCCATGTTCTCCATAATTTTACACCAGTCTTAATTCCTCAATCACTAGCTGAGCAGGACCAGCTCTATAAAAACTTCACTTTCATAACTAGCATAAATCCTTATTTAATTTAACAAAGAGGAATTGTAAGTATTCCAAAATACTTTTTTGGCAATAAATGCCAAGATGAAGAAAAACAGACTGTGTCTCTCCCAAGCACCAAATTCTGTACAAACACACTGAGCCACGTGTATGTTCAGTACACACTCACTCATGGGCACATACCGTATTAACAGAGGCAGACATCTCCCAGCACAGAATAGAACCACAGAAATCCTTCCTGAGGAACCCCTAAGCTATAGTTCCCATCACCTTATAACCTACCCCTAGAAATATCCATTTTCCACCTTCTTGCTATTCATACTTGCTGAGATTGAAGAGGAATTTTTAGCAGGGCCCATTGAACTAATCTAGTCTTTGCCTTATCTGATCAAATTTGCTCCATCTACCCCTTTACACAGATATCCAAGAGGAATGATCTTAGTTCCCTAAACAACCAGATGCACCTGGAGTACAGGCTTCTCTGCCAAGCACTACACATACACAGCCAAACTACGAACAGGTTGAAGAAGATCAAAAACTGGGTGACTTAGGAGTATCTGTTGCAGACAATCAGTTACTAAATGTAATGGGTCAAGCAGCAGCAATGAAGGAAACAGCTACTTCCTTATGGGAGCAGCAATCTTACAGGGAGCAGAGAAAAGATAAGAGAAGTAGTTAGCAAATCAGGCATGGCTAGTCATTAGGAAAATGAAATTTCTTCTATGTTTTTGAGGAAAACTAATGTTAAATTACAACATGTTGGGCCCCAGTGTCATGGAGCAGTGAGGGCCAGCTGCTCTGCAAGGGATGGAGAGCCGGGAGACAGCCATGGCAATAACACAGGCAGGGATGGGGGCTTGTCCCTGGCTGCAGCTTCCCTGCAGTGGTGCCTGGGAGTCTCTCTCCAAGACCACCAGTGGGAAGGGGCAGCGCTCAGCTGCACTATCACTGCCATATGGCCCTGAGCCCCAGTAGTGGGGCTGAGATGCTCTCAGGGCCCTGACAATTTCTGTGAAACTCACTGGGCGATAGCTCCAACACCGGTTTGATGTCAACTGCACTGGGTACCCAGAACAAGGAAGGAATCAGAAGTGCTGCAGGCTCAGAATTTGTTCCTACATGTTGTAAATATTCACTGATGTTTTTGCTAATGATCACAGAGCCACCTTCTGCGTCTTATAAATCAGTTGGTGGATACATAGCTGTAACACATCTCTTCAGAAGAGGACAAAAATGTCTTCAAAAAGCTTGAAAATCTTGTTCACAGAAGTGCAGAAGAGGGACTGTTTAAGCCTCGTCCTAGTACGGACTAAGAAGGAAAACCTTGGCTGGGCTTCTCTGAATCACATAAATCATGATTTTCAGATGTGACAGTAAATAGTCCTTGAGTTTTTGAATGTAAATTTCCACCTATTCATTTCCAGATGCCATCATCCTCTATGATGCTACAGTAAGATTGTTGACAGTAATATTTGTTCAACATATGTATTTTTATATGCAAAACACAATTTGCCTAGTGATTCCTTTCCTTTTCAGAGTTCCAAGCTTTATAAATAGTATCACAACTTGATTCACTGCTTATTATTACTGAATAGGTATCCTGACTGGTTAAAATGTGCAAACATATGCAAAATGTGTGGCATTTTTACCTTGTATATTGTCTTTGCAACCCTTCAACTTTCAGAAGCAGTTGTACTTCAGTTGTTTCAGTGTTGGTAGGTCATCTTATAAATTTTGCCTTCGGTGTGGCCTTTGAGTAGCCTTTGAGTAGCCTTTCTCCTCTAATGGACTGAAATGTGTCTTTATTCAAATCCAAACACCATAGCTGATGAATGAGGGTTGGAATTCTAAATGAAGAGTAACTGAAGCACTGAAACCTGTCTGAATTTCTGGATCTAAGTTAATCTCAGATGTCCTGTGAAACAGTGGCAAATGCCACTATTTCCAACTGCTTTAGTGTTTAAAACATGGAGGAAAGCACAACATAACTAAGATTTATGATCATAGAATCATAGAATCATTAAGGTTGGAAAAGACCTCTAAGATCATCGAGTCCAACCGTCGACCCAACACCACCATGCCCACTAAACCATGTCCCTAAGCGCCTCATCTACACATCTTTTAAATACCTCCAGGGATGGGGACTCAACCATTTC
>NW_008795042.1:0-14418 GCF_000699145.1 Aptenodytes forsteri | reverse complement strand
CATTTCATGGTCGCTAAGCCCAAGACGGCCTCCGACCACCACATCTCCCACCAGTCCTTCTCTGTTTGTAAACAGCAGGTCGAGCGAGGCACCTCCCCTGGTAGGCTCACTTACCAGCTGTGTCAGGAAGTTGTCTTCCACACACTCCAGGAACCTCCTAGACTGCTTCCTCTCTGCCATGTTGTATTTCCAGCAGACATCTGGGAAGTTGAAGTCCCCCATGAGAACAAGGGCTAGTGATTGAGAGACTTGTGCCAGCCGCTTATAGAACGCTTCATCCGCCCCTTCATCCTGGTTGGGTGGTCTATAACAGGCTCCCAGCAGGATATCTGCCTTGTTGGCCTTCCCCCTCATCCTTACCCATAAACACTCAACCGTATCATCATCATAATCATTGAGCTCTATACAATTGAAACACTCATCTCTCAATATACTTCAGGAAGCACAGCTTCTCCTTCCCTAGTCATGCCAGACTGAAGACGGGGGAATCAGACTGAGATTACAAAGGCTTCAAAGGGCATGCCTGCATTGAGTAATGAACTTTATTGGTCCTAGCTGGGAGGTTGTTGTACATTGAGCAGTTACTGATCACAGAGCAGTTAACCTGAGTAGGCACAGGCAGGTGCTGCACTGTGCTACACTGTGCTATGCTGCATGCATAGCTTCTCCTTCATGCCTGCATTGTGTTGTGGATATCTCTTGGCCGTAGGATGAAATTAGCTAGCTAATCATAGTGGAGGAGTTTGTAGGCAGTTCCCACTTGGCACCACCTGCACGTCCTTGTCTTTATCTTAGATTGAAACAGCATGATCTCATGCGAACATCCTTTTCTTAACAATAGAAAAGATGAATTGGATTGTTTTCTTCTAATAAAATCCTACAAGAGCTCTAAAGACCATAATGCCGAAGAATGCCTCCATGGAAAGGATCTGTACAGTGTGCCATACCCTGACTGGAAGTCTGTCTGATGCTGCAAAAGTCAGGGTTTCCAGCACCTGAAAGAACATAAGAGTATACTCTTTTTCCGTGTAGTGTTAGCTTCAATACATAGGATTTTAAAACAATGCCTTATGAAGTCAAAGTACTTTTCTTACTACAATCATAACAAAACACTTGCCACAGTACATTACAGGAGTATGGTATTGAGATCCATAGTGCTAGTCCAATCCATTATCAATGGGGCTCAGGCCCACAAAAGTATTTCAGCTTGAACTTAAAAGCTGGACGGCTTTTCCTGAGATGTAACTTATTAGGTTTGATATAATGGGTACAAATCTGCATGACCTTGGTTATATATTATTCCAAAACCAATTTGAATGTTACTGCACTCCACTCAATACTCCTCCTTGCAAGAATGATTCTCCCGTAGCAATTCCAGGTGTCTTTGCACAAGCTCTGCAGATTTACTCTACTTTCTCTAATGCACCAAGTGTGGTACAAAACCTAAGCAAAGCCAAGTATTGCAAATCTATTAAAAGAAACAAAAAGCAATGAGCACCACAGCAGCTGGAAAGTTATATTCAACATTTCTTAGGGTTTTGTGTCTCTTGCCAGCTGATATCGTCTGATATCTGATTATCTTGGATTAATTCTTACCTTCCTATCTTGAAATCTGAAATCAAATTATTTAGTCACTTTAAGTTATAACCAAAAAAAGTCAAGAAGACAACACACAGATTCTTGGTGCAATGATTTTTGCTGTGAAGTTGCTGTTCCCTAAAGTGCTATTATTTACTTGTGCTGTTATGGCAGTCACTTCCTAATATTATTCCATGCTGCCATGCGTAATGTAAAATGCATGCCTTCAGATTTCCACATTCAGTTCACTAGCAATTCACCACTCAGAACCAAACAAATGATAAAAAGAATATTTATGTTTTACACATAAGTCACTAGTGTCAGGTACCTCCACATTATTCCTGAACTACAGCATCAGAATTGAAGTGCTAAAACAAAGGGGAGTTGTTTGGTTTGTGAATTAGAAAGTAGCATGATGTAGTTTAACATCTTAGCAAAAGGATTACATACAAAGCAAAAGTAATTTGTTCACCTGTTTTATTTTCTGTGTAATTGATTCTCATAAATGACATATGTCTCACAATAACACAATAAATTAGGGTCTGGTCCGATGCTATATCAAGAATGACTGTTATTGTGGAGGATTTACTGAAGGTAATGATTACATACAGAAATAGTAGTTGCTGCTGTCAAATGCTTCTTGTTCTGGCCTGAGAAATAATTAGAAAGCCTGGAAGAGTATGTTGTAGAGGGTGAGTGAAATCTAAAGTATTTTAAAAACTCAGCTGAAACTAATGTCTACCTAAATTTCTCCCTCACAGTCCTTAGTAAAGGAAGGTTAGATTTAAATAATGTAAAGGTGCCAGCAATTAGGAACCAATGGTCAGACTGAGTTAAAAAACTATTGTACTCTCTTATTTCTCGTGGATAAGTAGTCTGAAGGAAGCAGCACAAGGCTGAAGATCAGGAAAGTCAAAATTAACATGCTGCTTTGGCTGCCTGGATCTGTATTCCGCCATGCAGAATAGCTTGCAGGATGTCTGTCTTACTGCCCACCACTTCACTGGATGGCCAACCTGCTAGATAGACAAGATGCTGCACTGTTCACATTTGTCTTTTTCTCTTAATGATACGTCATTTACACAACACATGGATAGTTTAGTTAACTGCCGTTAGTTTAGCTAGCATCAGTACCACAAATTAGTAACTGCTGTTCCACAAATCATTCTAAAAAAAAAGTAGGTTTCAGACTCAGCTACAGTTGCTTTTTTCAATAACAGAAAACATCTCACAAAAATTACCAATTTTAACTGCTTTGACAGGAACACTTCTGCTAGGCCCTTGCATTTTCTCCCTTTTAAGAATCATCCATGTGATAATTTTTTTTTTTTAAATCTGAAAAAACTGTTTTGACAAAATTCCAATTCTTGAAAATATTTGACCACCACCTTCAGTCTGAGTGGAGAGAAAAAAACCACATTTTATCTTATATATTGTGATTATTTTTACAAAATGACATAGGGATTTTCTTTCAAAATGTTTGTATGTCTGTAAATGGAGGATGATTTCAAAGGTGAAAGTTGTTCTTTGGGGCTCAAGATTAATTCACCATAAAGGATGAAAGTTTATTCCCTAGTATAAGCCAACTATGCTTGTCAGTATGTGTCTTTCTGACCACATGTTTAATTTGCATAGAATATATGGAAACAAATGGTATGGAATCTAAATCTGATTTGGTCAGGTACATTTGTTTTAGTTGCATCTCCTCTTCTCCAAAGATAATGACAGTTATTCTTGGTGCAGAGATCCCTAGAAGTTCTGTGCTTCTTCCTATACTCTCTGCAGACAGAAAATTTCTCATCTGAAATAAGAATTCATTAGATTGCTCAGAAAACTCCACTGATGCCTCTGGAGAGTTCATACAAAGTCAGTCAGTAGGCTTCTACATAAATGCAGCTGCCTGCTTTACCATGGCAGAATTCTTTAAGTAATAGGTTGGACAGATGTAGCTGCAGCAAATTTTATTTGTACAAAATGCCTTTTAACAGGCTTTGTCAGCACTAGGTGTATTGTAATTGTAAAAAAGCAGGAGCATCTATGTATATCCATGAGTTTTCCAACTTAAGTGCAGCACCTCCTAATCTGTGTGCTACCCACAGTCTTTAACAGCGAGGAAATTAGAGCCTTTCCATGATGTTCTAGGGATTTGAATCAGGATTCATGTGCACAATCTCCTGCAGCAAATATGTTCCTTAGAACCTACTTACTGGGCAAAAATAATAATGAATGTTGTTTTCCTATGGTCAAGTTAATCACCAGTTATATTTTCTACTGAAGAAAATCTGTTATATTTTATGCTAAAGAAATTACAGCATTTTGAATGTAAAGTCATTGCTTTCACTATTTTTTGCCATATAGAATGGAAATTCCACTTCAGAATGGAAAATATCTGCTCTGTAAAAACAGCTTAAAAAATCACATAGTGGGAAAGCTACGGTTCCAAATGTCATATTAAAGGTTATGATCCAATTCCATCCCGGTAATTAACCTTCTAAGATTGCAATCTTATGTACCTTATGCTTATATTGCTGATTTAGCTTCAAATTATAATTTAATGGACTGAATAACTTTGATGCAGATTTGATACCAGAGATTAAGAATAATTCCAACTTTAGGTGCTCATTCTGCATGCATATTCTTTCTGTCTTATTATTACATGTCTGAAAGCACTGAATAACTGTGGTAGGCATTGACCAAATCAATGCATCAAAATTGTATTTTTACTTTCACAGATATTTATCTTATTGTTATGAAGCCAATAATTTCAAGTATGAGAAAGAGGAATAACAGAAGGTGTCTTAAAGTGATACAAAAACACTGTGTAGTAAATAGAATTTTTTTCTGATGGTGAAACTATTCTGTTGTGTTAGATCAGATTTCTGCCACACAGGTTGTACACACCTTTTCAATGTCCAGCCATGAAAAGGTTTTCCTCACAGTCTTTCCTTGAGTGATGCCATATCAGTGAAGCAGCCACTTAAGGTATTTACCTGCTGTTCATTCATGAATGGGAAGAAGCAGACATTGCCTCAAAGATACCTAATGCAACATTAGCATCTACTGAGGTAAGATCATCTTCATCACTGATAATTGCACTCAGGCAGACTAGACTTACATAAAAAAATATTTTAGGAAAAAGAAGATATGCAGCAACTTGAACCTTGTTTTATAGTCTGTACCTGTTTTTAATCATATTATGCATTACCACCCAAAATGACATTTGCTTCTTCACATTCAAATACTGAAAAATATGCAGTGTAATTGTTCATTGTAAATGATTCCATAAGGAAAATAAAATGTCAGCTACTTTTGCAAATTAAATGTTATCTAAAAAGTAAATTTTACCAAAACTAAAATTTACCAAGGTAAACGGTCTATCATGGTAATCCCATATCTTGGCTCCAATTTCATGCCTTCTCCAGCCATTTCACATTTACAATGGAGGAAGCTTTGTCCACGTATAGTCTTATCCCAACCATGGCTTAAAACCTCCACTTTTTCATAATAACTTTAAAATGTTTTCCTGTTATATATTAAAAAAAAAAAAATCTTGTGAAATATAAACAAAAATCATCAAAAATATCACAAAAATGGTGATAACAGCAGATGGAAAAATATTTTTTTTTCAGAATTGTAAAGCATGTTTCAAAATGACAGCTATTGGAGCCCTCATATATGTTATTGTAGATTTTTTCATAATAATTTTCCTTTGGAATTTAAGATCAAGACAGTTCATTTAGTCTCTTTCTTGAAGAGGAAGAGAGAAAAGGAAACTTATTGTGAATACAATTAAGTGTTCAGAATGCTTTTGTTAGCAACTTCAAAAATAAAAATACGTCTACCAATGTGATGAACTTGAGTTATTCCAGATGTAGCTAAACCTGACTTGGGGTAGAATAAATTACTGTATGATTTAAGGAAATTCCTCTTCTCCAACTCTGTTTTCTATTTTTCTGCCTTTTCACTGGCTGTTGATCCAAAGTAGAAAAAAAATGGTGAGGAAAAAAACACAGTTGTTGCCACAGTCTTTCTTTTGAGCTAAATACACAAGGTTAAATAAATTCATATGGTGGTTGGATGATTCAGTGGAGAATGTGTCAGTCTAGGTAACAGGAAGCTCAGATAAGCCAGTACTCAAAAAATTAATTTTGTGTTCAAATTAATTATTGCATTAAGACTCCTATGCTAATCACACAGCAGAGACAAATTAGTTAAAATGGAATCTTTCCTCATAATCTTATTTTGAGTTAAACAAAATAAACCTATATTTTATTTAATTTTTTCCCTCTAAAACCAAGTATTTTGTACTTACCATTATTGAATTCCTTTTCACAGACTTCAGAAAAGTTCTCCAGTGCATCAAAATCAGTTTGAATTCTAATCTTGTTTCTCAAACCACTTGCAAACCTTGTTATCTGGCTGTTATCCACCACAAATTTAAAAGTGTATCCAGTTACATATAGTTATATATATTAGTATGGAACAGCACCCTGAAACCTCTTTTGGTATGTCCTTCCAAATAGGCATGACCACCAGCTAGACGGAAAGCCGCCAGTGACAACACACTGAGTATAGTTTTTGAACTAGCTATGCACACAACAGTAATTTCATCTCTGTATTTGTTTTTTAACTTGCATGAGAGAATGTGAAAAGCAGATAAAGCTTACTGAAGCTTATGACTGCTTCTCCATTGCTCATGAGTTCCCACATCCTGCCAAAGAAAAAGTTGAATTTGACTTACATATTAAAAGAACCAGCATGCTCTTCTCGTCTTCTCATTAACATACATACAGTTTAATAGCTTGCATCTTTCTGCAAGTAACATTAGGCTCACTTTTCTATTTTGCACACATCTCCATTCCCCCTTTTAAGATATACTCTGTGCTTTCTCTTCTCTGGTTTCTGGGCATCACTCACCCTCCATGAATTCTCAGAAACAACAGCTCATGGTTCCATAAAATTCTTTAAGTACTTAAGGTTAATTTCCACCCATCCTATTTAAGTTAAACATGTTTAGCTAACTTAAAACTTGTTTAGTGTGTTCCCCTACTCTGGCCAACATCTTCAATTCCTTTGTAATTTAAATTAACTGTGTTAAGAGTCCAGTCAAGATGAAACTTCCCTTTCCTACCTCTATCCCAAAAAGCTTCTTATTTTATTATTTGGCATTTACTTAGAAGCTTTGTTAAGTTTTGAACCATTCTTTCTTTTGTATATTTATTTCTAATATTTATAAAAGATTTTGTTTTTTCTATGATCCTTGGCTGGTTACATTTTTTCATTTTTCTGATTCTCTCTGCCTATGCTTGTGTTATTCTTTTGTATTCATTCCTGGCACAAAATACTGATTTCTTGGCATCCTTGTTTCCCTCCTTTTCTCCAAGTTACAGATCTGTTTACACAATCCAGAAGGTCTTTGCTATATGTACTTAATGATTTATTGCTGAATTGGGGTTATTTTCTGTTGAGCCTTTATCATCCACTCTTATAGGGGTCTGACAGATACATTGCAGCAGGTTTAGCTGTGCAAGCTTAAGATTTTACCAGTTCTAAAATGTCCTGTCACCTGTGTGAGGATGAAATAAAATGGTGTACACTTCAACAGCCATCATTTACCATCTCCTTTCAAACTACTAAAGCTGGCTGAAGCTGAGACCTAAACATGTCCCACTTCTGTCATATGTGGTTTGTGGGCTTTAGAGAAAAATCAGAGTTGACAGCTGAGAATGCCAAACTTTTGCAGTTTGCCTCTCAGAGCCTTTAAAATCTGTTAGCTTCTCTATAGGCTTCTCTTCCCACTGAAATTTCTTCCCAGCATCTCAATGCCTACTTTAGCTGATGTTTTGTTTGGAGGTTTTATTTAGTTCCTCAGTTCTGCATCTGTCACAATCTTCATTTTATGAAGATCCATCTGAAGTATCTCCACCATCTGATGCCTGTGTCATTCCACCCAAAACCATAAGTAAACTGCATTCCTCTATGGACTTCCTTCACATTCTGACACAAGTTTGCTCCTAACATATTCCAGGAAGTTACTAGGTAGCATGGCTTTTCTCCTGTCCTTTCCAAAATACCTATTTTAGCTTAAATTCCACATTATCAGGTCATGCCTTCTAAATGCTCCTGTTAATTCTTATTAAAAAGGCAAAACAAAACAAAACTTATCCATCTTTTCCCAAGTAGATTAAATTCTCATGATTTCAGCTTCTTTGCTTCTATGGTGGTTTTTTTTTTTCTTTATCCAGACACATTTAAAAGCCCTGATTTCCATCTCTGATGGGTGCTCAGGCAAATCTGTATTTTGTTGATGTATAACGTAGTATTTCCTCATGTATTTCTCACTCTTCACGTCCTTTCTGAAAATAACATGCACCGCTATTTCCTTGGAAAATGCTCACAGTGGTTAGTGTTATAGAAGAACCTGAACAGACTAAATTGAAATGCACTCTGTACTAATCTTTATCTGTCACAGAGTGATTACTTACCTGTGCAGCCCAAAGGTGGTTTGGCCATCTGAAGCAATATATATTCACTGCATTACAGCATATACATAAAGGTTACCCAATCTAAGCATGGAGTTAGACCCACCAAAGCAACTTATGCGGTTTCTCACAGAAGACAGTCCTTACATCCCTGTTTATCTCAGGCCCCAGTTAATCTCAGGTCCCAGTTAAATCAAAATTGAATATTGTAATTATGGATCCTACAGCAAATCCATAAACATATCATCCATACATACCTTACTGATGCTTGGGAAAACTGAGGTCTTACCATGTTATAAGCACCCTTGCCTTTTGAATTTTCTTCACATTACATTAATTTAGGATCCATTTCTTTCATCCTTATTCATGCTGAGTAATACTTCACCATGGAAATAATCCTACTGTTACATTACTCAGTGTCAGGGAAGAAAATTAGACTCAGATAGATTGGCATGAACCTACAAAACATTGAATTCTTCAATTGGAATTGCTGATTTTCATTCTCATAAAGGTTCTGCCTTATCAAGAAATGTCTGCTGGTTTGTGAACATCAGCAAATAAAAGTATTTTAACAAAAATGTGATGATAGGTTGTACAAGTATCAGTTCTCTCTCAGAATGGAATTAATTCTTGGCCTGGCTTTGTTCAGCTTCATGTTTACCAAGAAGCAGGTAAGCATTCACTGTGGAAAGGTGTTCAGTAATATTACTAATCCAAAGAAATGTTTTTTCTGCTGCCAGAGACAGACATTTCTTCTCACATCAGGAAGATAATAAATAAAATGTATATATGCATAAGATGGATAAGGAGGACAGAAACATCTCTACCAATTTGATTGTTGTTGCTGTTTATAATTCAAACTTTGCCACTCATTACATGGAATTCGATTAAGTAATTTTATTACTTTAGTTCTAACAATGTTTAAAGCTGAAGACCACCAATTACATACCATTTTGCTGATTCTGAGATACATATTTACATACAATATTTTAACTATCAAAGAATTTTCCATTTTTTAATTTAAAAAAATGAATCCAGAACTCTTCTCTTTCTACATTACAGTAGTTTTGCACATCAGATACTTTGGAGTTACTCTCAATTTGCATTAAAAGCTAATGCAGACCCACAGAAAACTCCATCCCATTCTTTTGTCATTTGCTCTGAATTTCAGTGATAATTTCAGAACCCCAAGAGATGATAAAAAAGCTCTAAAACATGTCTTTGTTACATGAAGTGTTTATTTTTATACAGCACCTCCATCAAAATGAAGAATCCTAAATGCCATGTTCTCAGCCACAAGTTTATTACTAATTCAAAGGTGAAAGAAAAGAGGAAACTATTCACCACATGGGAGACATGCCTTTCAGTGAGTTAAGATTTTAAGTGTTTTCTCGTTTTGTTTTATTTTTAATTTGATTTATTTCATGCAAATAACTCTCACTCTTCTTGGGAACTTAGAGCAGTCTCTTCTGGCTTCTCTTTCTCAACATCTCATTTATTTATCCCCATTGATGAAGACAGAGGTTAGAAAAAGTACTTAAAGCCTGAGACCAGATAGGGTAATACAATTAAAAAATATTTATAAGTTATCACCACATTAGTCGGTAATTCCATCAGAACAGTTTCACCTAGAAAAGAGCAGAAAGTAGTGCCAGGCAAAATAAATGAAAGGCATCAGTAGCTACACAACTTACATTTAATTATCACCCTTCTAGAAAGCGATACTGCATGTGGCAGTCTCCAGTACAAGCTCTGTTAATTCCATGAAAATTAGCCATCAATCTCATTAGAAGCTCATCACTAGTTTTTACAATTATCATTTGCCTAATACAATTAAGCCAATTAAAACTATCTGTAGGGCTGGGGGGAGGGAAACAATTTAGAAAGACAAAACTAAACTGAATGAAGATTATAAATAATTGAAGCACATTTTAGTCATAAAAGAACAATTTAAAATATTACCTTTTCATAGAAAGAGCACAAACAAATAATATGTTATTATTCAATTTTCACACAGAATTGAAATGGTAGAAGTGGCATTCTTGAAAGCATAAATTCCCAGTCAGCTCCAAGATGAAGTGAAAATTCTGCAATAACGAAGCTCATTATATTCAGTTATTCTTTTCAACAGCATAGCCATTTAACACCATGGAAGTGTACCATTTGTTTTCCCCAATATAGTGGTGGCAATTACACCATTACAAGCAAATAAAAAACCTGCTTTTTTTCACATCTACCGTGATATTGACAAATAGCTAACTGTTGACCTAACTCTCACTGATAATCCTAAAGTAATAAAACACAACTGGCAGCTGAAGTTGTGCCACTCTGTGTTTTTATGTTCACACCAGCATGAAGACTAAGCAAGGGAACTTACAGGGAAACTCTATAAACATCTAAGATATCTAAATTATAAAGCCTGATCCTGCACTTTTTGTGTTTTGTTTTTAACAGTGATGGGAAAGCTGACAAGTTCCTGAAGTGCAATCAGCCAGATTGTGGGGAGGTGGGAGGGATTGCTTCTCTTTAAACTTGTTCCTGTATAGGAATGTTGTGCACAAAAAGATGTGAATACAGCAGGGGTTTTTTTCACCTAGCTGTGCTGGCTGAAACTCAGCCCACCCTAGTGCAACTCTTCTGATCATGGCAGCAGTAAAGGTTGATTTTCCCTCTGAAAGCAACACTCCGTATCCATTCCTCATAAATCTGGGGCACATTCTGGAGCACCCCTGCACCCTTTCTCAGCCTGCAATCACACACACACACATTACAGATTCCAAACAAAACAGCTGGTGAAAATGCAGTAGACATGTTAAAATGCATCAGCATATACTCGGACAGTGGTATTTCTCCACAGTAGAATGCCATCCTTCCATGCCAAACCTGGAGTTCACAAATCTAGTTTCTGAATATTCTCATTAACTATTGTCATAGACCACACAGAATGATTTTTAATCCAGTCCCATCCTGCAATGAGCAGGTTAAAACCAAAGAATTCACTACTGTATTTCACATTGTTTGGCACATTTGCTAGTTTACTTACTAAATGGACTAAGCATGAATGAACACCATGTCAGATGTAAAGGAAAAAATAATGTCTCAGCATCAGACAGGAAAAGCCATTTCACAAGAGATTTCTTTTTCTTTGTCACATAAAGAACTTTTTGGCTTTGGCATTCCCTTTTTTGGATAAAAGGCCTGGGCCAAAAATAAACAAATATAGAACAAAATAGGATGGATTTGGAGACATAAGAGGATGGCTGAGCCTCTGTACACAATAGCTTACAAAAAAAACCCAAAACAGCAGCAGAGGTATTACAAGGTATGTTCAGGTATAGGTCATTGGTAATTGCTTTTAAAATTAAAAGAAAGGTTACTTTCTAGAAAGGCTATACTGACTCATGAAGACTGAAGCAAGATGCCAGCAGAATGCGCCAAAGGTAATGATTGCATTCGGTGTACTTGTTGTTCAATGGCCTCACAGAGTAGATAAAGGCAACTATCTTCCCTGGTGGGTATAAAAATAATAATGAAAAAGTTAACAGAATCATCCAAGCAATTAGAACAGGATGCTAATGGTACATTTGTGCTGGTTTTAACTCGCTTCTTATGTTACCATTGAGTCAGTACAGCTATTATAGATATCATAAGTTCCAAAAGTGACTTTTTGAAGATATCTTCTGGAAGGTTAAAAAGGTAGTGCAGTCACAGCTAATTAGGTGAAGCCACAGCTTACAAGGCACAGAATGATTTTTTTTTTTTACTACTAATTTTCCTTCTCAGAAATTGCATTTACAGTATACAACAATAATCTACTTATTTTACCTTTCTTGTAGTCTGGGGATATACCATAAAATGGAGAATTTTCCTTTGTTTCATTTCACTACTCCTATACCTACAGCAGGTGTCTGAGTCATTCTGTGATCCCCAGAGGTGAGATCAGAGGCACAGGGAGCAGAATGGCTAAGAAAGTAATGGAACAGAATATTCCCAATCTCCTCACACAAGCAGATCAGCAGTAGGAAAAACATATTTTATTTGGTTTCCAGTAACTTTATTATCACCTGATGTTCTCCCCAGCACAGTGAATAATTGTGTAATGTCTTGATTAATGATGCCAATACATCCAAGGAGCTAAGAGTGCTTTTAAGGTTAATGTTATGTAGCTACACATACAAAAAAAAAAAAAAAGATGAAAACGTGATATAATACACCTCATTGGTTAAAAAAAAAAATCAGAAAAACCCTTCACCACCATCACTAATTGCACCACATAAATAGCATTAGAAAAAGGCACATGAAAAAGACGTATCAATTAATAATTAAAATTTATCCTTTCCTCTGTAGTTCTACAAAACAGCTGAACATGCAGTTCAGTGGAGCGGAGAAACCATTACCTTTTGTAATGCAGTCTTAGGGGCTTGAGATAATATAATAGAGAAAGGCAGGCTATATTTAAAGGCAGCTGCATAAAAGCAGTCTCATTCAACTGCAGACATCTTTTAAAGACCATGATTACTAGAAGTTCAGCTGTTTATTCTGCTTCATCAATAGCGTCAAATTTCAGTGGGACTCAGTGGTACATTTACATGCATAAAACAGGTAACTACACATTAAACTGTCTGCTTCTTACATGCAATTACACCTTCCATGTGCAAATGGGTCATTTTTATAGATTTATTGAAAAGTTCATCAACATTAGGCAAACATTTTTGTTCAGGTAATCAGACTGAAGAAGAATAAAAGGAAGAGCCCTAGTTTTAATCACTCTTATTCACTTAAAGTCAGCATTAGATTTTTCCTCCCAGACTACCACATTCTGCCTTTTTTGTTTGTAACTTCTCTTGCAGGTGAGCTGCCCCATCTCCCCACCCCATTCCATACACACCCTATTTTGATTATATGTTTAATTGAAAAGCCAGTAAGTGCAATGCATAGATGCTTGTGACAGATATTACACCAGACATTGAGAAACCATCATTTCTGTAAATTATCACTATTGAAAATTACTCAGTATACTTCACAACAATACTTTTTGCAGATATTCCAAAGCGATGGTGGAGAGCCAGTGGTCTACTACCTAGAAAATGAAACTGAGTATGCATAGACATCTTTGGGTTTGGGGAGCAGGACAGCCAGGGGGCACCGGGGGTAGTCCCAGCCCCAGGAATAAGGCACCTCCCTGGGGACGGGCCAGGACATGGGTCCTGTGGGTGGGCCCAAGGCCAGGCAGGGCAGAGCTGGAGAATAGCATTAATTCTGTGCACAAGAATCTATGAATTTCTGCAATGCTTTGAAGTAGCATGTAATGCTAGGAACTCTTAACTAATCACTGTCAAAACTAAGGGGATGGGAAGAAGCTTGTTTTCTTTGCAATATTTTACTCCAGTCAGCTGTTTTACCCTACAAAAATCACCCCATTGTTTTTATTGAGAAAGGTGCCAAGACAAATTTATTTGGTGTGGGGCATTTGGCTATAAAAACTACCCCACAGATATAAAACACAGTCATCAAAGTGCACAGTGGAAATTTAAGGTTCATTAGCTGTCACCAGAATAAAGCAGCTGCAATGTCAAATGCTCAGTGTTATCGTTTCAGAAAAAGCAGTTACTTGGAATAGCGTGGAAAAGTTGCCTTAAGTACAAGGGCTTACTTTGATTCTTTTCCTATTGCAGCAGGAAGGAAATTATTATATAGAGTGGCAGCTTGCAAAAAGTTTATGTCTGATCCAGGACACCCTTCCATTATTTCCAGGTCTTCCCATGCCTGCCTAAAACCCATTCCTGACTGGTATTCCAAAGTGCACACATATCCATACTTAGTTTCAGCTTAGCACAGCCTGGCAGGGTGCTCCAGCAGCTCTTCTTTGCAATCATTTCATTCATTTTTTACTTATCCAGCCATCTATCTATCCAGACCAAAACATGCTGCAAGGATATTGCAGACGAGTGTCAAAAGCCTTGCTACAGTTAAGGTAAATGGCATCCACTACCTTCTCCTCTTCCATAAATCCAGTCTAGTTAGCCTAGATGGCAATCATGTTAGTCCAGCATGATTTACTCTTGGTGAATCCATGCTGGTTCTTCCCTGTCAACTTCTCTTTCAAGTGCTCAGAAATGTACTCCAAGAGGACTCACCCTAGGATTTTCCCAGGGACCAAGGAGAGGCAGAGTGGCCTGGTTTTATTTTTTGGACTGCCTTTTTGCCGTTTTTTGAAGGTTGGTGCAAATTTACCTTTCTCCAGCTGCTGAGGACATCAGATGTCCAGAACCTTTCAAAGATGATAGGAAGTGGCCTCACTATGGTATCAGCCATGTACTCTCAGCACCCTGTGACTGACCAATTAAGCCCTACCACG
>NW_008795041.1:6222067-6223037 GCF_000699145.1 Aptenodytes forsteri | reverse complement strand
TGGGCGGCGTGGGGAAGATGCCGGCGAGGTACTCCTGCATCCACGTGGAGAACCTGCTGGAGAACATGCTGTGCTTCTTCCTGTACTCCGTGACGTTCTGAACAGAAGCCAGGCCCCTGCTTCCTCGCAGCCTCGGCACCTGCTCACACTTGTGATGCCCCTCCTGCCATGAGGCCCAGGAGGGGTTTACCCTATGTGAATATACCACTACATTTGCTTGTTTTATCAAATCCTGTGTCTGTGAGTGTCTGGGTAACACTTTGTTGGGGAATGTTACCCCATGGCTGCATCTCCCCTTTGTAGCAAAGAGACGAAATTTGTGCTCGAATTTACATTTGCAGTGGGTACACTTATGCTTAGACACTTAGCACCTCCTTATCTTCTCTCTCTTCTCCGGGTGTTCGTGCCGTCCCCTCCTCCCTGCCTCCTCTCCCATGCCCCGGACCACCTCTGTACTTGCTTCAAAGCATGCCACTGAAATCAGCTGTTCCGTCACTGGGTCTCGCTTTTTCTGGCTGCCTGGTATCTGGCTAAGTTCAACCCACCGCTAGTGGTTACCCTTCTTTTCATCAGGGAAAGAGCACAGAGGGTACAAACAAAAGCAATCACATTAGTAATGAGCATAGTACCAGTAGGCAAGGATCTCTGAACTTCTGTGATGTGCTGAAAATCTAGAAGATGTCTCTTTGTCCCCCAAAATGAGAATTAACGGGTTGTGCATTTATTCATACACATAAACCCACTTGTTAGAAGATTTTGTCGTCTCTTGGGTGCACGCTTCAACTATGTATTAAGGACGTAAATGTTATTTTACTGTATTAATTTTTGTGACTGAGGCATTCTCACAATTCTCCTCACATAGAAGGATGAAAAAGACTTAAAAGAAGTATTCTACTGCCTGCTTAAGACATAGCATTTTGTTGTGGTTTAACCTCAGTTGGCAACTGAGCACCACACAGCCGCTCACTCA
>NW_008795041.1:6216720-6221923 GCF_000699145.1 Aptenodytes forsteri | reverse complement strand
CCTGGCCAGCTTTCCCCCAGTTTATGTACTGAGCATGACGTCACATGGTATGGAATGTCCCTTTGGCCAGTTTGGCTGTGCCCCCTCCCGGCTTCTTGTGCCCCTCCAGCCTTCTCAGTCAGTCGGTAGAGCATGGGAAGCTGAAAAGTCCTTGGCTAGTGTAAGCACTACCTAGCAACAACTAAAACATCAATGTGTTATCAACGTTGTTCTCATCCTAAATCCAAACGACAGCACTGTACCAGCTACTAGGAAAAACATTAACTCTATCTCAGCCGACACCAGGATAGTATCCACCCCTTATTCTATACCATCTACGTCATGCCCACGTCCCCCACTTTCCAATATTTTTACATTAATCACCACCCCTTTTCCTGTTTTTTGATATATATACACACAGATATCATTCCATTAGTCTATGGGCTGTCCCTCTAAAATGTTCGTTGAGTTCATTTAGTCCATGACTTTGGGCTCCATCTGTCATAATAATCTTTCAGGGCAGGAAAGATGGAGATGGTATGTGGTGTTGAATTGTTTCATATCAGAATACAGACATCATATGGCCTCTAGCTGAGAACTTATTTAAGAGACAAAGGGCAATCAGTAATGTAACCAATATTCTTAATTATAATTATAATAATAATAATTGTAATAAAAAGGATTATCTCTGAATTCATATCTGCAATTTCTATTTATATTCTATAGAATATGTTCAAAGGACATAGAACATGTCATTTTGCAATAGATTTTGGAAGTTCCCTTCTTTTGCTAACATAAGCCCCATTACCTAGTACTATGTATATATGTAAAAATATTTTTATGCATATATTTATATATATATATACAAACCCCGAAGTTTCCAGATTAAACTGAACTTAAATTTCTACACTGCTCCATGCAGAACAGATAATTTCACAGAATTTTGTATCGCAACATTATGCAGAATGCTTTCTGCCTGCCAACTATTAATAGAAGTATAGATTAACAATATATAGTCAGTAGTGTTAGCTTACGAAACAAAAAACCCCTCTGAAAACACATTTCAGACAATTAAAACCAAATTTTGTGTTCCAGCCCCATTTAGACCTTTCCCTGAAGATTGCATCCTGAAATAACCATAGATTTTATGTATCTTACATTTTTTTACTTTCTTCAGAGGCAAGGTAAGACATGTAGTTCTACACATATTACATAAAGCATTCTGGATTTTTTTTTTTTTTTGGTGTTTATTCAAAACCAGGAGGCATATTACTGAAAAATATCCTTTATTTATAAATAAGTGCATACTTCCTGAAAAATTCTTATAGTGATTGCACAAATCATTATCATCACTTAATATACAACTCTTCTATGCTGAAACATGAAAATTGGATACTAATTTTCCTTTCCGCACTTGCCTCTGGAAAAAAAAATATTGGAAAACTTTTCAAAATGCATTTCAAAACATGGCTTTGATACATTCATGTAGGTCTGCATGCATTTAATATACAGAAATTTTTGTTTTGCTCTTTGGTGTCAAGTTGTGACTTAGATTTGTTAGGGAATAGAAACCTCAAAACCAAAACTCAAGAACTGCACAGGCTGTTATGCAAACACGTTATTCAGATCTTAGTTTCTGATTTGTCTGTCTTTAATGATTGACAACGTCTTCTTTCAAATGTGGAATGTACTAGCTCTCATACATACATTCCATTCATTATAGGAAGTATAAATATAAAAATGCATACATGTATTTTAATTATATAGTCAGTGTTATTTAACATGCTGATTTGTTTTTCCCCTATTTAGTGGTCAAAGGAGAGGAATGGGTCAAATTGTTGTCATAGGCCATCATACTAAGAGCAGTTATTTTGTGTCAACTTGATGAGACTCCATTATAGTGATACTGTTATCGAGTCAAGATAAGGAATAACAGTAAAATCCAAACACTAGCATGTTGGAGAATATCCAAGTAAACAAACAAACACAAAGTCTAAGGTTATACAAATTAAGGACTGAATTCCAGTTGAAACACACACATCTGTATTGAAATATGGCTCTGCCTTTCAGCATGACTCTTTTGTTTACCTGCTAGACAAGGATCATGTAAACTAAAAATAGTTGCAAAGCTGGGAAAGTGCTAATCATTCAGTGTGGTCTACTTGCTGCAGGATCTAAAAACAATGATCTATGAGGAAAGGAACTGAGGTTGTTTAGTCTGGAGAAGAGGAGATGGAACATGGACATGATAACAGTAAGTGCAAAGATGAAAGAAAGAAACCGCTGGCCACGAACCCTTCTGAACAGGATAAGCAGTAGCAGCCAGACTTACACCAAGGAAGATTTTGAATATAACATAACAAAATGTTTCTAAGAGTAAGAATAGTTAAGCACTTTCATATACAGTCCAAGGGAGCCCGTAGAATTTCTTTCTCTCAGAAACTTCTGAGAGTAAATTAGGCAAGTGCCAGCTCTATCCAGACGTCTCAACGATTCGTTGATACAGTTCTATAGCACAAATTTTGAGTACTATATAGTTATGTTATGTTATGTATTATGAATGTTTCCTCTTGAGCTATTTGTCCACAGATGTGTGTTGATACCAAATAAGTAGTTTCTAACCACCTGCAACTTTGGTGACTATTGTGATCAATTCTGGCAAAAGCAGAAATGTTTGACTGTCACAAATGTAACACAGTGACATATTTTATTCTGTTCTGAATTTCTGTTTCAATTCCTTTTAATCTGATTTTGTTCTATTTACTTAGGCTCAATAGATAATGGCTTTCTGAAATAAAATTGTACATGATTTCCATGACTAGTAAAGAATGTAAGTAAACTGAGTTTTTTCAGTAGTAGAAGCAGTATTTGTTAAGCTTCACAGAGATTCTGTTCAAATTAAATAAAGATTGTTTCAACTGACCTTTTTCCCCCTACAAAACTAAATTATTCAAATAGATTAAAATCAGACTGGTAAATCCTCAAGGTCAAAATACATATCTGGCATGTGTCTTCAATTCATACAATAGTTCAGACAATGTGTGATTGTTAGGATAAAAAGAAACAAACAACAAACCACCAACAAAAAACCACAGAATCTTTCTTTCACAGGTGTATTAAACTGAATATCAGTTTCCTTGATAAAAAATGTATGGATGTTCCTTTTTCTTAAACTGTGCACTTGCTTTTGTTACCCATAAATGTACTGAAATAAAATGTGAATAATTCAGGAAATGATTAAATTGCCCAGTGTTTAAAATTATAATATTCATTTTTAGTTATTCAAATGTTTTACTAAAAAAATTTACTGTAGGTTCCATAGCTCAAGAAATAACATGATTTCTCTAACAAAAAAACAAATTTACTTTACAAATTATTAAGATATTTCTTCATACATAGCTAATATTAAACTATACAGAGCTAGGGTATCATTTCTATTCCACATAAGGGATAACAAAAGGAAAATTGAACCCTTAATAAGGACCATTTAATTAAAAATCAAGTATGATAATGCTCAGTATTGCACTAGAAATAAGAAATAAGAATGATCAAATATGGTTTTCTTCTGAAACTGATGTCTAATTCAAATTGTAATAGCTTTAAATATAACTTTATAAGGATACATTGATAAAATATGCTAGGGATAGAAACAAGTCAGACTTGAGCACAACTCACTGTAAAGTCACCCTGCTCGAACTACCTTGGATAAGTTCTGGAGCTTGATGGAGATTAAAGCAGTCCCCAGCCTCCATTTCAGCTTCTCCACAAACACTGGGCCCAAGACCTTTGGCACATCAGTTAATATTTTATAATAAAGATTGAGGAATAATATGAGGCAGAGGAAGTGCCAGGGATTGGATCTGAGGATACTGTGAGAAACATCAGGACTGTGAGAAGTGTAGATCTGTAAGTTAATTGGAAATGACACTATAGATACACCAGAAGCAGATCAGGTAATACTTACCCATACAACATGCTCGGGGTTTGCTCCTTGTGACCCCTGCAAGCCGCTATTGTGTCCGTGCTCTGTCAAGCAACAGGGACATATTGATACGCACTAACCCTAAGCCCACCAAAGCCAAGGAAAAGCAAACTGGGCAACCGGAGAAACGTTAGAACCCACTGGCTATCATGTACTTCCAACAACATTTGTGCCAAATATTACCATGAAATTGAATATAAGAAAGAACAAGCCGGCCACAGGCTGCACAAGGTCTTCCCTTTGTAAAGCTTGGTGGGTATTGTCAGTCTTCTTAGAAAATGGTGCTAGTAGGAAACACAGTCTCTTCGTATTGAAATCCCTATAAATTGTCGCAGAGATGAAACGTTAGGTCTTGATAGTATCATGAGTTTTGCTTCAACTTTCAAAAACTCAAAGGGCTCTCCAGTTCAGCTTGTTCTCCAAGAAAGGCAAAATACGAGAATGTATGGATCCCAGAGAGAAAGGAATTGGCACTAGAGTGGAACAAAGGCAGATTTCTGACGTGTACGCCCCAAGCTGCAGGGTTGCAGGTCACCCCTCACCTGTTGCCCAGCTCTGGAGTCCTCTTAATTCTTTGCCCAGAGTTTCTGTGATTTGGACACTTTGCTCAAAGCTTTCTTCAACTCTTGAGTCCGGTACTAAAATCTAGCACCTAGGTCTAAGCTTCTTGCTGCTTTATTCCATTCCCAGCAAATTTACCTTCGTTAAAATGCAATCCGCCTTGCATTTTTTTCTAGGTCTTTTTTGTTATACTTTGGGAAAAATAAGGAGTTTCAGTGCTGTCAGTGTTTCTGTGTTGACCATAAATCAATGGGTTTTGATTTCTTCTTAAATGTTGAAGGTCGCACATTTTAAGTGCACAAGAAGTGCATCTAAGAATATACAAGCATGCCTACAAGCAAAGGTACTAGTTTGAATATATGATACGACTATTTAAATAGTTATCATACAAAAAGATAGCATACACGTGTCCTGGTTTCGGCTGGGATAGATTAATTTTCTTCCTAGTAGCTGGTACAGTGCTGTCGTTTGGATTTAGGATGAGTATAATTTTGGTAACACACCGATGTTTTAGCTGTTGCTAAGTAGTGCTTACACTAGCCAAGGACTTTTCAGCTTCCCATGCTCTGCCGACTGAGAAGGCTGGAGGGGCACAAGAAGCCGGGAGGGGGCACAGCCAGGACAGCTGACCCAAACTGGCCCAAGGGACATTCCATACCGTGTGACGTCATGCTCAGTACA
>NW_008795041.1:6206135-6214660 GCF_000699145.1 Aptenodytes forsteri | reverse complement strand
TCCAACCCCAGCGACAGGCCCTGTGGCCACTCAGACCCCGGTGACAGGCCCTGCGGCCACTCTGACCCCGGCGACAGGCCCTGTGGCCACTCTGACCACAGTGACAGGCCCTGCGGCCACTCCGACCACGGAAACAGGCCCTGCGGCAACTCCAATTCCAGCGACAGGCCCTGCGGCCAGTCCAACACCGACAACAGGCCCTGCGGCTGAACCAAAGAACGAACCTGTGCCAGTATCGTTAATGAAAATGTTAGTATAAATTTCATCAGACAAGCATGATACATACTAAAATTTGCTTTTAGTCAACTAAATATCCAATACCTTGAAACTGCAGTTATTGGATGAGATTCTCAAAAGCACCTAATGATCATCATAAAAATCAATGGTAACTTTACAGTACAGACAGCATGACAACCTTCCATAGATTATACACCTTTAGGGGAAGAAATTTAGATTTCATATATCTTTTCTAAAACATGAGATATTTTGCTGGTTTTGTGTATAAATAAACAATAGGAATAGAATAAAAGATTCATTGTCCCTCTGTGTTAACTCAAGGAAAAATTTTATCTTAAGAGTATTGTATCAAAATTGCACTGAAAGTACAAATCAAAACAACAGATAACAAGATACTGAAGAATTTCAGGAAATCTCATCATTTATTACCCCTTTTTGTCATATGGGTCATTCATTTTTGATAAATCTTTAAACATGGAAGAAGTACTGATGTCTAAAGGTCTGCTAACATTTATGTATTATTTTCTAATTCAGAGCTCTTTTTGTTTACTAAATGGAATTTATTACAAAAATCTTGATTTTTTTGTTGGTGAAAGATAGATAATTTGTGGCACAGAAGTTCAAGTTGGATAAATATCAGAAATGTAGGTTTGAATTAATATAATTTTTTTTCTTAATGATGAAGTCTATTCATTTAAGGACACTCATATAGATCAAGCTAACATAGGAGTTAGTCCTGCACCAGACCAATCTGAAAATGTGCCTTTTGTATAATTAAAAAAATCAAACAACACAAAAAAAACCCCAAAACCCCAAGCAAAACCTAACAACTTTTAATTACTTTTTATGCATGGTGAAACAGAAGCACTGAAAACTGTTAGAATAATAGGAAGAGGGAAGAAAAGGGGATAAATCCTTACTAAATTAAGACCGGTTTTAGAAAGATCTCTGTGTATCTAAGTATATAGAGATATGTCTAGCAGCATTTATTAAAAAAAGCTCCCATTAAAAGTATATAGACAGTCTAAAACTGAAGAATTGGGAAATCTGTTTAAATCCTTGCTATGTCAATAGTTTCTTGGGTGATGCTAGGCAAGTTCTTTAGGATTAAAAGAGTACCTAGGTAACCCAGAGGGTATTTCATTGAAACTGCTTTAGGAGGGAAATAATCAGCCTTTGAGGGGACACTTCTTTCAACTGATTAAAAAGCTTAGACCAGATGCACAACCTTTAAAGAGCTGAATTAAATGAGTCCCACTCCAGGATTAATCAACAGCTGAGTTCCTGGGTCAATGTTCACAATTTATTAACCTAACCTGAAAATTAAAGGGTCTTACTTAGAGATCCTTAATGTTATAGTCTTAATGTTATAGGCAAAAACATCCTGTTTGATGTCAAGATTTAAAGATAGGTGTGACTTTTGACATATCTGTGGATACCTACATAGGTTTTTATAATAAAACCTGTACATATTTGCCTATGGTTTTAGTTAAAAAAACCCCAAAACCCAAAAACCAAAACTGACCTGATTGCTCCCCCTATTTTTTAAGACAAAATTATGATTTTTTTGTCCTTCAGCCTAATTTTGACATCGCATTTATTTAATTAAGGTACTTCCTAAACAAATTCACAATCTAGGCTCAGAAATTAGTATCAATGGCTAATATATTTGCAGCCAGTTGTTTAATGCGAGTAGGTTCACTGTGTGTTCCTGTTTTTCATCACATCGTAAGGTTTTGCTTTTTGACATTTTGGTGTAGATCAGTAACAGATGTCCAACCAATTTCTCATATTCCAGAGTTAATGGAAAATTAAACAACAGTGTTATTGTCATCTGTGCATTCTCCTTTCCTATAATGTACATTAATTTGCACTAAATTCAAGTATATGCTTTGAATGAATGAAAAAGCTTTGTAGTGATGATACAGTGTAAGTAGGCAGAGTGACTTACCAGGTAGAAGTGCAATAACAAAACTCACAGGACATCTGTTTATTGTTTTATTCCTGAGTGCTCAAAATGCAAGATTCACTGAGAATTATATAGTTATATAAAAAAGCCCATAAATCCTTGAAATTCTATCCATGTTCCAAACTCCAAAACGTCACTTGACTTTCATAAAACAGGGTTTTCACTCTGAAGATAATCTGTATCCTGAAGCATAGACTTCACCCTTATATAGTCCTAAACAGAATTATGAGTGCTGACTGATCTTTTGAGGCTCACAGCAATGCAACATTCCTAAAAATAGGTTTTTCATGATGAAAACTGAGAGAAAAATTGTCATTACAGATTACCACCTTAAATGCAACACTGGATTATTTTATTTCTTTTCCACCCCAAAACAAGATATTTGTGGATTATAAAGAAGGAGAAAAGAGAGACTGAGTTTCTCCCCCTTCCCCTTTATTTTTTTACTGAGTAGCAAGCTCTTGCCTTCTGTCATTTGTTTATACCTCACTTCTTGGATAGGTGATGATGAAACTTAATTCTAATACTGTTATGCTCTTTCATTGAGGAATAAGAAGCTAAAAATGGTATACACAAGAGATTGCACACATGTAGAATACTGTTGAATGAATTAGAATATATCTGATCTATTGTTCTAAAAAAAAAAAAACAAATTATGACTGACTTAAATATATTTAACTACATTAATTTGCTGTTCTGGGAGACCATTTACCTACAGCTTTAAACTTCCAAATTTTTAATTAGATCAAACCAATTTGTGAAAATAAAACCACTAGCAGTATAGTTTTCAGGGCACTAACTCTAAAGTATCTAGAATTCTCAGGGTAGAGAGCTCTGCAAATTGAAATCAAGAGATATCAGATAAAAAATGTATTTTTGAAACTGCAGCAAAGCATTTGGTAGAATTTTGTGCCCTGCTAATGTAATTTCTGCAGGATTAGAAATTGCAGCCGTTTTTATCCTTTTTTGATTTGTCCACAACAGTAATTTATATGATGTTTAGAGAACTGGGGAAGAAGAGGGAGGAATCACATAAAAACTATGTTAGGATATTGAGAGCAAGGTTCACATTTTATTCTGCATGTCTCAATATATCATAAGCAAAGTTTGTTTCAGTTTGTAATTAAAATTTTCAGTATTGATAGAACACCTGACACAGTAAAGTGCACATTGGAATATCAACTCTTGTACTACACTGCGTGCATAACCAGTCAAGCCCAGTATTCTGTCTCTGACAGTGATCTGTGGCAAAGTCATGAAAGGAATGTGCAAAAATAAACTCTGTAGTGGCCAGTAATGATATAATCTGCCAAGAGGTGAAGTTTCTTCTTCCTAATCCCTATCAGTTAATAGAATTTGTAAGGTTTAAATCCCTTCTAAAAAAAAGAAAATTATTCTATGCGAAATAACTGTGAATGTTCTTATTATCCACATATGTGTCTAATACTTCACTGAATCTTGCTAAGCTCTTGGCCTCAATTATATCTGAAGACAATGAGTTTTCTACCTATTACCTTCCATTTTCACTTAATTTCTTTTTTCATTGTATAATGAAAAAGGTTAAAAGAACTAAATTAAGATTTACCTATCATTTCTGAACCTCCATAGCTTTATAGACCTGTCTACGTTAACAATTTGGAATGAGGCAATGGTATGGTTTTAAAGACAATCCCGCAGTTGTCTCCATTTTCTGCATTTGGTTTGCAGAGCGTGCTTGCAGAGCAGCTTTGCTCTATGGCACGTGTTCCCTTGTGAAGAAGCTAAACAGGAATCTCACCACAAAAAACAATCCAAATGCTCTCTGCCACTCAGTGGGGACATCAGTCTATGAACTGGGTCATGGCCACACAGCCACTGGGTACTCTGACATAGACTTTGTGCACATGCCAGTACAAGGCTCCTGAGCTCCTGTGACAACCAGAAGTGGTTCTTGTGCTTTATAAAAAGGGCAAGTACTGCGTTCATCATCTTTCAGCCTTCAGCTCATTTATAAGCCTGGAGTTGCTCTTCCAGCTGCCCTGTCATCTCAGAGACTTTGGTCATCACTTGGGCTATATAGAGTTGCCCACTCTGAGCTGGTTTGCCACTGAGTGATAAGAGCCATTGGCTGCAAAATTCACCAAGAGAGCAGCCCCCCTCTTGAAGAGAAATTTAGGCTCTGGAAATTGGAAAGGAGGATGCCAAAGACCAGTTCATGGCAGGGGACCTCAGCTGTTCCCTCACTGCCAAACATTTCTGCACCAACTGGGCCAGTACCTCCACTAAATTACTAGAAAGGCAGATCTAGCAACTACTGTTTTGCTTTTCAAACTAAAGGAAGTATAACAGAGTTGGCATCAAATAACTTAGTGTCCTGCATTAGTTGCTGCAGTCAAAGAATGAAAACTCCACTTTGACCCTTTTCTTTGGACACTGACAAAACTAGAAGAGGACAGTTGGGTTGGGCAGCAGCCACCATATACTCTCATTTTGAAATATTGGTTAGCAACAGCAAGAGCATGAACAGAAATGAGGTTTTATTTCTGTAGGGATTATAAATGTGATGGTGGTGGGAACACACAAATGCACTGATGTGCTAGTCATCCATATGAAACAGATGAAAAGACACTGTGTTTCTTCAGCAGATATGAGGAAGTGTGTGCAGTCAAGGAAACAAAGGTTTGCAGGATAAATTTCCATCAGAGGACTTCAAACCATATGTGTAAAGAGACATTTGACCCAAGCATCCAGCTTTATCTGATGTAAACTCCATGAACCACATACAATAGAAAGACGAGGAACCACAGAACCATCAACTTTTACCTATTGATCTGGTCCTGTTGGATCAGGACTAATTAATTTCAATGAACTGCTAATACAAACAGCCTGCACGAGCATCTCTTTCTTTCTCTGTGGTAAACATTTCAAGCATCTCCATTTCTGGAGATCCTGTAGGCCTTTATTCACATTGTCACATGGTCCTAAAACATTTTCATTTCACCTACCGCTTTTCCTTAAATAAAGTGAGAACCAAGAAATCTATTTCAGATGCAGATGCCTCATAATGGACAAACTTGTAACATTACTATTATTTTCTAATCTCTTCTACATCTATCTTATCTGTTGTGACATCACTGTCATAATTTTTGCTAGATATACAGAGTAATTTTAAATCAGCTTCTAGAATGATGCCCAAGTCTCTTGTATTTCTCCAGTTTCTGTTAATTTACTACTTACAATAAAGTATTCTTTCCAATATAAACTATCTGGCATGTCTAAGCACACACTTTTACATGCCATGATGGTACTAATTCATTTCATTTTGATGGGTCCCTTAGTTACCCATCCAGTCTGTCTTTTTCTTTTGTTTCAACTGTGTCACCAGTCAGCTACTTTTCCAGGCTGCTGACAAATGACAGAAACAACATGCGTGAACTTTACTACGACAGAACTGAGAGATATGTTTCAATTTTCATAGCTAGAATGATTCTTTTTCTTTGTTTTCTATCTGCTACAATTGCATCTAGTACCTCATCTTATACTCCATTACATTTTAGTTTCCTTCATATGCTCTTTTGCTCTTCCTCAAAGTAAAAAAAAAACCCAATGAATTGTCATCTTTTCTGAGCACACCTAAGTGATTTATCAAATACTACTGGTTCAGAACCTTGTTTTACTTCTGTAAAAGACATACGTTTTGCCTCACAGCATTTTTCTTTTCTTTTTTCTCTATGGATGGCTTCAGTTAAAATCCCACCCTTTCATAGAAGCTGGGCTGACTTGACCTCTGAAGAGCTCTGTCAAGTCCTTTCAGATGCAATGACAATGTTTCTCTCATAGCCATTATCAGAAGTCACACCCACTTTCTTGAAGTGTAAAGAATATTCTTTCTCCTAGCGTAGTCTGCAGTCATGTATGAATCTGGATTCATGCTTTTTCATATTCAATGTAAATGTCAAATTAACACATAGTTTAAAGCATTTATAACAGTGTAATTAGGGAGGTATCTAAGTATTTATTACATGTACTTAACACATGTAATTATTAAAAGTGATATGTCTTAAATTACAGCAATATTGTGCTGGCAATGAGGTACTCACTTACGGGACATGACATAAATTATAAATGCCTTCCCAAAGCATGATCATCAATCAAAGCTACAGGTGCTAATGTTGCCAGCAAAATTAGAAACAGGTTGTCAAAAAACAAATACAAAAATCATTAAGAAAGAAACTCAAATAAATTAATCTTGGTGAATAGCCCTAAAAATTACTTTCTCCAGCAATGGCAGAGGATAGTTTTGGGTCTTTTCTGTCAGAGTTAGGGACATTTTGTAATAAAAATTGAATATTTACCAATGAATGCAATGGCTAATAAAATATTTACTACATAGATCTATTATTAACCAGTAGAAACTTGGTTAAGAAAACAGGCAAGAAGGAAAGGAATGGCTAATGGGTATCAATTTTCATCAAACTCTTCAGATACTTCTAAAAACAATAGTAGAAACATAGTTTTTAATGAAAAAAGAAAAAAAAATGAAAGGAAACAACATTGACTTATTTTCTTCTCCAGCCAACTATAAAAAATGGGTTTTGATTAAAAAGGTCAAATTTTTGAAATCCAGGACAATAGTGGAAGGAAGAATTCAAACTGACCCTCTGCTACGAATAAGACAACAACAGTTTTGGAGACTCAAACTACTGTCTGTCAAATTGCCATTGAGAAATGATTAAGCATTAAAAATGAGAGATGTGTGTAGATTTTTTTCTTGTTCCAAAATGTCATTTGTCTTGCAACTTTATTTCTACCTATAGAAGGTATAGTTTCAACAAAAAGAAAGGGAAAGAAAAAGGAAAAGGTAACAGGAAAACAGAAGTTTGATTATTATACTTGTCACACCTATCATTTGAAAAACGGTTTTTGAGGCTTGACATTTTCCACAGCCTTAAATAATAAAATCCAGGCTAAAAGCCTGAGCAAATATGATTAGTCAATTAATAAATGTTATTGACTTTAAAACAGAATAACATTATACAGTGCTAGAACCATCTATTTCACATGATGTACTTATGTACCTCTAAGTAAACATTGCTCCCTAAAACTCCTTTTCTTCCTTTAAAAAATAAAATAAATCACTCTACTTTTGCAGTAATAGTTGCTTAATGAAGCATGTATAAATATTCAGTTTCTTTTTGGATTGCTAGCTAGCATACTGTGTACCTACTGGGTGGTTGTATCATAATTAAATCAAACTCATTTCTCAAATGTGGTACGTAAAGTTATGATTTCTTTTTAAAATTGAGAACATTCTCTGCAGTGTTTTAAATAAATAGCTGTTAAGTAACTGGAACCTTCTGCAAGCTTGGGCCTATACTTACAATAAGCATTTTTTAAGTGCATTAATGTTTGGAAGGCCTGTTTAACACCAGCTTCAATAAACATTGAAACAAAACCAAACAATTAAAAAAAAAAAAAGCAAAGGCAGAATAGCATGCTATCGTATCTGCAGTTTATCTCAGTTGCAGTCACGTAACTTTTTAAACCATGTCAGTTTTACATAGTGAGAAAGATTAAATGGCTTGCTTCTCCTACCAAAAGCAAAAAGTGTAGTATTTATCAAGAAAATAGAGAACATTGCCAGTGAAAGGTGAAAGGAATGGTATATCTGACTTTAGTTATAATGATATCTTTGTGATAACAGCTCTTTACCAAACAAGAATTCATACAGTAACCTTATGTCTAGTAATTTAAAACTGAATAGCTGTGCAGTGATGTTGCACACTAATAAAAGCTGTAGCATGTTTCAGCTAACCAACATCAATTCCCTCCCTACCCATAAAGCAAAATCTATCCAGCCTTGATGTTGAAACATGCCCAAGCAGCAGCCCAAGATAGCACTTACAAAACCAATGAAAAAAAAAAAAAACATTCTGTACAAAACCAATAAATCAATCAATCGATCAATAAATAAATAAATAAATAACATTAACCAAAAAAGTGAAGTCAAAGAAGAAGCCCTCCAATCACATCATTAAAGGTATTATTTCCACCTGAACCTTTTTATTACTAATGCCATTATATTCTTATGTCTGGAGTTGCATTTGCATCATTGATACTTCTTTTCCAGTAAGTTTTCTAAGTGTTAGTATGTGTGCTGGTTTTGGCTGGGATAGAGTTAATTTTCTTCATAGTAGCTAGCATGGGGCTGTGTTTTGGAATTGTGCTGGAAACAGTGTTGATAACACAGCGATGTTTTAGTTACTGCTGAGCAGTGCTGACAGAGAGTCAAGGCCTTCTCTGCTCCTCACACCACCCCACCAGCGAGGAGGCTGGGGGT
>NW_008795041.1:6205585-6205879 GCF_000699145.1 Aptenodytes forsteri | reverse complement strand
TCTCACTTTTACCCTTCTGATTTTCTCCCCCATCCCACCGGGGGGGAGTGAGCGAGCAGCTGTGTGGTGCTCAGTTGTCGGCAGGGGTAAACCATGGCAGAATGGATGACTTTTCAACAAAAATTGTCATGGCTAACCTTTTTGACCCACCAACTGCATGAAAGTTTAGATCCAGACTAAGTGGTTTTGCATATTGTTTCATTTGCCAGGGCAACCCACGGTATCAATACAGGCTGGGGAGATGAAGGGATTGAGAGCAGCCCTGCCGAGAAGGACTTGGGGGTACTGGTGGAT
>NW_008795041.1:6202617-6205093 GCF_000699145.1 Aptenodytes forsteri | reverse complement strand
TGGTGGATGCCCCATCCCTGGAAACATTCAAGGTCAGGTTGGACGGGGCTCTGAGCAACCTGATCTATTTGAAGATGTCCCTGGCCACGGCAGGGGTGTTGGACTAGATGACCTTTAGATGTCCCTTTCCAACCCAAACTATTCTATGATTCTATGATTCTATGATTCATTTACTTGCACTGTAAGAATGACTTAGGCTTCTTGGCCTATTTTTTCCGAAAAATTTGTACCCTTGCTGTAGTGCCTAGTCTTAGTTAACTGCTGAATTTCTAGAGCACAGACAATTTTTACCTTGCCTTCTAGAGGGCTGAATACAAAAGGGATATATTCTTGGGAGAACTGCTGAGCATTTTGGGTTTAAGGTTTTTCAGTTGCATACTGGTCCTGCAGTATTTCATTCTTATAATAAACTCTTGGTCTTCTTATCTGATCTCCAGCCAATGCATAATTGTATCGTGCTTATCTGTAGAACATAGCATGCATAAAGACTACTTTTAAGTGCACTGATTGCCAATGCTATCATGAAGTTATGCGTCAAAACCTGTTGTATTTCTATGTGAACATTTTATTTTTGTTCTGCTAAACAAAGAAAAAGAATTAGTTTTATTCATTTGTTCATACAATGAAGTTATATAATGTATGTAACCCAATGCTTTACACACCTCTTCCAAATCAAACCATAGTGACTTTGGAAAATAAGTACTTACATGGGCTATTGAGGACATTTTTAGGATCTCTTTATGCAGCTGTGAGTCCTCTTATTTTGTTTTCTAAGTTCTGAGATAAATGAACAGCCAGTGAAGTTTGTCATGGTTTGCGTTCCACTCTGCCACATATGGTTATTAGTGTAATTTTGTTTTGCAAAGGGCATGACAAGGCGAGATAAGAGGATGGGATCTTCACCAGGGCTGTGAAACAGAAGTGACTATTGAAAGTTGGTGTACACAGGCAGTAAAAGGAAGCTGCAAAATTCAGGTGCTGTGATTGTTCCATTTAAAAAATAGGGGTTACGGTTTTTGGCACCTGGGGAAAATGGATTTTTCTGATAGTTCGAGAGATGATCACCTATAATTGAAAGACTGGAATAATAGGTAACGGTTATTGGTACAACCCATGAGAAAAAAGGTAGTGGTTCTGTGAAGTGTAATAGCAGCTAAAACTTACAACCTGCTGTGTAGCCCAGCAGCTCCTAATAAACCAGAAGAAAACATTTTTAGATGTGTAGAAATTTTATGAAAACAATCTATTTCCACAGCAACCGGTGGCTGCAGAGTGTTTCTACATTTTTAAATGGAGTAAAAAGAAGGGAAACTATTTTTAAGCATATAGTGGAATTGAATAAATTGGCAGAGCCCTGTCAGTTTTATACAGGGCTCTGGTCAGGTCAGGAGTTTGTACAGCTCACGGTGGAATCTGTTCCTGGGCAGCAAACAGAATGGAGCAATCCAAAATCAGCTGCCCAGTGAATCTGATCTGACCATAAAATACACATCAGCATTGCTGTGTTAGGGAAGGTTAGTACTGAAGAGGCCAAGTAGTTGCCCGGAATCCCATAAATGATGAATTCAGGGGTTGGAGCAGAAATTACACCAAGAGTGGCATGAATTACTTTTTAATTCCATGTTAATGAAACGCAATATTAAAAATGCTTTTTTGGTTCAAGGTCAAATCCTTTAGAAACTACAAAAAAAATGGAGAACAGATGTTGCTCAATTCATTGAGTCAAAGCACAGCTCATTGCAACAGTACAGCAACTTACAGAGCATAACACCTGAGACCTTTGAATTCATTTTTGCAGAAAAATGACAAAAAAAGCCAGACTTCATGGTTGGTAATTTTGAACTTCAATGGGAATCAAAAGTAATCAGCTCTTCTCAGGAGTCTGTCAGGAATTTCAGGGATCCTTTCCCATTTTTAGTGACTCTGACTTTGCTGTTTCCTTTTATATAAACATGGCTGCTAGTAAAATGCTAATTTTGTCAATTCACTGCTTAGTTCCTACTTGGAAGATAAATCCATATACCAAATAATTTAAACCTTATTTTTCTAGAGGTTTCGCACCTATTTCTCACACATAACTTTCAAATATCTATATATCATCTCTAAAAAATTACTAGATGTTTTTGGAAGGTGTACTAAAACATCAGTCATTAAGAATGTTTGATGCTCTGAATTCTTACCTACCCCAAATTGATTTTGTGATCATAGTTAGTATGGGGTGAATGCAATTTAAAACCAAAATGTAAAAAAGGTAACAAAAGCCTATTGATATGGACAGAGTTTAGCCATAGTTGTGGTTTAACCTGGCAGGCAGCTAAACACCATACGGCCATTCGCTCACTCCCCCCACCCTGGTGGAATGGGGGAGAGAATCGGGGAAAAAAAAAAGAGTAAAATTTGTGGGTTGAGATAAAGACAGTTTAATAGGACAGAAAAGGAAGGTAAAATAATAATGATAAAAGAATATACAAAACAA
>NW_008795041.1:6167291-6202443 GCF_000699145.1 Aptenodytes forsteri | reverse complement strand
AGAGCATGGGAAGCTGAAAAGTCCTTGACTCGTGTAAGCACTACTTAGCAACAGCTAAAACATCAGTGTGTCATCCCATTATTCTCATGCTAAATCCAAAACACAGCACTGTACCAGCTACTAGGAGGAAAATTAACTCTATCCCAGCTGAAACCAGGACAGCCGTCTATGGTTAGTACTGCAATCCTAAAAAATATTAATCAGGTTCTACCTATTCCCTATCTTGTGACTAAATCTATGGAATGTAAATAATTATAATCTAAGAATGAAATTCAGGCTTGTCCTACAGCTAAAGTCATGAGGTAGCTGAGTATCCGTCCAGTGTTGTGAAAATCATTTCCTCATGGGAGCATTGCCTTACACAAACAAACACAGTAATTTATTATATAAAAAACTCCAAGCAACTTAGTCCATAAGGGCGAAATTATGTGAAACAAACCCCAAATCCCAGAAGTTGCAGTCCCTCTTTCCCCCCACCTCTCTGAAAATTCTAATTCTGCAGCTTTCCTGTAGTGTCTGTCTTTTGGTGGTTCATACCAACACCCAATCAAATTTTTAAGAACTTAGTATACACCTACCTGGGTTCTCAGAATTTTTACAGTATTTTTAAGCACACTATCATGAATAGAGTCTCCGTAAAGTGGCGAAGCTGTAGGACATTGTGATGCAGGCCTGATGTGAAACTGTGGTGGCACCTTCTCTGCAACATAGTCCAGGCTAAAACAATGTCCAATAGGATTTGGACAACAGAGGTCAGATATACAACTCTGAAAAGTTTTTCACCTTCCCTTAAGACAGATGCCTAAACTAACAGAGGGAATTAACTTATGAAGATAGCAGATTCTCTCCATTAACTATAGACAGAACATCAGACATCTAGATTAGACAAACTTTTGCACAGATAATATAGGAAAAATGAGTATCACCCCTTGCTGTCTACCTTCTGAATTTTTAAAATATATGAACAACTAACAATTTTACAGCAGAGGTACAATCTCCAATTTTACAGCAGAGGTACAATCCCCAATGTATTACATTTAAAACTAGTGGTAGTATGTTTTGCTTTTACTGTAATTTTTGTACCTGTCTTTGTAAGTAATGCATGAATTCAAATGTTCTCAGACTACAGAATGAACACTGCAGTTCAACAGTATAATAGATATGTAAATGTATTGACATTATTATACCAGTGACTGTACTCACAAAATAAGGAGTAAATCCTGTTTAATTGTTTGGCACAAATGTCATGGTCATGTGCTTTCAGGAGCTGTCTCTTTGACTTGGAATTTGGAACTTGCAATTTGAGTTCACTCATTTTTGGTGATCTTTCTCTCAATGGTTTAGGTCCTAATTCTGAGATATCTAACTTCCGTCCATTTTTAGTTATGTCTAAAGGTAGTACTTTGGACTGTTACGCATTAGTACTAGCTTCATCTTTAAACTATGAGTTGGGGGGGAAGTAAAAAATCAGTAATTTTCATTTCAAAAGAAACTATTTCTTCAAAGTGTATTTAAAAAGCACATTTTTTAATCACTGAAAGTTTCAAAATAATTTTAAATACATGTATCACTAAAAAGGAATATATTTAAAAGCATGTTTCAACTTTAACTCACAAAATGAATGAACCTGAATATTTGAAATAAGAAATAAATTGAGACGTACAGTATGAAACATGATTATGGGAATATTCATGCAGTTACAATCTCCACTGTGGGATTATTTTGTTTAGAGGTAGGATACAGTACATTAGGAAAAAAAAAGTAAAAAAAAAATTAAATGATGCAACAAGAAAAAACATAATTTATATTTTGCCATTTAGTTATCAGTCTAAATGAAAACTTAGTGCTATTTCTACAGTATAAATATCTATAATTATTAGAAAGATATAAAGAAAAGAAAAGAAAGAAAAGGAAGGAAGGAAGGAAGGAAGGAAGGAAGGAAGGAAGGAAGGGAGGGAGGGAGGGAGGAATGGTGGGAGGGAGGGAGGAAGGGAGGAAGACTGACAGACATGCTTGAACAAGAAGAAACATCTTTTTTTTTTTTTTTCCTGCATTTTTAGCATTGTCTGTCCAAAGGTAGAAGAATATTTTCATCTCATTGATGGATTTGGGGGAAAGTAAGGTAGAGAATAACATCCAAAGCAAATATTCAACTTTCTTTTCATTAAGGTGATCTTCATAAAACTCACAATATATGTTGATCATCTCTTTTCTTTTTAAGTATGGAGAAAATATAGCTCACTCTTACATAAAAGTTAAACAAAACAGGCAAGCTGTACTTGTAGTCCTATGCCAATGTGTAAGTATTATATAAAGATATAAGAAAGATAAAGATTATATTATATAAAGATATCAGACACCTCACTTGATTGATTTTGCAGCCCTCCTGTTTCTTTCTGTTGATGCTGGTACACCACAGGAAATCAAGACTGAATGTTGATCCCAACCTCACTGAAGTTGAAGGAGGTCTTTTCATTCTGCTCACAGACACTTTTATACCTTTTTCATATAAAGGATAACAAGGTCAAACATTTTACATCCAGCTGTGGATTCCAACTTCATCATAGCTTGTACTATATAAATCTGACCTGTTAAAAACTCTCTGAAGATGTAAACAGTGTTTTCTTGAAAAGTGTTGCACCATATTTCACCTCATCACTGCCTTTTTGAAGAACAAGATAGTCCTTATATAAAGCCTGTGAAGTGCTTGTGAATGCTTCTGACATAGGACAACTTCTAAATGAAAAGCTGTATGTGTAAATCATGTTTTGTCTTACACTTTCTTAAAAATAATTAACCAAGAATGAAGCTGAAAAATGGATTATATATCTTCAAAGGAAAAGTGAAATAATTATCAATAATAATCAGAAACCAGAAACAAATCTTTAAATATCATATTTTCAGTTTTGCGTCACCATGCATTTTAGCATCTTCTATTGCAGTCCACATGCCTTTAAGCTATGATTTAGATACATTATTTACATATATTTTATTTCCTTTTCTCTTTTCCTTACAAAGTCTTTCACAAGGGCCAATCAGCCCCCTTCCACCCCCTACCCCCACCCTCCAAACCCCAGCAATTGTTTTGTTCTTGTTGCTTAGACATATATGTTTAGCACCATTAGTTTCTCAGACTGGGGTGCTTCTTGACTTCCTACTCTTTATCTATCATCATCATATTTCCCAGGACTTAATCTGTTTAGAAGTGTTCAGAACCTGCTCATTCATTCTTCTGCTCCTGAGTGGCATTCTCTAGAAAAAAACTCTCCTCAGACTTTGTCCAAAAGCTTCTCAGCTTGCTAAGTCATTCAATAAAAGGTAGTGAATGAAGAAGAAAAATATACCCACTGGCAAATACTGCAGGTCACAGAGTCCAAGCTAATGCAGAGTGTATGAGGGCCATAGGTCAACTGGCAGAAACCTCAACAATTGAGACAATACATTTGACAACAGTAATAAGTAGGAAAAAAAAGAAGAAAGGTGTACAGTGAAACAGAACCTTGTGATGAGTTTAGGTAAAAAAAGAAGTAGGTGAAAAAGAAACTGAACTTTTCTGATAAACGCAGTAATATCAAGGAAAGGAGATACTCAGAATATCATCAAAGTCAAAGCAATGCCAAAGAATCATTGAACAACATTTAACAAAATATCACCAGCAGAAAAATGCAAAGATTCAAGCAGAGCTGTTCTCCCCATGAAGCCATGATATCAAACAGGGCATGAGGACAGCAAAGGAAAGACATCAATAGTATGGAGCACTTATTAGATCAGATGCACAACCAGCACACTGGAAGGTTAGCACAGCATTAAAGGAAATGCCAGATAAAAAGTGAGTATATTAGCTCTGCCACTTATAGAACAACACTGTAAACTTTGCATAAGGGTAAAAACATAAAAAATGGAATGGACTAGATATGGAACAAAGGAGGGAGGGAGAGAAGGAGGGAAAGAAAGAAGGGGAAAAGAGAGACAGAAAGAGGGAAAGAAAAAAAAGGGGAAGGGGAAGGAGAAAGGGAAAGGGAGGAAAGAGAAAGACAATGCAGGAAAGGGAGGGAGGGAGGGAGGGAGGGAGGGAGGAAGGAAGGAGGGAAGAAAGGAAGGAAGGGAGGGAGGGAGGAAAGGATTTTTTAATGCAAAAATTAATGACAAGGTTAATTTGGTAAGTTAAGAATTATTTTACATGGGAACAGAATATTTATTTTGAATAACAAAGGTATTTATCTCAGGAGCTAGGCAAATTCTTTCTAAACATGACAGTACTTTTTGCTTAAAGATCTCATTTATTATTTACCCTTTCTTTTCTCCAGCTTGACTTTTCTGGCTGACTCAGGAAAAAGGACATAGCTGGATGTTGACAGTTGAGAGAAACTGATCTTGTGGTGTTTTCAGTGATATATCATGGTAAAATCTCATTCTTCCAATATTCTGTGTAATGATTGGCAAAAAAATCAATTTAAGTTCAGATGGGGAGACAAAGAGAGAAAGAAACAATAAGATAATGAAGAACCAAAAGAAGTTTGTCTGGAGAAACAGAAAAGGAGGAAAAACAAGAGAATAAATAAAAACAGAAGTGAGAAAATAGGGAAAAATTTGAAGTGGTCTAAATGGTCTAAACCAGTTTTTTTAACCAAATGTAAGATATTTTTACAGAGTACCTGTAGGGCTATGTTTTATATGTTTGCAGTAAGGACACTAAAATGTGAAAAGAAGGTCTAATGTGCAATATTAGATTTTCAAAAGCCAGTCCAGGAATCTTGCTGATTATCTGCATCAGCCAACAGCAGTGTTTCCATGAAAGCAGAAGGCACACTCCATCTGGACTTCTATGGAATCATTTCATTCTTCAAGGACCATGAATTGAATTCAGGCCATTTCTAGTTAATGAAAAAATGCATGGTAGTTCATGGTACTGGTAAGATGACTTGCCTTGAGATTTCTATATCATGCTATTGACAATAGGGAGAGTAAAGACTAACCTCCTAACCAGCACCTCCTATAAATGCTGTGTTTCTAGGGAAATAATCTAGACACCTGACTCCAAATTTTTTAGATTAGCATACTAGATTAGCATGCTTCTGCACAGCCATTAATGTAATATCAATGTTTGTCTGTCACCATCTAAATTATTGCAAACAAGAAACAATAGTAGGAAAGGAGAAAATGCACAGATACAATTTTTTTAAAGTTCTTCAGAGCAGAAAACAAATAAAATAGTAGTGTAGCAAAAAACTAAGTGAAGGGAGGAAAAAAGGGAGAACTAGATAGAGTGACATAAAAAAAATAGAATAATAGAGAAAGCAGTAAGAGGTGAAAACGGTGCCCTGAAGCATGATTAAATGTAAGATAGGATGTCAATAATTCATATAAAGAAATGGCTACTTAGAAATGAAAACCTTACCTCAGCTTGGTATGGAGACACAGTCAGTATACAGGTGTGATGGGGGTCTGAAATCTGTCAGTAATCAATCAGTCTTTTGTACTAAATAAAAAAAAAAAAAAGAGCTTGAATAATTTATACTAAATTTCTCATTCTGTCTCTAAGAAGTGAACACAGTACCTGGGAGCAGCTGGGCTGATGAACTCATGACCATAAGGAAGATGCAGAACAGAATTATGTCAGACTTATAAGGCTGCCTGCCTATAGCATAGGAATGGTTGTGACTATATTTGAAGACAAGAAGATGAAAATACATTTCCACAGCTACCCTGGATTGAGCAGAGCCTGAAGGTTATCAAGAAAGATGCTGAGAGTGTGCCCTGTCTGCATGAGGATGTATTACTAATGATGAACCCAGACACTCTCTAAACCCTCAAAGTAGGATGAATTTCTTCACTTAACCTTTCCCTTCTCATCAGGTACGGCAGTATCCTGCTCAGGGAGAAGCAAAGAGTGATTTCCTTTTTAGAAAGGTAATGGTGTAACCACTCCTCATTCTCTGCTGAAGCTAAGAGAGCACTGGCAGGTTGGATGTATGGTAAATCTAAGAATGTTACCTACAGTCTAAAAAAAGATAATCTCATTTAACCCAGACTTTGAAAACATCTTGCTACTAAGACAGCTGATTTTGTGTAATTTCCCTGGGGAAAAAAAAAAAAAATCTTTCATGCCAAAGGTTACCAGAGTATATATATCCCAGTCAGCAGAATATGAAGAGAGGTATCCCCTCACACTGACACTGGGGTTGTGATGAGAGGACATAAAGACACAGCACCTAGTGATGAAGGATTATAACAGTTGTATAGTACAAAAATGTACCTCTGTGCAAGCATGCATTAAGTTTAAAACCACTTAAATTTTAATAACAGGAAAAAAATTGCTATAACAATCAAGTATTTCCAGATATTAGGCTTATCTAGACAATCAAGAAAGAAGTAAAACCATAAAACACCATTTTGCTAAGGGGAAGAATCACGGAGTAGATTTCATACTGTCTTCTCAACCATAATTTCTATTTGTGCAAAGTTAGTCGTGCGTTTAAATACCTTTCTGAATAAGAATTTGCCAATAAATTAAGTCCACATGTGTACTGGGTAATGCATATTGGTTTGTCCATCTTAATTTGATTGTGAATATCAAGACTGGGAGAAAACTTATTGTATAATGGTTTTAATTTTTATGGCTATAAATATCTTTCAAACACATAAGGTAGCTGTAGGGAAACAAAGTGTGAACATTATGAATATGATTATTCAGCACTTGCTGTTGCGCTTTTCCTCATTAAAGAGTTATTTTTAAAGATTTTATTTAGCTCATTATTTCTGTTGCAGTATTTTTGACAAAACTTAATTGTTCTGGTGACAACTTGAAGATGGAGTCTTAGAGCAAGTATTATGTTGAGACAGTAAATACATTTAATATTATATTACATATATTTCTGAGAAAATATTTCTCTCTGCTTTCTCTCTGGTTTTGGTGTTATATTAGCAATTCCACAATGCATCTCTGAGCAGCAGTTTTGTGGGTGTTTTTGGTTTTTTTTTTTTCCTTTAATTCTTTTGGTTATCATATGTAAAACAAATGAAGAACCCCATTAAATCTGATGCTGGGATATTTGCACAATACTCACCTCAGAACAGTCTTTCTTGTGCCCTGTTATCCCCCCATTCTCCTCCTCACCAAGCTAAGCAGAATATAAATACATTCCATTTTCCAAATATTAAAGTATGTGACAAAAGCCCTCAAAAATGAACCCTTTGAAAAGAATGCATTTCACCAGCTTTTATAACTTTGCTGCATGAGAACAGTAATAACTATCTCTTAACTCTCCAAGTTGCACTCAGAATTCATATGTAGTTGTCAGATTTTGCTTTGAATCCACTAGCAGATTTCAAGCTAGCCATCACTCTCAAACCACATAATCACAACAGACAATTGGTCTATTATTTCCTTCTATGATGAAATAGAATTTTTATTTTTTTTTGGCATTTAAGTGTGTCACGACATAAATCTCTTCCATCGGTACTCCAAGGAGTGTTAATGCTAGCCTACTAGATAAAATTTTAGCACCTATTGAGGCATGCTTGTTTCCTGAGAGTTAACAATTAACATAAATAAAACAGGTGAACAGCATGCTGCAGATGATTCATAAACATGTGAGTTATAGTTTCTGTTTTCTTTTTGTTTTTTAATGTCCTCAATAACTGCCTGCAATTCTTTCCCTTAGATCAGGATTGTCAGTCACTTTCAGAAGAGCTATATCAATTTACATGTTTGAGGAAAGTCATATTGGCATTTTGAAAGGGGCTCATTTTTTTCCAGCAAGGAAGGTGTTCTGGAATTAGGTCTTTACAGGCCAATATTTATACCCTCAATCATTAGAAAGACAAGCTTCTTTTTCTAAGATCCAAGGCACAGAATATCTACAGAATATATCTAGAGTTTTATACATATTATCAGAAAGCAGAATATAGTCAGAAACTTATTTTGTAGGAAAATTTAGGATTTGTTGACAGTTTGGATAAATTACAGCTCAAATTTTAAAAGATAGGGTGTTATTTATTAATGCTTATAGCAAAAAGTATTCTGAATCAGCTGAGATGGGACGTCAGTATTGGACACTAGTCATTCTGCTAGTATAGTAGATGAAGTAAAATTTACTTTCTGACAATTTATGACTGACCAGAGAAACTATGGGTATATATTAGGAAGTAGGCTTAACCTATCAGTGTTATTTACCATCTTACTTCTGAAAGAATTTCTTGCTTTCCCTGAGTTGTAACATCTTCTTGTGAAGTAATATGTCTTAGAAATGTAACCAAACCCAAACTTCTTTAAGCTTCGTTATAAGAAACCTTGTGGTTGCTGACATTGCTGACATAATGCCTAATTCTTGTGGTTGCTGACATTGCTGACATAATGTCTAATGGCTTAATCTGATCTACAATCTCATTCTGTATACTTCTTTCATTGAGAAAATTATTATTTATCTTCTATTAGTATTCTTATCCCTGAAAATGCTTCCTCCTGCATTTCTTTCTTTCAATTCCTACCATGTTCCCCCAAAATGAAGTTAGATAGTTTGATTTTAAAAATAAAATATGTGTATAATAGTCTGAAGACTTTCTTTCAAATCATCATACACAACTGTAATCAAAGGCTGTGCAACAGTTATTCTAAGTCCGTTATTAATGACAGCTCTCAAGGCAGTAGCAGTAGCTAGGACTGATGGATTCTTACTTGGTCGTTATCATAAAAATGAAAATACACTTATCTATGAAGCCCTTTGAATTTTTTCTCCTTTTAATCTTAGCATATTACTTATTTTCTTCACTACAACCCATGGAAATGTTTTCTTACAAGCTTAACTTCTAAGTGTGTGACCAATTCTATTGACTTCACAGTTAGGCAAGTGCCTAAGTGTGTAAGCACGATGTAAAAACTTCAGTTCCTCTAAAAGCAGGAAACAACTTTCATTGTCTCTACAACATGTATAGTTATTTGCACATTCTAACCCCTAACTGGAGGTTACAGAAATATGAAAGCTTAATAAACACCAGTCCATCCATTATCAGAAATTAACCCATTCATAATAAAATCCCGCAGCACCACATTTGCTATCTAGCTGAACTAAAGCCTGGAAACAACAAGTTGCCTTGGCATCTGACTATTTTTTGTCAGTCAGATTGGTCCTCAGAGCACTACAGTTCATTTACAGCTCAGACTAACAAATTCCTAGATCTCCCCACCTTTTCAGAGGATACATTCTTTTAGGAACTGCTCAATTGTTATGGGTCTCATATAGTCATATGCTAACTTCAGGCACTAACAACATGGAATGGTTTGGAAACGAAGACATGAGAGGAGCTGTATTTTATTGATGATCCTTTGAATTATCAAAATGCCTCAGAACACTACTTTTATAAGATAATAAATCCACTGGAGAATTATCTAAAAACACCCAATTTTCATTAGGATGTTTTATTCATTTTCTGTCTGCAGCATTGACACTAACAGCACATTAAATATTAAAGAAAATATTCAAAGTATCCTATGGGACAATGTATTTAACATAATATCTGAAGCTTATACTATTCGCTGTCAAGTTTAATATCAATAAATAATATTTAAGTTCAATTTTCAGTGAAATATTCTCAAAACATGTTGCAGCACATACAGATTTCCAATCTGGGTTACTAGGAGTGATAGTCCCCAGCAGCAAATAACATCAAAATGAAAAAGTTCCTGTGTCAGTTCTCTGGTTTGTACACATCTAAGAATTGACAAGAAACATTATGTTCCACAGACTTATCTTCCTAGGTACAGGGTATGTAGAATTCCCATTGAAGGCACTGGGACTCCTGCTAATGAGTACATACAAGACCAGTCCCATGATATCACTTCAATAGTACTCCAAAAGACTTGGGAAATACAGAACTAAACTTATTTGAATAATCTTGGGAATTCTTATCTTCGTATGTTTCTGATTGCCTATTAGACAATGGTAGTCTTAATTTCCATTTAATTTTCATCCATGTAATTTTAAAATGTCATTTATTTTAATCTAAGACGTTTGCTGGCAACTGAGTTCTAATTGCTTAAAAAACAGGTTCCAGTGCAATTATTAAAGAAATCTTTGATTGCCTGAGGTAGATAGATATAATTTCCTAGACTGTACAAATTAGTTATCATTGATCTGCTTGACATTCCATGCATATCTATATATATGTGCATACATATATTTTATATATATAACTTCAGATCTTGTTTAATAGCTGAGGGTTATTAGAATAATTTCTGATCATGATTCATGATACACTGATAGATTTTCTCAGTAGAAACTGACACTGATTAATAGGTAAGCTAAGAACTTGTTATTGTAAATATGTACGTACAAGCAGCAGATTCCTTTTTCAAGGTAAAATAAAGTCGTGGAATTCAAGGTTCTGAAACAGAAGCAAACTGGATGACTGAGTCTTGCTTCTTGCTTCTCTACAGTGTTTCTTTGGAATTGCCTTTAACTTTTGATGTTATTTATGGTAACATGTTGGCATAAAGTCCACTAACACCAGACCATTCTTCTGTGCTATATCTAAATTTTCTTATAATTGCCTTCAGAGGTGAGAGTTTTCAGCATGTGTACGTCATTTATATTTCTAGGCAAATATTAATTTACCACTATTTAATGCTATGGCCCATAATGACTTTTGTTTATCTACTGAATGGGTAACACAAGTAAAATGTTGTTACATTGCATGTACATGAACTTCACCTGAAGTAATCTTTATTTAACACAAGTCTGTGTATCTCCCATATCTCTGCATTATCACTGATTCCTAACACTTCACAAGCTCCCTGTTTTGGTTTGTATTGTCACTCTGTATTTTTTGATTCCAGCAGGAAATAAAATGAGGTAAGTACCTAAAATAGTTCAAATGTTCTTCAGGCTGAGACACTTCTGGGTGTCTCCAGAGGTAAAAGTAAGCAGAATTTTTTGAGAATTTAAGCTTTTGGTGCTTAAGTTCTACCTATATCCTTGTGGGGATCTGGGTCTGAGTGAATTTGGTAAGGTCACAGAAGGAAACCGAACAGATCAGGAATTCTTACCACTCTTAGACTAGTGTCCCAACCACAGAAGGAGTCTGCTTTTGCTTAGTTCAGTTGAATAAGTTGTTGTTAAATACTCTGTTCTGAGTTTGCTAATTGGGGCTATTTGCAGTGTTGAATCTGAGGGACCTATCCATTGGTCACTGTGATAAAACAATTTTCTATAAAACTCTCTGACAGCCATCAAAACACTAAAAACTTTTAGATGCTCTCAGTCTATTGTAGAATCAATGCAAATGGTTTCCACTCCGTTGAGAAAGTGCCATTTCAGAACTCCAGTCTTATTCAATGTTCACTTGGAAGGCTGTAAAATCTTTTCCCATTAGTTTTTGTCTAATGCTTTGTGCTAGCTGTCTTTTAGAAGGTGTCTAATTTGTCTCCATTCTGTACACACATGTAATGATCTGAAAAGGACTTCTGAAGAATTTCTGATACTGCTTGATTTGCACACACATAGATGCTGGGTATTAAATTCTGTTTTCTCAGTGACAGTCTGGAACATAAACAAATGCATTTGAATGTTTCAACTGATGAGTTTCCTAGCTCATTTTTTGCTCTCTATATTAAAAACAAAAAGCCTTAAAAGGTTTTCAGAGTCAAAGATCCCATATTTCTTTCTAAGCTTGATTTCATGCAAACTTTTAAATTGTCTTCTACATACAGATTATGTTGTGCAGTCTTACTTGGCATATATCATAACCAAATTTCAGTCTGACTATAACCTGATGGTTGTGGGTCTTTTTTCAGATTTATCAGGGTTATTATTCTATTTATTTGTGATGACTTTATTTGTTCTGACATGATGTTGTGGAGGCCTTTTTGCTGTTTCTAACCGTTCATCTTTCTTAGGCTGTCACACCCACAGTTTTGGATAAAATGTCAGGCTTTACCAACCCTTCTGGTGCTGTTGCAATCTTGTCTTGAGCCAGTCTATTTGAGTGATTCATGTCAAGATTTTAGCTAGGTTTTTTATTGTAGAGTGTTAATTTATTTTTCAATGAGAAACAATGCAAAGCTGAGCTGTAAATGTTATTTACATAGATTCTCTAACCATTAATGTAACCACTGAAAAATCACTGTGTTTGAAATAACCCATTTACAGATTTTGTCTCATATTTGTTCTGGGTTCAGGTCCAAACCTTTTGTCTTTTTTGGGAGAACAAAACAAATTAAAGCTACGTGAGACAAATTCCTAACTGAGATAAACTGACCCATTTCCAGTGTTTATAGTAGTCCAAAAAGGGGCCCCAATTTGTTTAGAAATGAAAATGGAAAGTTTCATTGACAATCTCAGTTATACATGTTGAGCAATGACACAATATTTAACAATATGTTTGCTTCTATTAAGCTGTCAGTCATAAAGATAGTGTTAACCTGCACTAGCATTGTCATCAACATAAGCTCTATGACTCTTCTCTGTATTATTTATTTCTTTTCTGTTCCATTTCCTCTTTCATTTTCTACTGGCATATTACTTTGTAGTAAGTGAAGCGTGAACACTCATTTCCACTTGCAAAACAGACCGCTTACCTAATTGGAATATAAAGAGGTTTAGTAAATATACCACTGTGTAACAGACATAAAATATAGAGTGATCAAAGAGAAAAAGATATGGGCTACCCACTTAACTCTGTCTTAAACATTTTTTTATGGAAAAATACAAATATTAAGAAAAAGACAGTGTCATGAATATCACATGGGCCTGTTCTCTCTGTTTTTCATTACTGTAGTGATGCAGAATAGCTGTAAAGTTGTTGTATCTAACCCTTTGAGAATGTTTTTGACTGATGAAATTTCTAATGTCAGATAATCAACATATCATATTCTAGCTTTGAATCATTGCTGGGAGAAAAGTGGCATGATAAGGCTTCTATTTTTGCTTTGTATACACAAATATATTCTTCCTTAGATAGCAATTTGGGATAGCTGTGAACAGGATGTTCTTGTGCACTTAGTGATACTGAAAATATTTATTTTTATCATTGTAAGTATTCTTATATGCATTTTCTATTTATTTTCCACACTGAAGCTGGTCAGCACACAACACATATACATAATTTTATTAAGGTCAACTCCAGTAAAGTACTGTCAGGGTCATGATTGTCCCAACGTGCTCTGGCTCCACAGGCCCTGCCTGCTGCTCGTGAAAACTCAGAACCAAAAAGGCCTTTACTTTAGCTAGGCCTTCAACATGGCCTTCACTAGTATTCACATAGCCAACTCAGTGAAATACAGACTGATAAGTTTGTGCAAAGTTGGCTAAACTGTCAGGCTTAAAGCTTATTGTCGTGAGCAGTCCAGTGTCCAACTGGCAGCCACCTCATGGATCAGTATTGCAACTAATACTGTTTATTAACAACCTGGATGGTAGAATGGTCTGCATCCTCAGCCAGCTCACAGCTGAGTGACCTCAACAAGAAGGGGGAAAAAAAAAGTGGACAAAAAGCTTGTGAAGATTAACAAAGGTAAATGCAAAGCTCTATACCTGGGACAAAATAATCCCATTCAGTAGTACAAGCCAAGACAAACTGACTAGGAAACAGCTTTGCCAAAAAAGACGAAGTAGGCGTCAAAACTGATCATGAGCTAACAGTGTGACACTGCACCAAAGAGGGCCAACCACATCCTGGGCTGTACTAGGAGAATTGTAGCCAGCAGTTCCAGGGAGATGATTCTTTCCCTTTATCTAGCGTCTGAGACATTTTGGGTGCCTCGGTAGAAGAAAGACTTTGATGTATTGGAGTAAGCCCAGTGCAGGCCACCAGGATCATTTGGTCCTCGAGCACATGATGTATGAGGAGAGGCTGAGAGACTTCGGTTTTCTCAGTCTCAAGAAGAGAGGTCTTAGGAGAGATCTTACGGTTGCCTTCAGCTACCTAGTGGAAGAAAATAGAGAAGACGAGTTTTCTCAGAGGTGCGCAGTAACAGGACAAGAGGGAACTGATGTACAAGGTAACAGCAGTAACAAGGTAAATCATGGGTTAGTAAAATCCCAGAACATGTGCTGAGAGGGGTTCTGGGATCTCTTGGAGGTACTCAAAACTCCATTGGATAAAGTCCTGAGCAACCTTTTCTAACCAGACATGCTCTGAGCAGGAGACTGGACTAGGTCCCCTCCAGTCTACGTGATCCTGTGGTTCTCTTCACCATAAAGGGTGTAAAATGTCTGGACCTAGAGTGAAATCCAGAGCCATGAAGTGTGTAGGTTCCCAGCTTCACATATGGAGGGAAGCAGAAGTTGTGCAGAAAACTGTGTGGTCTGAGATTTTTAGGGTTAGCTAATCCCCCACGACAGAAATCAAACACTTGAATAAAGCAAAGGGGATATCAATGTCCATGTTATAGATGGTGATGGTGACTTTCACTGGTGTTACATGCCTAAAAATTTCTTTTAGGAAAAAAACCCGCCAGGTAGAGCTCATTCATAACAACTCGGTCTTGTGATACTTGTTTAGCACCTAGAGTAGTTATCCTAGAAACAGAAGATGGGTTCTAGGTCTTCTCTGCCCCTAAGGAATTTTAAGACCATGTCTCTGATCTTCAGGAGAATGCTTTCACCTGATTTCACCAGGCTCTAAATCTGGATGTAACACCTGGAGTGAAACCACTATTACTGGAGATAGAGGAGTGGGTTGGATTTTCAGTACATCACAGAAAATGAAAGAGCAAAATTGATGGTTGAGATATCTGGATGTCTTGATTGAGAAGGCAATATATGAAATACATTGAGTGTACATAGATAAAATGATCATAGATTTGCAGATTCTTGACATATTTACTAAATCCTTTCTTTTTTTTTTTATTCCAAAAATCTGTACTACATCATACTGAAGTATATCACAGAAAGAAACATGGAAATTTCTAGGAGAGGTTATCTGCTAGTTATAGAAAATGAAATCAGTTCTGTAATGCCTAAAATAGGTTACACAGACTGCAACATAATAATGAAGACTATGTAGAGACAAATATTAACTGGAAAATATAAATACAGCTCTTAGCTAGAAGCTGCTCTGAGTAGTGGAATCCAACAACAGCTCAAGCCATACATTTTATTATTTTAAGGTCTGCTACTTGTTTATTTCGATCACTTACTTAATTTCTTTGGAACATATTTGATTGAATTACCTAGGATTTAAGTCTATAATGACTAAAGCTGATTAATTAATTGGTTGATTTATTCTATTTAGGCTTTTTTCTACTCATGTAAAATATTTATATTATTTTGTTCATCCAAGATTTTTGACACCTTATAATCTAAAACACAAGCTGTCCGCAACACCAGCTAGCTAACACTGAACAACATCTTCTAATCCCTCCTGGTTAGAGAAGTGGTGCAACCCTACTCTATTCATGGAGACATAAAGGTTTAGAGCCAGTCAGTGAAAGCTGTAGGGAATGGCTTCATTGTGCAGTCTCAGAAATAACCTATGGTAGAGATATCTGAGCTGGCTTTAATTAGCTAGCTTTAGTACAAGCAGAAATCCTGTAGACCTGCCTGGCATAGATCTGTACAAGCTAATTTATTCTGCTACTCAATGTCTTCTCATAAGATGTTTATAGGTAGATACACAAACGTTTTAGGCACCTGAGTTTAAGAACTGTGGTCATGAAAATAGCCATTCTGAATTTTACATTATGCAGTCATTGATTACCATGCCCATGGGGTTACAAGAACAGAATAAGAATCTAACACAATTTTTTCCAGCTTCCCCCTATACCCATCCAATAAGTGCCAAGAAAACTAAACTAGAGCGTATTTGAACTCTCTCTGGAACTATGTGAATCTTGAATTTCTTCAAGAAATTCCGTATATTGACTACGTAAAGCTTTGCACAGAGCTTGCATGGGCGGGATACCCAAACAGAGGTTTTTAAAGGCTCTGTTAGCTTTCTGACATTCAACTGACCATCCGTTCTTACACGCCACTTTTTTACAGTTCTGTAATATCACCAAAATAGTGTCTTTCTTTCATTAGACTATTTTCTGTGCTCTTTACTTAATGTTTCAAAGCACTTTGAATATGAGTAAGTGGTAAATACACTTAGGCCTGCGTAAGTAGTCACTTTGATTATGTAAACTCCTGTCCTAAGAGATTTCTGAGTATCTCCATAAATAAAACACAATTTGCTTCTCAGAAGAAAACATTTTATATCAGTCCCTGGAATGCTGTAGTTGAATGTTACTTGTTATCTTAATTGTCTGCTTGTATACCTAGATTTCACTTATCAGTAAATCAAAATGAGATGAGTTATATGAGTCAGAGCTAATAAACTTTAGAGACGTCTCCTTGTTCCCAGAAAGAAAAGGACATCTGTGCATCAGAAGTTCTAACCAAATGAGCAAAGAAAAGACTACTTGTCAAAAAACACTAGAAGACGTTCTACTGTAAACACTGATAGTTTTGCTAATATATTCTAGTACATAAACGGTTTCATCCATAACAACACAGAAGTTTCCTAAGAAGCGCTTCATGGTGTTGAACCTTTTACTTCATAAGAAACTTGGCAAAACCCCATTCTAGGGATGAATACCATTTAAAGAGAAAGTTGCATGTCTATTTCTAGAAAATTAAAAATACCACTTTTTCCAAATGTAGACTCATATGCACCTAACAAATTAACAAATAAAAACTGAAGAAATTTTAAATTGTACATGAAACAGAAATTCAAAGAAACTTCACGTTTCCAGTTTCAAACAAAATAATGAAAAATCTACTATGATTATCCCCATACAGAGCATATTACTGTGAAAAAATTGCCATACTTACCTCTTGACTTTTTGGAGGGCCCTGAAGCAAACTAAAATGTCTAAATTACCTGAACAAGATATTTGGTCTATTTTTTACCTGCACTAATCAGAATGGTCTTTTCAACATTTTAAAATTCAGTAATAGTACAAGACAGCTAGAAAAAAGTTAAGAAAAGGAAAGGAATTTAAGAAAGAATTTTTGTAAATACAAGTTTGTAGTTCTCTTAGGGCAGCTGTATGTCCTGGCCAAGAAAAGACCTAAGAAAAAACAATCTTTTCCTCCTCTGTATAAGGATTCTATTATGATTTTATAAAAGAAAAAGAAAAGACAAACTATAGTTTTATTGCTATTTTCGATAGCATGCCTTCTTAGAAGACATTCCTGGCATGAAATATGGGTGATTGTTTTCCTTCATATAAACTGTCATTGTAATCAATCAGTTGATAAACTGAAGGTAAGTGATCGTATTAATTTGCTAGTTATTCAGAGCATTGTTATATATGGTATAACTGTTGCCATAGAAATGTCTGTATTTTACCCGAGTATTTAACTTGCAGATTTGTCCAGCACAGTACAGATTGTGGAGATTTGACATATTAGTGAGCTGAGCAGAGTTTCATCTTCATGCCCTTAAACTACTAACTGCTGAGGTTAGAGTTACCCAAAGCAGTTTTGTTTGCTGATAATATCATCTTCACAGCATCTCAAGAGCTTTATTAGCTGTATACTATAAACAGCTTACTTATTATTTTAGTACAAAAAAAAATCCCATTATCATTGGATAAGCTTGCATTTTCTTGTCATCTAACTTTTACTCCCACAAGTATGCATATTTGCTGAAAGTAAACTTTATATGTAAACTTTCCTTTAACAGTGTCTATCCCTAGATAGTGATGGAGCAAGGGTTTGGATTTAGCACTTCTATCATCTTCTGAATCATTCCCATCTGCAGTGCAAAGTCCCTCACCATCTGTACCATGCCTGATAACTTATGCAGGCAATACAAATACTTGTCTCTTACTTCCATCAAGGGCATTTTTTTTAAACATGGGCCATTTCCCTCGTAAGCCTTAATTCAGCAAAACAGTGAATCTATACATAAAAATCAACTATTCTTCATCAAACTGAAAGATTGATGAGGGGTTCTCTCAATTTCTTTTGGCGAAGGTTCCTCTCTAGGAATGAGACTAGCTGGATCGTCTGTGTGACAGATATTTTCTAGTCCCTATGCAGAGGATTCTTCTTTTGAGTAACGGATCATTAACTTGGCCCACTCTCCCTGTATTTATGGAGAATTGTGAGTATTAGGACTGACCACAGAAAGGAAAATTTTGATCTGAGGATCACCAACAGGTACATATGCTGAAATTTCAGCATTAGGAACAATGCCAGTGCTTCTAACACTTTCTATCCTGAGATTAAGGAAATATCAAGTTTGGGAATAACCTTAGACACTAGGTGTTACTAAATAGGTCAACAAAATAATCCACTTATCCCTAAAAGCATTTTTATAGAATGCAAGACTGGATAAATATTATCAGACAGTGAATGTGTCCTGTTCTTTCTTCTGCACAACAAGAGGAGTGAAATGCACATGTAAGTACATTAAGAAAAAAGATAAAAATAAAATAGGGGAATGCAAACTTGTATAGTTAAAATTTCCTACATTTTCCAGTCATGTCAAAGGTATAATAGGAGACATAGATAATATATTTTCTTTCCATGTTTTGTTTACAATGGAAAAATTGCATCTAAAGATTAGTCTCACCTTGTTGTCCTAAAAATTAAATTTTAACCCCACAGGAACTGGAATCTTATCAATAAATCACTGACAGAAATCCATTCACAGGATTTACTTTGCTTCACACATCTGGGTCTTAACCTTAATCCTCAAACCCTCAAATGTGTAGCTTCCCTTTGCACTTGGCCTTGGGTGCAATAAACAGGCACACTATGGCTACATCACAGAGGTCCAGGTTTTGTTTTCTTAATGCAGAGGGATACAGAGGTGCTAAATATTTAGTAGTTTACAAAGTTTGAAAAAAAAAAAAGGATAAATGAAAATGCTCTACTGAGTGAGGTGGGACATTAGCTCATCCTTGTTACCCTTGTACTTGTCAAGGGTTGCTGAATCTGGTAGCCCTGCTGCAGCTCCCCGCCCCCAGGTCAGTCGTGAGGCTAGGCACATCTTCCTGATAGGCACACACAGAAATGCACGTATGCAGCTGCCGCACAGATCAATGCAGACAGGACACACAGCACTCATGAAATCACAGACAGCACCAGCAGCCTCATCCCATCCTCCTCTCTGGCTGAATTAGGATGGAGGTCTTCCTTCATCAGGATGGAGGTCTGTCAGTGGGAATATATACACATATATGTCCAATGTGGATCCTGCCAGCAGCTGGGCTCAGACACGTGGTCTCTCCAGGGGCTGCCCTGGTCCTTTGCCCTGCCCAGGTGCTGGCACCTGGCACACAGGTCCCCACGGCTGCACTCCAGCTGCTGGAGCAGATCCCCTTGCACACAATGACACAGGTTGTGCACACACAAACACACACATGCACACACATGCATGCAGACCAGGCATTGATCCCGCTGCAGCTGGCCTTCATCACGTAGTCCACCTGTTAGCTGCCCTTGGAGCCTCTCACCTCCAGTCACCTCATGCACAGACAAATGGGTCTCTCAGGTGACCCCCCAGCCCCTGTGGTCTCTCCAGTAGATGGCATGGACCCTCTGGTCCCTCTGGTAGCCACCTACTCCTGTTGTGTCATGCATACCCTTACTTGGCAGCTTCCCGTGCTACTTGACCTACTCTTTGGCCAATCCAGCCTGATGCTCACTGGTGACACACACTGACACACGCACCCTCACATACTCCAGTGGTGGCCCACAGGCACACAGCCCCTCTAAGCTCTGGTCCCACTCCAGCTGCGATCACTCAGAAGTTCCTACACCCTTGTGCACACGGATAGAGAGCCCCTCACCCAGGAAAATGGTCAGAAATGGAGTTTAATGAGAAGAAAGGACAGACTGCACTGATCAGGCACAGGGCATGGCCAGACAAGCACGGTAACCAGCCTCTGCTTACACATGACTAACCTCTTTTATCCCTTTATCCCTCTATGTTCGTACACTCGTTCCTTCCCCAACCACTCTAAATCCCAAAGGTACCTGTGAGCCTTTCCCTGGCACTGTGGCAATGGGTGTCCACCCTAGCCATGGGGCTGGTCACCTCCTGTGACATCCTGGGGAAAGGAGAGGCTGAGGCAGGGTTCCCCCCTGCCCATGTACCTCTGCCCTCCTTTGTGTGTATGGCGATGAACTTTTTATTACATAACCTAACAGTACTATCCATAGTAATTTAGGGTAAATCAAAGCATTTGAGAAGACAAAAATATTATGTTCTGAAGCACAGGGGAGACTGAAGTGTTGGAAACTTAGAAGGCACCAGAGCATAGAAGGAAGTGATGAGATGAGATGTACATGGATTATTCCAGTTAGTGATTTGCACAGACCATGTCTGTACCGCTCATGAAGACAAAGCCTTCCAACATAGCTGACAGCAAAACTATTCTCTTCTTCAAATCCAAACATCAGTTTTATTCTTACATTGAAAAAGGAAGTAAGATGTCTAAGAGGTGAGAAGGATGATTTCCTTCTGTTCTAGGAAGGTTTCCTCTGCTACTTCAGAACATTAATTCACCACGTTTCATGGTCTGCAGATAGCATCTCAAAAGTAAATACTATTTATTACATGTGAGAAATTTAAAAATAGGAAAATAAGTAGATATGCTAAAGCCAAAGGTATTGCTGATGGTGAACTGAAGATAAATATCCCACTGCTGGACTGCAGCATATATGTATATACTGGAAAGATATTATAAAAAAAAAATTGCAATCTTAAGCTGTCATAACTAACATACATTTCTATCGTCTTAAATACTTTAAATATTGGCAATATTCAGTCTTTACTTTCAAAAAAATTGCAGCAAATATTGGAGCAATACTGGCACAATTGGTACAGAGCAAATTTCTTAATCCGAACAGAGGATAGATGTTTGACACTTTCCTCAGTGTCAACTAGGGCACTTCCATCATGTGTTTTCTGAGTTTCCTATATAATTCATAGTGTCATCCACAATGGATGTGTCCTCACATTTTCATCCAAGTACAAAGCAGAATCTAGTGAGAAATTTTCTTTCAATTTTATGATCTGCAATTTGCCAGTTCTCTAGTGAGGCCAAATCTCCATTTGATTTGATTCCCTCTAAAAATGCTTTCTTATTTTCTTTAACTCTGTTAGGCATTGGTTTTCCTTCATTTGTTTTTTCTCTTCTGTCTCAGGAATTTTTACCTTATTTTTACTGATTTTGTTAGCATCTGTTGAACAACGCTGAATTATTTTCAGCTTTTGCTTCTTTCTTTAAATTTTGTGTTCCCGTTTGGTTATACCAACAATTGCTTGAAACTTTATTAAAACTGTCTGTTTAAAGTTCAGAAAATATATATTCAATGAGTGTAATGAGCTACGAATACCAAGTCACTATGACTAAACCATAGCCAAAATAAGACCTTCGCCTCTGTGGAATGTTTCCTTTTTTCTTCTTGCATGCCTTCCCCAATACAAAGTTTCTTATTTCTTTGACCAGCTTTAGATCATCCCTACATCTTTTCTGAGGTCTGCCTCTTTTGAAATGAGGAATTTTTGTCTTTTCACCTCTATCCACAGTTTTTGTTTGTTTGGTTAGTTGGGTTTTTTTTAATTTCCTGCAATCTCTTACCTTGCTAGCCAAAAGTTTCACACCAGAATTATCACTTTTTCTTTTTTTCAGGCTATTGGAATACTGTTGGACAAACTACAGATAGTAAATTATAGCTCTCCAGGAGCTAAGATTAAAACATAGTTTAGACCCCTGTCCAAAATATATTTACCTTGATATGTTGTATTGTGTTTGCTAATAGATCAAAAAAATTGTGCATACAGTAAATACATGGAAATTCATATTCATTTCAACTCATATACACTTAGGTTCCCAAAAACTCTGTGTCCTTCTCTTGCATCCTTGCTATGTTTGGAAAATATGTCTTGCAAGTAAGCTTTTAAATGTAGATGCAGTACACGTGTATGTAAAAACTAGATTCACCTGGAGTAAAAAGATCATGTGTGTACTGCAGACTATTAGTATTATTAGCAACAGCCAGCAACGAACAGAGTTATAAAGCAGAGCAAATAGAGCCTGTCCTGGAATAGTGCTTGTTATGCTTTGTTTCTAATCATGAAAACTTTCTTTTGGCACATTGTAAGCACTGATAATATTACATAGTAACTACTGGAAATGTTAAGGTAATGGCAATCAATGCTTATTCAATAGTCCAATGTGTTTTCTGAGCTTGTTTGCTTTTCTGCCAGAGTCTTAGTGCGAGTGTATGAAATGCTGTCCTTTCTCAGCTCAAGAAGCTTTAAGTGTTTGTTCATAAATTACACTTACTCTTACAAACATGTAACATTTTAAATAGTGATATACCTTTTTATTGAGGTTTGGAGATACTGCTTGAATAAATAGTAATTGATCTGATGTCTTTTCAACACTATTTGGAATCTCATGAGTCTGCTTAGTTGTTTGAAAAAGTCAATGTCAATCTCTGGCAGCTTCAAGAATTCGTGTAGGAAGTGTCAAGATGTTTATCAAATGAATGAATAAATAGAATATCAAAGATTCACTGACATTTTATCTTAAATGAAGTTTTGATTTAATTTCAACTGTTTTTCCAGAATAGTTTGCTCATCCTGAATTTAAAGTTTTCAGCTGTTTCTTCAATTCCAACTTTGTCAAGACTAGCTTTCCTGTAAAACCATAAAAGTGGCATTAAAAAAGAAAAAGATAAATAAAAAAGGTATATGGAATATAGGCATGTTCCTCTGAGTAGTCAGGTATATCTGATTTTTTTTGAACCAGATATCAGCTTCTTTTTACCTCTCACATATACAGTGCATCGGTTTCCTTTTTACAGGAAATACTTTGTGAAGAGACATTTAATCGTTAATCTGTGCACACCCAGAAAAAAAGGAAGGCTCATTCCTGCATTAACAACCTCATTTTCAAAGAGGATTACGCTCATATGCAAAGATCAATGAAAGTATTATTAAATCTCCCAGCCCTTTTGCTTTCCTGTGCAAAGCTGATAGTGCCAATTATTTTAAAGATGTCTAACTCTAATTTTAGTGGAATATTTTTGGCATGAAGTGGAGGGATGTTGAATATTTTATATCAGACTGGTCTCAGGAGGAGTTCTAAACTATTTAATACCTTATAAGATGTCATTGGGCTAAAAGGGATCACTTTAATAGCAATCCATCTCACGATCAATTTTGTCAACTATATGGACATTTTAATTTTTTTTCCTAACAAATGCTTTCCCCTCTTTCTCTCTGATGAAACAATGAATCAATTGACCCTGGGTTACTAATATTTCCATACTTATTCTAATTCTGGAGCATTTGAATAGTCTAATTTATCTCTTACCTCAGAAAGTGCCTTAGATTATTTTCATCTACTGTGCAAAAAGAAGTACTTGTGTCTAATATGCTTGAGCAAATGTATTGAAATACTTGTGACAGCAGAAAGTATTTGGCTTACCTTGTACTGCAGACCCATGGTCATGTTAACCAGGACATTATTTTAGTTGCTCAAAACTTGTATTTTTCAAGTAACTGTTTTCATTATTCAGTCTATCTGGTTTTACTAATGAAAAACCTCCAAAAAGGGTAACTGAATTTGGACTCCAACATATTACGTGAATATGGGGCATTTGTACTTTCAAAACACTAATTATTTCACCTTGACTGCAAAGGCCTCATGACTTGCTTCTACTCAAGGACTGACAACAAGAGTTCTGCTGTGAACAAAGATGAATTACCCCAAGCTAGTGAGGCAAGGAGTGGACATATAGCTAGTCAAAGGACAGCATAGGTAGGATTCATCTATCCAGATTCAGACATCTACATCAAAGCTACTAATTTGATTGATTTTACTTTCCATGGAGACTTTGAGGGGCTGATTCTTCTATGTTGTTTGCCCATCTTAGACTGATATCTGTTGCACTGTTGGCATGTTCATTCCTCTCTATAAAGGAAGTCAGATGAGGAGGAGTCATGAATCAGATGTTCATTCCCCCTCTTAACTATAAAGGAAGTCAAGACAACAATCTCAAATGCACATTAAACTGAAGTGAAACAGATCTCAAATTATCAGTCCTAAATATATACTTCTACATAGCCTGTAGAAATATCTCAACCACCTTCCTTTGCTTTTTGCATACTGGATAATAGTGAAGGAGCTTTTACCTCACAGAACATTTTTCTTTTGTTCCTTTCTTCTTCTACCTTCTTCTTAGTAGTATCTACTTTCTATACTTTTAAAGAGAATCCCACACACTTCCAAATCACGGCAGTCACTGAGCAGGCCAAAGGAAACTTTAAATGATTGTTTCATCTGTGACATATTCTGAATAAAGATATGCTATGAAAGCAATTTTACAGATGTCAGTGAAATATAATACAAAATGGCACTTGAGTAAGATAAATTAAGAGGAGTAGCTTTAATGAAATGTATCCAAAATATACAGTAGTCCATAAAGACACAGTTTTAAAATTATACTTTGCAGATACCTACATCTCAAGTGTTAAGGGAGGGGAGAAAACAAACAAGCAAGCAAACAACATCCAGCTGTCTTGGTCAGATGAATGAAAACAAAACCAAAACAAAACAAACCCCATGGATTTTGGCAATTATACTTTCATCACATTTTCCTGATTATATGCTACTGTATTCCCTTTCCATTTATTTAATCTGGCATGTCCTCCTTTGCAAAATACTTTCCAGTGTCTGTAAAAATGGTAATCATTTCCCACAGGACAGTTAGCATTTTCACCATTTCAGGACTGCATTTTAAATTAACATTTCCCAGGGGCTGTATGTACTGAGACAACTGTCCAGATACATAACTGCACACAGTGTAGGTGGCACGCAGCTTGAGTTGATGTGTCCTCAATCAAGTTTTAGAATAGTTCTGGTTTATTAGAGGAAACAGGGGACCAGCTTGCCAACTGAAAATAGATGCAGTGGTGAACTAGTGACACCCATCTTGACATACAGCACATATCTTACAAAATAAGTTTCTGTGGCATGGTACCCACTCCATTCACCTTTTGTTAGCTGGGAGTTTATGTTAGAAGAAACTCTGCTGGAGGAGAAACAACAAATCAATGGATCATCTGAGCATCACAAAATAAATAGAAAAAAATAAAATTGTGTTCCACAATTTTATTCTTAATCTAAATACACAAATTTATAATACAATGTAATTCTTAATACTTGAGCAATTTGGGTTGCAAATTTTCATTAATATGTGCAACATAATGATTCTCCTTTAACTAAAGAAGAAAATAAAATGTTAAAAGAAAAATCTGATCATGCTGATGGACATTTAGTTATTTATTTCTCGTTTAAGACATACTGTTGTTCCAAATTTAGCAAGTTAGCTTAATTAATAACTTAATTCATGTTGTCAGGAAGGAACCTTTCAATTCCATTGATCTACCCTATCCAGTAGCTCTTCTTATAGCAATAAAATGTTTCAATGGAGAGCCGCAGACTAAGACAAAATAACTTGCCCTAGTAAGCATGCAATGAGTCTTTAAAATGAGTCTTTCAAGAGATGAAATTTGATCTACTTACAAAATAAATTACACTGTTAATGGGATTTGAAGGGGGGGTTATATATATATTTCTGGTATGATCTTTGCTGAAATGATTGATACAGATTTATTTTTTATAATTTTTTTAAATTTTATTTCTTTACTTTGTCCAAAAAAGTTAGACCATGTCTCTCTTTTACTGAGGAGCCCAGAGCTGGACCCAGCACTCCAGATGTGTCTCATGAGTGCTGAGGAGGAAGGAAGGGTCATCTCCCTTCAAAGGAAGTGTCAGAAGAATTGTTTGTAAAACTCTTAGGGGTACCTATTTAACTGGAGAACCTTTGATCCAAGAGATAGTTAGCCTTACCAGAAAAATGAACTTTTTAGGCTGAACTTTTCTATTGCTGCTAAGTAAACCACACAAAATTTATCAGAAAATTGGAACACTTTATAAAGCTAATCTTATGAATCAAGACTTAAAGGAGATTAAAGCTTAAAAAGAAGAAATTCTCATATTTTCTTTTTTTGTAGAAAGAAGAGATCAGTTTCTCTAGGCTTGAGATGAAAAATGATACTCAGGAAGAAGGTGATGAAGGTAAGATCCTTGGCTGACATAAACAACACACACTTTCAAGGGATATGAAGAAGAAAGCAAGAAAACATTCAGAGAAATGTTTTCTTTTGAATCTGAGTATTTGTGTACCACTTAATTTCCAGAGGTATTTAGTTTGGAACCATTTATAAGCTATAATTTATTTCCTTTCTCTATCATGTGTTACTAAAGAGATGATTAAAAAATGGTATTCGAAATAAAGAACTACTAACATACTCTAAATACATATTCATAGCAGAACATAGATTCTAGCCTAGTTTTACTGTATGGCTTCAGACTTAGGAAAGGTATAGTGCGGAGGAACAATATCCTCTGCAGGCTGCTTCGAGATGCAGTGCTGAGACACTTTCTGAGACTCAAGACTGACTTGAGTCACAATCCATGAGACAGGAAGACATTATTTAAAATATAATACATATATGTAGCTCCTGTAGTGCATTGCATAAAGTTCTTCAGAGCACTCTTTCAATTATTTACAGAGTTTGCACGTTATCTAGAAGCAGAGCTAGTGTTTATGTAGCCTGAAAAGCCTACATATTTCTTTCATGAACGCATACCTTAGTCTGTTTAGCAGCCCATGCTCTTCTGTGTCCTACCCCATTAGTCCTAGAGGAATGTTCGCAGAATAACTAGGAAAGACTCCAGGAGCTTTCACTGGTGCAGAGCCACTTCTTCTGCACATCATGCAGGATGCGTCCAAATATCTGCAGTGCAGCAACTTCATGGATTTGAATAAGCCAAGATTATTTTTCTTCTAGCTGGAGAGCTGAAACTAAGTCAGTATTTTATTTTGGTTGCTGTTTGGATTTGTGCTTATTTGTTTCATTCTTAAGTAGTTAAAGGAAAAATATAATTCAAAAGCAGTGGAATTCTGTCTGCCATTTAGTGCATAGTATGGAACCCTTCTGCTCAGCAGCAGTCATAGAGCCAAGACTTCAGTTTTCTTTAATCCTGAAAAACTGGAAGTGGTCATATAATTTTCTGCATACTGGACTGTCTGTTCCCCTCACAGACTCCTGCAAAAACATTTCTTATCTGCTTCCTACAGGAAAGGAACACACGAAGATCTTCACAACAGATTTTTAAAAACAGGTCTTTAATATTGCTATGTTAATCTATTATTCAATATATAAGATTTACTTTTTTCTTCTTATACTTTCCTGGGTGTCTCTCAAATATGTCTGTATTTCTTATCCATTAGAATTGTTAATTAGTATTAGTTAATATACTGATTTTGGCTGTAAATTGATGAGAGATTAAAGTTTCAGTTGAACAAGGAAACCTAGATACGTCCATAATATTTTTCAGGTTTCTATCTCTAGAGCTCAGACTGTGCAGAACAGGTCATCTGCTGTCAGCTGCAATTATGCTGCTAGGAACCTGCCTCACTCAGTGCAGAACACAGAGAAATCAACATCCTGGGAAAGAAGTAGTCTATTTTGTTTAGAATAAGCTTGAAAAAGCATATAGGTATGTATTTGCAGGGACTTCTGCTAACATGCTATAAATGCACACTTGAGTGTTTACACACTGTATTTATTGATTTCTTCTGAAAATTTGAGAAAACATGTCTTTCCTGTTTTTTTTCCACCCAGAACTGGGTGTGTGCTCCTGAGTAAAAAAAGCGTTTGCATTAGGAAATGCTAATGCAATCACTCTAGATTCCATTTTCGGTGAGTTTTGGAAAAACAAACCTAGATAACAGGAAGAATGAATAAGCAAAGCATTTTTTTTTACATATATATATATATTTAAGGTGAAGGAGCTTCTCCAACAAGCTATTCCTTCAAAAGCTCTTCAACCATGTTATTGAAAAGGAGAACATAACAGCATGCCACTGCAATACAGAAAGGGAATTGGCCCATACTGCGTGTATGTGCGTATAGGACATGGACATCTATGATCTGATTCAGCCTGAAGGTAGACATCCAGTCCTTAAGTGCCCAATCCATTTGCATGGAACTAATAGAGTAGCTAGAAGATCAATAGGTGTTTCACATGTTTCTGGAGTGGCATATGGAAACAAGAGGGGAGAATCTAAGGCGTCTAGAGTGGTACTGGAAGACAGTGCTTAGGCTTAGGAGAGAAACAGGTCTCAAATTAAGATATCTATATGTGTTTCCATGCAGGGGTGGGATTCAGGTGTCTGGTGCCATTTTACACATCTCTCCCAGCTTCAGCCACCACCAGAGGAGGGCACAGGTCTCTCACAGGTTCTGAGTTGTACCTGTCAGGGTCATGTCAAGGGCTTGGATTCCCAAGGGTATTTCAGATGGCATTAAATGCCTCTCTCTAGGCAGCTAAATTGCAGCCTGAGTGTCTTCATGTGGTCTAGGTCCTGTTAAGTTCAATGGAGATACTGCTGATTCAGTAAACAGATTATTTTATTGTATTCAGCTGACCAAACCCAGCTGTCTACTTTAGGGTGAATTGAACCATGCTACAGACTATAAATTCACTGAGTAGCTCTTCACTGACTTTAATGAGAGCTCAGACATGTGGAGGCACGTAGGAATTTACTATGAAGTCTAATAATTTTTACCAACTTCATATACACTTATAAAATGGTGACATGGTTAATAAGTAATAATGACAATTTAAAAAAATTAAAAATACCCTGAATTAGTAGGGTAATGATCTGAGCAGTATTGGCTACAAAGAATGAAAACCTTGCTTTTGCAGTAGCAGCAGCACTTGGACTGTGTTTGTTTTAAATCAAGAGTGCTGCTCATTGGTAGTGAGATTTCTTCCAGCCCAGAGTTTAAGATGCTTGTACACAACTCTTAACAATGGACTGAAACCATAAACAATAAGAGCAAGGATTTGAAAAGAGGCAGCATAAAAAGCAAGAATAACAAGACTATGTGGCAATGGAGACTGATAATGTGAAGCAATTGAGTAATTTACAACTGCTGAAAGATGGCTGGCAACTCCCATAGAAGTGGGAGAAAACTGGCAAGACAGATTTGATTTTGACGTCTGCTTTTTTGGAAATTCTAGATGAATATTTGACATCTTTCAGAATGAATAAGAATTTACTACTATCATTCTCTCTATTGTCTACTGTTCCCATATGACGCTTGCCTATGACTTTTCCCTGCTCCCTCTGTTAGAAAGTATTACATGTTAAAACAACCTTTAAAAGTTTATCTCATACTCTCTGCTGCATATTGACTCTGCCCATTAGATCACATGCTTTCCTAAGCACTCATTCAATACCTTTCTCCCAGTTCAGCACGATTATCAATATTTAAAATTATGTACTATTCATTTTTCCCCAAAAATCAAAGAACATCCCCAGACACCTTCTTCCCAAATCTCAAAATATTTGGATATCAGGTGCCTAAAATTAAAGATATGCTAAAAGCAAGGAAAAAAAGATTATTTTTACAGAAAACAATACAGAAAGTTTTGGAACACTAACTTTAAAGCTCTTGTATTATTACTATTATTTTATAAGTTTCACATAACTTTTCTACAATAGAATAAAAGAGATTAGAAGGGTATTATCCTCCTTTTTCTATCCTGAATCCTATCAAAATCATGGAGATCAGATTTTGACAATGGAAACAAAGCTTTCTTTTTATTTTGTAGCAACCTATGTGACATACAAAATAAATTTATGCTCAAAAGCATTAAATAAATAAATAAATAAATAAATAAAATTAAATCCAGATTCTGCATAGATGCATCCCATTTTTAGGAGAACACATGCATAATAACCCATTTATGTTCTTCAGATTAGTTGCATGCCCTGACCAATGTTGGTAGAATTTGAAAAGTTTTCCCTTTTCTCTAGAAACAAACTACTAGTGCAAAGTACCAGAACCACACTACAGAACTGTCTTTTCACAGAAATATTTTAGCACAGAGAATACTTGTTTTTGCAATAAACTCTTAAATAGATGGGGATAGTATTACAAAATATCTTTTGGCATCCACCTTATTAGTCCATACTTGACTATGATGTTCTGCTGGCACAAGATCAACAAAGTTTGGGTTCTCTAGGTATTTCTTTCTAAACAGTGCTAATAAGGACTAAACAATATATTGAAAAAAATATCCAACAATCAACACAGTCAATGCTTATAAATAATGGATTTTCCTCTAGTGTCTGTTAAAGGTATGCAAACAGTTCTGGCCTAAAATATGATATTTGTTTTTAGTATCTCGGTACACTTGAGGGAAATTGCTACTTACATATATTAGCAGCATGGGACCTGATGTGGTCACTACATTTCAGTATGTATTTTCACCAAAGAAAAGGAAACAGCTGCTTTTCAGAAGTCTCTCAAAGTATTCAGTCCAATAGACGTGATAGAGTGTCAAAACTGTAACTAACTTTTATCTTTTAAGACTTGTATCTTATACACATCTTATAGATGCCATACATACATATATACTTCCAGGAAAATCTACTGTTCTCCACTCTTTGGAGCATGTGGCACTTAGTGCAGCATTTTTTGGGTAGACAACTTTAATGGAAAACAAAACAAGATACATTTCAATCAAATACCCTGGTAAAGTGTATATACATAAGAGATACTACACTGTATACCATAAACTTTAAGTTCTCAGTTAGAAGAAAATAGTTTGCAGCAATATAAACCAATAAAAGATCTTTTTCAAAAAAAATAAAAAGCAATAAAATTTTAAAACCTAATGGTACTGATAAGAAAACAACAAAATTATGAACTTGGTTTTATCTATTTCATTCATATGTAGATAAATTTAGTTGAAGGGAATTACGTTGCAGAACGCAGTCCTTCATATGTTAAGCAATATAGTCAATATAAAGATATACAGAATTTTGGATTCATACTGCTGCCATAGAAATATTATTGTGATGTGTCTATGGCCACAGCTAAATTCTATTCAGATTGAAGAAGAATGTCCTAATTAGCTAATAATTATGTAAATATATTTAAAAAAATAGCAAGTAAGTTTTCATATGATGATGTAAAGATAGTTACTTTCCTTGCTTCTCATAATTTTAATGTCTTTACAACTTGCACATTACAGCTTCAGACTACTTATAACTGATCTACAAGTCATCATTACATGGTTTGAGTGCTATCTTTGAATTCATCAGATGAAATGCTTGAATTTACATTGGGCAGAGTGGCATCTATTGAGGAAAACTATTTTCAGTTAGGCAATGAGCTGCTAACAGTAATGTTTGGAATAAATATGTTTTATCAGCACTTACAAAGGCACCCTACTAGGTAGCAAGCAGAAGAGTACATTTCACTGTGCAACCTAATTTCCTTGTCCTAAAAATAGCTTCTTTCTTCCTCTTTCCAATTCAAGAATTTTGAAAAACTTGAAAGGACAGTGTTGCATTTGTTTTGCCTCTAAGTACAGTTGTGAGACTTTAAAGGGATGACATTTAGACAAAATAATCTAAATCAAATAAATAAATATATTGAAAAAAATAATGAAAAAAGTTAAAGGAATACAATATTAAAGAATGTTTTTAATTCAATGCTTTTTCTAACACTTGATAGTATAGTCTCATAATTTGGCTGAAGTTTTTTAAATACCACAGTACCAATACAAATGATGCTGAAATCCTGTAAAACCGATGTTCTATATTTTTAATTTTGAAAATCACCAATTACCTGATAGGATGCTGTCACCATAGATATTATATTTACAGTGGTCTGCAATATATTGCATTTCTTATGTATAAATTATTTTTTTAGAAATAGGAACTAGGGCACAAAGCTAACACTGAACTTTCAACCTCAGTTCAGCAATCTTTCAGATCTGAGTATGTGAATACTTAATCTTATGACTATATTATGTTTTATCTTATGTTATTTTGTTGGAATTAAATTATTATTTCACATTCTCTCCAGATTTTGTGTGTATAATGCCTATTATTGGCTGTGATCTTCTCAGAGAATGTGGCAAATAAAGTCATATAGCCTCTAGAAAAAGAAACAGCTATCTGTTTATAATCTACTTTTGTGAGAGTCTTCATTGATTGCTGATTGTTCCTGGTATATGTTTCAGTTACTGTACTGTATTTCTTGAATTACTAGTAAGACTAGGATACTCTTAAGATGAATGATTCATTACCATATTTACATGCCAAATGGACAGCTCGTAGTTTTTAAAGAACATAACTAACATGTAAATGAAGCTAGCACAATGACAGTATATAAATGAATATTAGCAAATCTGTATAATGTTGTTATAAGGATCAGGGCTGTTGCACAATTGTAATAAGAGTAAGTATAGATACTTAAATGATTAGCAACTGAAATGTGCATAGAAGTTGGTGTACATAACATACATTTGAACTACTATTGTTTTGAAGCCTTAGACAAAAGTGACTTAAGTATTTTTGCTTAAAAAAACAAGAACTGCTATCTAGAATCCTCCATCATCTCTCACGTAATGGTGTGCATGCCATAGCTGTATTGATTTAAATGATAGAATGCATAATCCATTCATTTGGACCTAAATTATTATTCCTAGAAGCTGAAAGGTAAGGCAGTGTAAAAGTTAGCTGAGAAATACAGAGCTTACACACAACTTATTTCATTCATGTATATGTGAACTTCCCTAAAGATGATGTCAAGTGATCTTTGTGTTTGGCAGATCCTTTGGAGATTCATTTGAGTGAATGGAAAGGAATACCTCTAAAAGACAGACAAAGAAAATATCAAGTAGTGACTTTACTTTCCTTCCTTTACAACAGAATATAATCTCTTGGTATTACAGGGGAAAAAATAGCTGTTGCATTTAGTACCATAGTAAAATATCTAGCAGGTTTATTGCAGGTCTTGGTTCCTTCTGTCCACTTTTAGGAAGTAGAAAAATATGCTATAGTCTGGAGTGAATTTATGGTATGAAGTGAATGTGGAATGGTTGTTAACTATATGGAATAGTAACCTGAAGATTAAGATGTTGGATCTACCCCTACGTTACACATCCTTCCCTTGAGCAGCTCAGCTGCAGCGCAGTCTGCCAGGCATCACACTTGCAAGAAGGTTGCTCCTCATAGATAACAGTTACGTATTCCTGTGTTGTGGATACCCTTCAGGGTATCCTTTATATCAAGAAGAAAAGATCTATCACTCTGAAGGGTTTTGTTTCTAGGTGTGTATGTGTGTCAGTATGGTGATTTTTGCTACGTGAAAAGGTATCAATTAAATAGTTGGGAAATTTTGATCATGGTATTTCTGGACATTAATGCATATGCAGGAGAAGAAAACAGGTACTAAAGAACATGTAAGTTACTGAATGGGAAATTTTCTCTAAAATATTTGCATTAACGTGTACAGAGACAGAAAATTTAAATACAGGCAAAAATTAAAAGCAGCGAATAAGGCAATGATATTGGAATAAATACAGCCTATTGTGGAAATACATGCTTTATCTAAATCACCATAAAAATATGTTGCTGAAGCCTAAAAGAAAAACAATACAAACCCCCAAAACTATTTCCATAGACTTAAGCTAAAGACAAGATAAAACCTAACAAGCATGCAAGAATGCAAACAGCTAAATAATTCACTCTGTACAAGTGAAGTCAGCAACCTCTGCCTCCAAAGAAAAGGAGTTAAAGGTGAATAAAACTGTGGGAGGGAACAGAAAAAAATAGTGGAAGTTCCATACATGCATGACGTATAAAAGTAGATAACCAGACCAAGACCAACTACAGACAGATATTCGAACAAATGAAGTAACAAAATGTGGTGAATGGCAAAATAAAAAGCAGTGCCCTTTTTTCAACTAGAGTAGAGGGAGGACCTGCAGTGGATAAGCAGTGGTATCGATGATACACAGCATCCTGAGTGGGCTGGCAGTATGTTGTGGGAGCACTTCATCTCTTTCTATTTTTGCTTTGTTTCCATTCTTGTACATTTGATTGTTTTTTCTACCCTCTTGCTATCTGCTCTGTGTTTTCTTTATTATTGTTTTGTTTTGTACTGAATCCATATCATAGACTCATAGAATCATAGACTCATAGAATCACAGAATTTGGGTTTGGGTTGGAAGGGACCTTAAAGGTCATCTAGTTCCAACCCCCCTGCCATGGGCAGGGACACCTTCCACTAGACCAGGTTGCTCAAAGCCCCGTCCAACCTGGCCTTGAACACTTCCAGGGATGAGTCATCCACAACTTCTCTTGGCTACCTGTTCCAGTGTTTCACCACTCTCATAGTGAAGAATTTCCTCCTTATATCTAATCTAAATCTAGCCTCTTTCAGTTTAAAGCCATTACCCCTTGTCCTATCACTACATGCCCTTGTAATAAGTCCCTCTCCAGCTTTCTTTTAGGCCCCCTTCAGGTACTGGAAGGCTGCTATAAGGTCTCCCTGGAGCCTTCTCTTCTCCAAGCTGAACAACCCCAACTCTCTCAGCCTGTCTTCATAGGAGAGGTGCTCCAGCCCTCTGATCATCTTTGTGGCCTTCCTCTGGACTCACTCGAACAGGTCCATGTCCTTCTTATGTTGGGGGCCCCAGAGCTAAAAGTAGTACTCCAGGTGGGGTCTCATGAGAGCAGAGTAGAGGGGGAGAATCACCTCCCTTGACCTGCTGGTCATGCTTCTTTTCACACAGTCCAGCATATGGTTGGCTTTCTGGGCTGCAAGTGCACATTGCTAGGTCATGTTGAGCTTCTTATCAACTAACGTCCCCAAGTCCTTCTCCTCAGGGCTGCTCTCAATCCATTCTCTGCCCAGCCTGTATTTGTGCTTGGGATTGCCCTGACTCATGTGCAGGACCTTGCACTTGGCCTTGTTGAACTTTATGAGGCTCACATGGGCGCACCTCTCAAGCCTGTCAAGATACCTCTGGATGGCATCCCTTCCTTCCAGTGTGTCAACCGCACTACACAGCTTGGTGTCGTCAGCAAAATTGCTGAGGGTGCACTCAATCCCACTGTCCATGGGAATCCCCGAGGATCCCCACCGACCCTTGAGGAATGTCACTTGTCCCTGGTCTCCACTTGGACATTGAGCTTTTGACCTCAACCCTTTGAGTGTGACCATCCAGACAATTCCTTATCCACCGAGTGGTCCATCC
>NW_008795041.1:6163483-6164536 GCF_000699145.1 Aptenodytes forsteri | reverse complement strand
GCCGAACCCCTGGCTGTGGCACCAGTCCTGTAACCATTTGTTGACTCGCCAGATTCAACTGGCCCTTTCAAACCCCTTCCCTCTGACTGGCAGGATTGATGAAAAAACTGCGCTCTGTGCTCCAGTCCCTTATCGCTGCTCCCAGGACTCTGTAGTCCTTCTTGATACTCCTCAGACTGATATCTAAAGTAAGACCCCAGCAAATCTAAATGTTAGAGTTTTCCTTCTTTTTGTATCTCAACAATATATAAGAATAGCAGTAGAAAGACTCCCATTACAGATTTCCCAAAAGCCCATGTGATAGTGCTCTGTACAGTTTAATATATATAACTTTTTAAAATGGCAAGCAAAACAAAAAGAAAGAAAACTTCAACTCAGAAATGTGACTAGATACTGAAGTTCAGGTAATTAGATTCTGTCTGCTATTTTATTATGAGAAAAAAGGAGTTTCTGGCAAAACACCAATAGAACCTGGACTATAGTTGCAAAGCTATGAGAAGGGAGAGAAGAGGGCACTTTGCATAGAATGAAGGTGATCTATTAAAAAAGTGATGTACGTAATATGATGTGATTTTAGTAAGGCTTTTGATACTGTCCCTCACAGCATCCTTCTGGAGAAGTTGTCCAACTGTGGGATGAGCAGGTTTACAGTGCGGTGGGTGAAGAACTGGCTGAAGGGCAGAGGTCAAAGGGTTGTAGTGAATGGGGCTACACCTGGCTGGTGACCAGTCACCAGCAGTGTTCGTCAGGGTTCAACTCTAGGGCCAGTCCTGTTCAAGATACTTGTCAACGATCTGGATGCAGGAGTTGAATGCCCCATTAGCAAGTTTGCTGATGATACCAAACTGTGAGGTGCTGTTGACTTTCTTGAGGGACAGGAGGCCTTGCAGAGGGGTCTAGAAAGATTGGAGCATTGGGCTATGATTAATGGGATGAAATTTAAGAAGTTGAAATGCCAGATTCTGCACCTGGGACAGAATAATGCCGGGCACAAGTATAAATTGGGAGGCGAATGGCTGGAAAACAGCCCTGCAGAAAGGGATCTGGGGGTGC
>NW_008795041.1:6148163-6162929 GCF_000699145.1 Aptenodytes forsteri | reverse complement strand
ATTCCATTCCATTCCATTCCATTCCATTCCATTCCATTCCATACTCTTCTATTCTAAATGTACATGATTACAAAATTTCTAATTAACACCAATGGAAAAAAAAACTTTCTAAATTTGGGGCATGTTATGAAATCATACTGTTCAGCTGAGTCATTCAAGGCATTACTGATGAGATAAAACATGGAAGAAATTATGGAGGAAATGTTGATTTTGCAAGAGGAATATCATGGAAATTTTTCTGATGCTCTTCATTCCCTGGCTTTATTTTATGTCTAAAAAAACCTTTATAATTCTTCCATTGGAAGTAAATGTCTAATGTAAGAAGAAGAATTACTAGGGTTTTATATTCTACAACTGAATTAACATCTTTTTAGGTACCTAAACACATCTAACTGCTAAAGATTTCCTGGGTGAATATTAGCATGTTGGCATTCTACCGTTATTGAGAAATAAATTATTTTCTTCTATATCTCAGCATAAGAGCCACTTTGCAGTCCCATTTCAAATTAAATTGAAAGCTTTTATACAATAGCTATTAACGTTAACTTGGTAGGTTCTCAGCACTCTGTGAACCTTTGCATTCACAACCATATCACTAATTTTCATGGAATAACTTTTGTTCATAAACATGGAATGAGAAGGAAAAAAGGAAGGAAGATGATAGATTCAAAATTAAATGTTTTGTTTATTTCTGCTATATGTCTCTCAACAGTAAAAATCACTAAAGTATGTTCTACCTAATTCTAGAATCAGCAGTTCAGGTGAAAATACCCAATATATAACAAAAAAACTGTAAAAAGCACAAATGCAATGGAAAAGGTGAAAACCCAAATATGTCTACACCCAGATAATCTAGGAAGAGGGCTATCCTTTATGCCCAGAGGATGGAAAAAACCCCGACCTATGACCAGAATATGAGAAGGAGAAAAAAAAAATCCACTTTGACTCTACAAATCTGGTATTAGCTTTCAATTTATGTTTGTAAGCTGGACGTAACAGGCCTAATAACAATTAACCCCCTTTAGAAGCACCTGTCTACAACATATATAGAGGTAGTCAATAGCAAGTACCTGAGAAGAGATGAAAAAAACCCCAGAACCTCATTGTGCGTCAAGGAAAGGAGGATTCCTTCTTTCTCCAGAAAGCAACCAATAAAAACTTTGAAGAACAGGTTTAATAGTTTATGAATGTCATGCAGATCAGTCAAGAACTATTCAGCGTGTTACACCGCAGTGGAAATACCCCAAATGTGACTCATCTTCAGGCATTCTTCTTTTAACATATATGCACTGTTATCCATGAATTTGTCAAGTTACATCCTAAAAAATATTTAATGCCTTGCTCTCACTATTGTATTTAGAAGACTATTCCACTACTTGAATGATTAAAATCTCCTTATCTGATGCTGAAATAATTTTTAACCTCCTTGGAAGGAGGTAAAATACATATGCTTTGGCATATGTCTTTCCAAACAGCATCATATCCCTTCTATACTTGTTTGGTTAGGCTTAACTGAGGCATTACCAATGCAGTGGTACCAATGAAACATGTAATTAAGTTTCTCTGTCTTTTTTGAAAGCAGGGGTGTCTTAGTGAACACCAGAATTGTAGCCATACAATTTAAATGAAATAACCAAGACTTAAAAAATTCATTAATGGATGAAATTAATAGTATTGATGAGACATGTGTGAAGCAAAACAGTATGAAAACTTTACATGCAGCACGTATTCTTCTCAGGAGGGAAAGAACATGCGCATGTTAAATGCAGCAAAAGGCAGTCAGGGCTTGTACCAATCAGACAGAACAACTGTGTTTATATCAGCCATTAAGGAAAAATCCTGTTGCACTTCAGTGAGAATGGAGTTGTAGAAAAAAAAGTAGCCACAACCCAAATTAACTTCAAATAAAATTTCCAAAGCTTGGGGGAAATGACCTGATTATATCATCTGCTAATATCTCATATTCTGTCTGGTATTGTCAGTATTTTTTTTCCCTCTGATTGCCAGAAATCAATTGAGATTACTTCTGAATATTTTTCCTGGGCAGCTAATCATCTAAAATTATAGACTGGGGAGTAAACCGACCTCACACTCAGTTCTGCACATAACTCAGCTACTGGGAGGGACAAAATTAAAATGGCTAAGGCTAAAGAAAATTGTATACCTAATCTCACAGGAACATTTAGGAGATTAGGGACTTGGTTTTACTCTCACACTATTTGCATACCAGTTAACACCTGTAGAATTATCCTTGACTTGCCTAAAGAAGACAAAAATCAGACCTTTGATCTTGTCAAAATTTGTACTGTTCTCTTCAGAATTAGAACTAATTTAAAACTAAACTTTATTTTTTCATTTCAAAATAAATTCAGGGTCAGTTAATCTTTTTTGGCCAGTTAAAGTTTTGATAGGTGCTTCAGGGGAATGGGATAAATGCATGGTGCAGGATACGTGGGAGTGAAAAGTACAAGCTTTTTTGGTTTTAATTTCCTAATGGAATTTGTTCACCTGCTTCCACTTAGCATTTCAGTATCCTATTTTCTCCCCCCCACTGTCTATAAAGCATGTTTTTACTAAATTACACTGATTGCATCTATACAATAAGCAACAGCACAAGAAAAATAAAAACATTTTGAAAGTCTCAGGTCACTAGCAAAATTTTCACTCGATGTTGGCAGCTGGACATATCATTGAGAGTTGATTAGCTATGAATTTGGGACACAGTTTGCAATTTAACAGATTTGTATTTTAATATGCCACAGGGAAGAAGGTATGTACCGTGTCTATTACCTAGAATGTCCCGAACACTTTTTATGGTCTTGGAACTTACAAGGAAAACTTTCATATATATTTCAATTTAGAAAAAATCCCAAACCTTATGTCTTGACTTTTTGGATGTCCAAGAATATTAGCAATAAACAGGACATTTGTATAGTTTTCAAATATTTGCTTTTTAAAAACATGCATTAAACTAATCAGATAAAATATGTAAGAGCTACAGCAGCAAGTAAAGGCCTAGATTATTCAACTGGATGGACAATTTTCTAGTACTTTTCAAGGGTAATTCTCAAACTTAACTTCCAGGGGTTGGAGAAAAATGGAGACATTTGTTAGAATATGTAAACATTATTCGAGAGAAAGACCAAGGAGTTATCTTTGGTATCGTCGTTACCTTTTAACACCTACTATACTTATTTCTATCTATTGGCACAAGGCACTCAAACACACGCATGACTATGATTTGCAACCCTGACATTTTCAGAGTCTATTCACAGTTTGTCCCAATGGAACCATTTACACAAGCTCTGCTTTGGCTGGTAGTCATCTTGAACGGGTCAAGAGTTGTTTAGAGAAAACCAAACCATATCACAGTAGCTATTGAGTTCACATCCAGTTCTGAAAGTAGAATAAGGTGGACATGCAGTGAAAAACTTAATGAAATATTGTAAAGAAATTAAAGTACGCTACTATAGACTGGATTTCTTAGGAAAAGAAAACAGTATTCATCTGGAGGTCAAATCCTGGAAGAATCTAAGCTTCGTTATCTATCCCCTCCTTCTGTCAGCTGCACTTCTAAACCTGTTCACATTTTAAGAAGCATGGAAAATTTAGTGGTTTTTTTTTTTTTTTTTGTTACTTAAGGTTTTGTCTGTTATTCAGGTAATCCACAAACCTGACATAAATACTGAGTACAATAATAGGAACACCTGTACCTTTATCTCCCAAGGTGCATTCTGCATTAAATCTCAAAATGCAGTCCTTACTAAATCATGTAAACACCACATTTTTTTTACTAGCAACAGATCCAATCTTTTCATGTAACTGACAGCAAAAATAAAAGTTATTTAGTCTTCCCACTCCTGTTAGAACTGTAGAAACAAAAAAATTCTCACAGCATAATCAAGTCTCTGTCTGACTCATTTGCCAGCAGCAGGATTATTAAACCATACAAACAATGGCCTCAGCTTACTTTTCTGCATTGCAGTCAAGGGCAGAATTTGGAAAGGTTGCACACAGAGTCATAGGGTAGTGTAAGCACTAAAATTATCTTTCTTATCATATTGAGTAATGTAGAATGATGTAATGAGACTTTCATTTCCAAACTTGAATTTGAAATGGGAATATTTAGGAAAAAAAATTCTAACTTGCAAGACAAACAAAAATGAAGGCAACAGGATCACCAGTTGAAGTTGATTTTACTCAGACCAAAAAAATCACTGAGAATTCAATAGTGAAATTTCTTCTATGATTTTTTTCTAAAAAAATCAGTCAGCTTCAATGAACTGTGATCAAGTATAATATTTTGTAACTGATGTTCTAAACCTTTAAACTTTCATCATCTATAAGTTGTTGTATTAGAACTCCCTTTCATTTCACAAAGGAACAGCAAGTAACCGCTGTAACCAATACAAAGAAACATAAAACAAAAGAACAGGAAAGCAAATAAATTCTGCTTTTCCTGCATAACATATGAATCTCAAACCAAGGTAAAGCAAAATAAAACCCAGATGCCTGTGGCAAGTAATTCTGAGTGACTTACCACATGTAATTTTTTTCTGGGCTCATTTCCTACTACTTATCAGCTGCAACAATGGATATCAATGTAAGTTTTGGCAAAAGTGGTATGATATTAGCAGGAAAGAATTCAGACAAACTAAGGTAGGATAAGGAAGCATCTGATGAACCTTATACACTTTTTGCTTATCTACAGTGTTCTGTGAATGTTGGCAAAGTGACAAACAGCTGAGGCCAGAAGAGAGATAAAATACTTCAAGGTTCAGACATGATAATAATTGGGTGTCTTGTAGCCGATCTTTTTCAGAGGTGTCACAGGCTTCTTCTGCCCAAGTCCCCAGTGTAAACTCACAAAGCCTCACTTCCCTGTGGGGAAAATGGGAGAAGACAACTGCGTTTCTCCAGTTTTGTCTGGGTTATGTTTCAGTGGTTGTACTCTAGCTTTTGCACAAGGCCAGACAGAGGGATAAGCAATAGTTTTACTAATAACAGTCGTATTCCCTTCTGTTACTCTGAACTGAGAGGGTGTCATCTGTCTCAGACAATTACCTGATGTAGATTAGGTCTTCAGACAGAGTGTCAGGGCATTCACTGGATATATGTATGTTTTTGCCTGGTCTTCCCCTTCTTTTTTTCACCTTGTCAGTAAGCGGTTTCTTTCTCTCTCACTTTAGTCTGGGATGCAGCTGGCAAGTGACAGAAAAATATGATGTTTTCCATCTCTTACCTCTCTAAATAGGTACATTTAGAGGACTAAACTGTCACCTTCAGGGTGAGAATTCAATCTAATGTTACTATGCATGTATGTAGTGCTTAATCCCAGGAGACAGGATCTCGATAGGCTCTCTAAAGTGCATTGTATAATGAATAAGAAATCAAGATGCTAATTGTCAAGGGATTCTGATCTATTAGAAAAACATGTTCCTGAATATTGATTTATTTTATCAGATGACTTCAATTTCCCATTTCTGAAAAACTGTTTCTTGTTTGGTTTTCTTTCGCTTGTTTGTATTTCTCCTCAAAACTTAACACTGAAATATAACTCAAAACTTATAAAAATGTTTTATTTCCATCACTTTAGTTGTGGACTGTTGGGAGATTGGAGAAGATGACAAAATTATTCTCATTTTGTCTCAGTCATGTCTCAGAATCATATATAATTCTCCCTTGATCCTCCTTCCCTGAAGACCTTTACTTTCAGGGTGAGAGAAGGAGAAAACAAAGAAAGACAATAAAACTTAAAAAAGTTATTGTAAAACACAATAGTTGTCACTCTCTGGTCACCATCTGTAAAAATACACCAAGTGAGCAGTAAAAGAGAAAGCATGCTGATTGGGCTGGTTTCACATTACTGACAAGAATATTGTTGATATACGGGCTCTTTTAGGAACTCTTTTTCTTTGTACAGATTTAACTGATAGACATTATATTATTTATATTTGATTCTACTGTTTTTCCTATTAACAAAGAAAGACAATCAAACCTTAAAAAGTTATTGTAAAACACAATAGTTGTCACTCTCTGGTCACCATCTGTAAAAATACACCAAGTGAGCAGTAAAAGAGAAAGCATGCTGATTGGGCTGGTTTCACATTACTGACAAGAATATTGTTGATATACGGGCTCTTTTAGGAACTCTTTTTCTTTGTACAGATTTAACTGATAGACATTATATTATTTATATTTGATTCTACTGTTTTTCCTATTATATTTCTTTCATTACAATGAAATAGTAAAAAAAAAGAAAAAAAGAAACACAAATCCTACATTTAGGTATCATTCTCATTTTATAGTCAGGTATGACTACATTTTAACTTGTTTCTACACATCCTCTACACAAAATTCTTATATACATGTTATAAACCTGCTATCCAAGGTTCTTTCCTGACCACCAGCTTTCCTTTCCTCCTAAAGCCCTTCTAAATCCATGCACCAACCCAACAGGAATACAAAAAATGATGATGCAAAATAAAACTCATGACTGTAAAGCCAAATGCAAAGTTAGCATGTATAGTTGGTGGGATCAAGTGAAAATTGTGTTTTATTCTGTCAGTTGGAAAAGATATAGAACCTTGCAGATATATGTTATTATGTAATTAATTAAGTATAAAAATGGAAGTACATTGAGTTGTTACTGCGTGAGACAAGTAGGTGACTTATAAAAAGTATATAGAAATAGGTGAAATAATTCCCTTATGAAAGATCACAATCAAAATGCTAAACAGCCCCTATGGGCCAGCAGAGATCTGATTCGGTCAAGTCTACAAAGATGGACCTGCAATATACAGTGAATCATTCAGATGTCTATCATAATTTTTAAGTACTAAGTTACTTTGTGCCATTTAACAATGTGTGCTCCAGGAAGGATTCCCTACTCTGTTATGTTCCTGGCAATTCAAGTAAAAGAATTTGTCAGTTGTCTGCATTTTTGGAGTCTGCAGTTAAATGAACAATACATTTCCTAAAGAAAGTTTTCTAACAGAAACATCAATGTAAATGAAACTAATATTTTTTTATAATAAAATATTAATTCCAGAAAAAAACAGAAGCAAAAGATCTTCCCATATGAAACAGTAAAACACATATTTTTTTTCACAGTATGGGCATGGGCAAGACCATTTTGAATGGACTTGGACTAAAACTTTCAACCAAAAACTAGACAAATCTAAAATAGATGTAGTTACATGGGGATATGTGGTTGGATCGTTTCTAAAGATTATAGGGTTTTGTTGGACATTTCTCAGTGGATATAACCACAGTTGCCATCAAAACAAAAAAATAATTGCAGTAGTACAGATCACCCAAGGCTGATTCTCTGAGCCCTCATTATTCAAAATGCTCAGATAAGCAACTTATGTATGAGCATTAAGAAAAAATGGCTGGACCCAGGAACAAGAGTAACAGAAGAATGAAGGAGAGGAGGAGGATGAAGGAAGATTTGAATGGAGTAATTTTTTTTATATTACTTAAACTTATATAATATGTGAAGAAGAGCCAAAAACTAAGCAAAATTAATACATATATGTGTGTGCATGCATATTCTTGTCTATGCACAAAATATTTGTGTATGCACATACAAACATACATGTACATATTCATACACATACATTTATATATGTATGTATAAAAACAAAATAAAACAATAAAACAGAGATCTCTGCAGAAGGAATTCATACCTTACTTGGGAGAAAAAAAAAAAATTCCTAACTGAGAGTAACAGGAAATTTGGGTGGGTAACCAGAACTGATGAAAATCTAAACAGGATGTTAAAATGTCCTGAATGAATTGTAGAAACCAAACAGAAAGCCATTTTGGCGCTGAAGTATTTATCAGGGTTGTCCAGGTCAACTGCCTTATCCTCATCTGATTTGACCATGAAGGATGTATTTACAATCAAATACTGATACATTTCCTGTTTTGCAGCCACCACTGAAATTACAGAGATTACAAAACTGACAGGTGTTGTCTTTTAAGGAACTTCCAATTACTAGCAGGTCCAACAAATGCATAATTGCTGAAAAAAACTAGAAGAGTAAATTACATGAATGTCAGAATAAATCATTAATTTTCCAGCTATTTTTTCTGCTTTGACACAGTTCAAATTTTTTTTAAATGATGACATATCAAAATGTGAAGAAAAAGCATGAAAGATTTTTTTTTAATTTAAAAATATATGCCTTAGATACAAAAATGACAAGCTGTGCAATAAAATGCTGTTCTAACAAAATATAAGACTGATTAAAAATACCAGAGGAACAGAACATTGTTTCATAAGGCACTCTTTTCCATGTGGATCGTTAGTGTGGGAGAAAATCCTTGTAATTCTTTGCACTGCTCCCACACATACACCTACACATATCATCACTTGACTTTCAAACTAACAATAGAAGTGTTAGTAGAGCTATCACCATCTGCAAAATGAACTGTGCATTTTTAAGGCTGCAACAGACTCAGACATTAACAGCAGTAGTCATATAGATCGAAAGTAATACCCTCTTTCCACAGGAAGACCCATGTAACAGTCAGTTAATAGATATGTTTCCCCATTAAATCATGAATATACATTCCTCCACATTAATAAATTAGTAAGTTGGAAGCTCTTTTTCAATTTCTGTGGTTTAATATGAAAAAAGAGTATCCACCTAATCTTGGTAGGAGCAATGAGATACACCACTGCAGAGCTCTCTATACTCACACAGGTAAATTATTTTGCTCAGTATTTTAATGACCTTGGAGAAAACCTTACAATGATCAACCAGTGATTATTACAAATAAAGCAGTATGGGGACTGGAAGTTCAGTTAGTAAACGATTCCTGTATTTATTATCTTTTCTTTTTTTCTAATTAGGAATTCTGAACAATCTACTGTCTGCTGCCCCAAAAAATGAAGTCTGTGGTACTCATTCTTTTCTCTAAATGTCTGTGTTCTCTGGTTATTTTGAAGAAAAAATTAGGGCTTCACATGTTTGAGTTCTCTAACTGTATGTAAAATTCTTGTTGCAGAAGGACAAAAGCTTTATGGTGCAGATTGCAAGACTACTGGTGTGGTAACATAGGCTTTTTTCCTTGCTACATTGAAACCATCAAGAAATCATCAGAGGAAATAAATATTGTCAAAATATTGGAGTCATGCAGGAAAGGAATGCTCAGAAGTTTGCAAAGATGATTACAGAGGAAAAAAAATCAAGAAACAAAGTAACGAAGATAAAAATCTGGGTGCAGAATAACAGAGTTGGAACATAAACTGAGTTCCAGAATGCTAAAGTTGTCCAAAAGAACAACATTGGGATTGAAGAGCAGCAGAAGGACTGAGACTTACAGGAGACGGGAGGGACAGACTTGGACCTAGACGATCTGGTCTGCGCTTGCAGTTTCTTCCTATGCCAACTACTGCTTGTGTCACTCAAGATACATCATTTAGAGATGGACCTGAAAAACAGCTGCACAGTTTCTTTCCAGTGACCTGAGATTTCAGTCTGTTTAAGATATTTCTGGAAGAAAAAGAAATCTGAAACAGCCTTTTATAACAGTGTAACGGCTAAAACATTAGCCCAGTATCCTCAGTGTAGATCAATAGTAAATCTGGGGAAAATTTAGAGAGTTTCACATACACATCTTCCAACTTCAAGATTAATCTTCGGGGATGCCACAGATTGCTCCAGATAGTTTTGCTTTTGTGTAATATGGAAATTAAGGGTTCTCTGATACAGGGAATGTGTCCTGTTAGGGACATTTGTATATAAGCATTATCCTAGTCATTTCCATATAGAAGTGGTGCAAAGATCTGAGCTTGGTCTGCCTGGATCCAGACTGGATTTGATTTGAAAATTTTGCAGCAGGAAACAGCAGGGCATACCTACTTGGGTGCACACTAATACAGGCATATAATTTCTGGCCTAGAACAATGCATGCCTATCTACCACTGGAACTGTAGCACAAAGCATTCCCATGAACTTCATTTGCAGACTAGCAGTGCAGGATGATGGATGTGCCTGTTAGGATTACTTGAATTTAACTGAATGAATAAAAAGATTGAAATCCTGTAATTTCTAATCACGCTCCCCTAAACATTCTTGAGGATGCATTAGTTATAATTTATCAAATCTGAATTTCTTCCATATTAACTCAAAAGCAAAACCTTTTTGTGTCTGGAGAGTATTAAGGTGAAAAAATGTGGACTTCAGGACCTCCTGAGCTGGGAGGCAGGTGAGAAGGCATTTTCAAGACATTCAGTTGGGACTCTCTGTCCATTTTCTGCAACATGCTACTTTAAGCACTTTGTTGTGTTTTTCCTTTCCTTTCCTTTCCTTTCCTTTCCTTTCCTTTCCTTTCCTTGCCTTGCCTTGCCTTGCCTTGCCTTGCCTTGCCTTGGTTTTTTCTGTCTTAAGTGTTTTTCTCTATCATCTGTAATCAAGGAAGGAAAACACTTCACTGTGTCCTTAAGCATCTTTACCAAGAACAAAAATTCTGTAATATATGTGAAGAGCTCAGAGGCTACATTGTTTTGAGATGTGTGTATGGAAACTTGCACTGCCTTGAAAGGTCTTTCTTACAGCTGGCATTGCTTTGAAAAATTGTGTTTCATTTGGCTGCTACAATGTGGTGTACTTGATAAAGTAGGCATACAAGTGATATCAAGGTTATCTTGAGTTCAACAGTCTGCCATTCCTTTTTCTGTTGACCTCCCTTTTCACTGCAACACAATCTTTCTTCCAGACCCATTTTTGTTTAGGTTTCCAAAAGAAGTCAGCCAATTAACGATGGGTTGGATGACTATTATGACAATGTAATACATCCATAAATACATACATACATATATATGGGGTAGGTTTTATAAAATTCAGATGTGAAATCTTTCAGAGTCTTAGAGCTAAATAGCGGTAACACACAAAACCCACCGTATTTCTCTTCTTTACTAGTCATTCTCACCTCCATTTACACCAACTTTTGTCATGAGTACTACTATGCAAATTGAATAATTTTCTTTCTCTTTAGATATAGGACTGGTATTATTCATCAAATAAAGGCATTTTGAAAGAAAAAATTATTTACTTTGTGGGTGAAATTCATTGAATTCAGACAAAGTAGAAGATTTCTTTTAAAGGAATTTAAAATGTCTCATGTCCCCATCTCTTCTATGAAGAATGGAAAAAGATTTATTAAAAAATGAGAAAAAGAATAGAAGGCTTATTAATGAAATAAAAATAGTTATGTGCACTCTTATCTGAAACCATTGTGGTTTTTTTTTTCTTTATTTTACTGTGTTGTTTTGATGATACAATACCTCCTCATCTTTAGGATGATCTGAACTGAATAATTTTTCAGTTTGCTCAATGAACCAAAAAAATTATACTTACTGTTCTTCTTTTAGTATCTCAGGAAAGTACTTGGGCTACTATAGAAAAAGGAAAGAACCCATTTCATTTGAAATGTTTTGCCTGTGTTGTAAAAATAGGCAGGTCAATTTTCCTTATAATTTGGAAGATCTGGAGTTTTGACTAGTGGGAGTCCAGGGTTTCTGTGTCCCAGACCCTCAGCTCAGTACCAAAAGGAAGGTGTCGTAATCATCCATGCAGTTATCAGTTTCTTGGTACGTGTATGTGACTGAAAGTTAGGAAGGAGAGCAATAAGTCTTATGTTGAACAAGCCTTAAGGAAAATATGTTCTGAGGAGTTATATGGACAACTCGACTGGAAAGAGATGCTGGCATGCCAGGTTTGGGGAGATTCAAATTAGAAGCGATTGTGATATTGTACCTTGTCATACCTTATTCTTTCATATCTCCAACAGAGATTGTCCCAAGAATATTTTCACTTGTAAGTCTGGTTGACTTTCTCCTCTGGGTGTCTTGGAGCAACATTCCAGCAACGGACCTCGTGCTCAAGCTATCCAGAACATAGCTTGCCACTGTCCTTACAAAGACAGACACTCCAGTTACCAGTCATTTGTGAGTTGCTAGTGGTAAGTTAATTTCTGAGACCCCTAACTGCCATACTCATAAGAGTGAGTGACTACAGTCACAGTTTTAAGAGTTTTTTTCCATTGATAGCCTTTTAGAATAGGGCTCAGCAAATACCCCTTTTACTGCCATTCTCTGCCTCTCAGTCTCAGTGGCAACAATCTTTCCCTCTCCAGTTACATTTATTTTTACTATGATATGATTGACTTTTGCCAGCTGAATATTATGTGACAGACCACTACCTTCTGCTCCCTGCATAAGCTGGTAGATGCAAAAGGAAGTTGGAGCTAAGCAAATGTGGCTGTTGTTATGGATAGGAAGACGGATTTGTCATTAAGGTGAACCTTATAAGACCTAGATCCAATAACCAAATCATGTGCAAATCTCTTAACTCTGAGTAAGTCATAGAGGCCTCAATTATATTGACTCATTCCCAGAAGGAGGTCCTTGGGAGTAAAGGGACTGGAGAGAACCTGATGACAGGGAGTTGCTCAGATGGACGTGTTTCTCATCAGTGTAGGCCAGTTAGAACAGAGACAAATAAACTCAGAGTTCCTGGGTGTGGCAAGAGATAGATGCATCCTGCTATGGCAATGTCAGCTCAATCACTCCTTGCATTGCTTTGTGTTTGAATTAATTCTGTGTTGGATGAGGACTATAAAAAATATTTCCCCGATATGAGCTAGAGCTGTGTGAAAAAATAAGAGGAATCCACTGCCTTATGCGTTTACTTTAGAAGTATAATTGGATGGAAGTACAGATTATTGATGTAAGTTTCATACAGTAATTTATGGCTTTGTAAAACCAGCATGAGATTTATTTAAATAGATATAAATTAACAGCAATAAGTTATTGTTGACATTGGTTATGGAGCCACAACATTTCACAACACATGAAACAAAAATTGTAACTTATTTGAATTATTTTTTGTTGATATTACAAAAATACTATGTGATTTACCCAAGCCAACCCAAAAGCAAACACTTGATTTAATCTTTACAGTCATATTTTTATCTGTGGGAAAACATAATTAGAAAAAAACTACAGTATAACTCTTTTTTTATAGACTATATTTCACATAAGGCTTATCATTTAAAATGTTACATTGTACTTGAGCACCTAATCCTCAAGTGGGATCAACTTTCATAATTTCCTAAATCTGTTCAACATGTCTAGAGATCAGAATTTACAAAACTGCATTTTTTTTGTTTTTATTTTTTCTTTTATATCTGTGATCGACACAAAAGACAATAGGAGTATTTTCAAAGTGCTTTCTAATCTCTGCAACAGTTTACTAGAAAAGGAGAAAAAGATGTCATTTAAACATAAGATACAGGTGGTATTTAAGATTAAAAATATTTCCAGTATACCCATGACTTTAGAATTTAAGATTACTGTTATAAGAAAATATTCAGACAGGGTCACACACACCATTATCTCCAGCAGAAATATAAATAGTTTATAGAATAAGTTTACAGAGAAACTTTATGTTAATAAGCTGTTGATTAGGAAGGAGACACATGATCTAGGAACTCAATTATGTCACAGAGAATTTTACAACACAAATTTAACATTACTATTTAGAAGTTAAACTCTCCTTCGCACAGGACGGTGAAAGAAAAGTGGATACATTCAACCAGGTATAATCAATCTAGTTGTACTATATCAGAATCCCAGTGTTTTTTTTTACAATAAATGTTTAAAAGAAGAGGTGATAACTTCAGTCAGGCACCAAAACTGATCTTTCAGGCTGAAAGAACTATTGCCTGAAGATCCCTGTCATCAAGTAGAAATGATGCAAAGCAATGTATCAAATCCTCCTATATCTGAAGCTAGGTTAGGATATAAATCTGTAATACAGAAATTTCTAACATGCGCAACACACATACACAAACATGAAGTAGTCAACAGCAAAAAATGGCATTCATTCTGTTTATTAAAAGTAGACATACTTAAAGAAATTTAAATTTTATCTTATATATAATATTTATTATTTTATGAACTAGAGCAGAAATGGTTGCAGTCAGGTACTTACCGAAAAAATATCTCAAGGTGAATGTCTTTTTTTCTTAAATAATGACCAGAGGCCCTTTCAACCATTTACTAGTCTGAAAATTAATTGAAAAAACCAACATATTTAGTCTATTAGCAGTACCAGTAATATTTATGTTTAATCAGAATGCTAAAATAATAAAGAAAAAACTATGTTACTCATAGTGTCAGGCAGATCTTATATTTTTTTCTTAGAATTCTAATACTGTTTCATAGGATTAAATTATTTGCAAAGCTACATATTCTCCTACCCCAAGCACATGCTAGAAAAGACTGGAAACGTGTTAATGACTTTCACAAGGCAAATAAGAAATGAAGCAAAACAGAATTAAAACACCTTTGTATGAACAATGGACTCTCTCAATGCACAAACCAAAAGCAAAACAAACAAAAACAACAACAAAAAACAACCAAAAAAAAACCCCAAAAAGGTCACCAAACTTTTCACATTTGTGTGATTAAGGAAGGTTGATTAAGGGCAGCATTTTAAGAAGGTGGTCAAAGGATAGACTTGTAATGTTTGCTTGAGTGTTTAAAAGTAAATATCCACATGTACGTATGATGAAACCCCTTTTTTTGGTAATTTATTCAGATCATAGAGTCATAGAATCATAGAATCATTGACGTTGGAAAAGACCTCTAAGATCATCGAGTCCAACCACTGACCCAACACCACCATGGCCACTAAACCATGTCCCTAAGCGCCGCATCTACATGTCTTTTAAATACCTCCAGGGATG
>NW_008795041.1:6101603-6147876 GCF_000699145.1 Aptenodytes forsteri | reverse complement strand
CAGCCTCCTCTTCTCCAGGCTAAACAGTCCCAGTTCCCTCAGCCGCTCCTCAGAAGACTTCTTCTCCAGACCCCTCATCAGCCTCGTTGCCCTGCTCTGGACACACTCCAGCACCTCAACGTCCTTCTTGTAGTGAGGGGCCCAAATTAGATAGACACACATTACTACTAAAAGAAGATTTCATTCATATGTTGAATATATAAGGTGTCAAAGCAAGGTTTTCCCCGGACAAGGAGTACTCCAACATTGCAATCCTCCATTTATGTTGTACCATGAATTTGATTTGATGTAGACCTACAAAGATTAAAATGAATAATGATTGTGGTGATAGAAAAACAACGAGGTTTTCAGAGGATTACAGAGGTCTGTATTATCCTATATAAAATCTAAATTAATTAGATTTCTAGAGAAATCCATTTACATAATTCTTAGAAATAAAATCATCAGGATATTTTGAGATGTGATTTTAAAAACATATTAAAACTATATTTTAAGAAAACCCTTGGTTATTCATGGAACTATTTATAAACTAAATAGCTTTCAGAAATTATTGAAATTAATTTTTTTCTTTTCTTCATATACACATCAAATGCAGAGACAAATTAGTGCAAATTACTTCTATGATATTTTCTGCTACTCCAGGATTGTATCTACAGAAGTATGAAATCTACATGTACACAATTAAAATTTTCCTAGAGAGAAGGTGTCAAGTTTTAAGTAGTTTCTGAGGAAATTTTATAAAAGTCTGGCTTTCACTTCATATTGAAGGTTTTTCTTTAAAGAGAGTAACATAAAGATTTACCTATTCCATGTCAGAATCAAAAAATCAGTAACAAACATTTTCTTTTATTTCAGCCTTTCCAATATATTTTCCATTCCTCAGTAAGAACAATGAAAATATACCAGGTGAAGATGTGTCAATTTCCATTAAAATCCTTACACTTGCTTTTAGTAATTTAATTATTTTTAATGATTAACATTAATATATCTTTTTGTGTGAGTCTTCACTTTGCTAAAGAAAAATGAAAGTACCAAAGTAATAGATGTGTTTGTGGGATAAAAACATTCACTAGAATAAATGTTTTCTAGCTCTAAAAGACTAACAAAAATTTTAGTATTAAAGCATTAAACAATTTCTCCTGTACTGAATTAAGCAACTTGGGAGAACAAATACTAGCTAAGCGGTTTATTGGTAAATATGTAAATTTATAGTCCTAAATTACTTGATGAACATGTATCAGCCCAAACTATTCGTTAGATCATTTTCACTTGCCAAACCAAAGTTTAGACTGCTGAAACATAGTTTTCAAGTTTACCACAGTTAAAATAAAGATTTTTTCTAAATGTAAATCAACTACATGAATTCATTTGAATGAAACATACCCATTGAAATGAACTACCTACACTGTAAAGTTAAGTACTATCATGTATTAAAATATAAAAGGAAATTCATAATTTTTACTGGAAATAAAAGATCATTGACTATGACAAATGTGAAATATTGTTTATTTGATCAGTGTACACATGTTCAAATACTTTAGTTTGCTTAACAGTGAATGACACACTGAAAACTGTTTTAAATAATCTATTTTCTATTGAGTGTAATAAATTAGTGCATAATAATGTGGTATTAAAATATAAAAGGAAATTCATAATTTTTACTGGAAATAAAAGATCATTGACTATGACAAATGTGAAATATTGTTTATTTGATCAGTGTACACATGTTCAAATACTTTAGTTTGCTTAACAGTGAATGACACACTGAAAACTGTTTTAAATAATCTATTTTCTATTGAGTGTAATAAATTAGTGCATAATAATGTGCTCTGGATCCATGCAATAAATGAAATTTTGTTTTAAAATGCTTCTATAGGGTTTAAAGGTATAAATGCCACTGAAAACTGAAGTATGATCCTAGTCAGCATCATCACTAGACATAGTCATGCGGAAACTTTGTGGATCTTCAGGTAATCTGAAGAGGAAGGATTTATCTGGGTACAAACTCCTTCTATCTCTGGCTTTCACCTCCAGATCTGGAAAGCTAAATTCAGGCATCATCAATGTAGGTGTCTACAAGTGGCTACAGTCTTTATGCCTCTGTTATAATTAGTGAAGAGCTGCTCAATTTATCTGAAGAGGCATTTGGTTGATCAGCTATCCAGGTATCCACCTGTAGGTAGCTGAATGTTTTTCTCTAGCATCTATTGACAACTATGATTAGATCTCCACTGGGAGTAAAGGAGAGGTTAGGTACCCAGGAGCATGCATTGACACTTCCATGCAGAAACCTAAATTCAGGGTGCAGAATGTCAGTGGAACTGTCCAGCGATTGGGTAACTAGAACAAAATTCTTGCACTCCCCTCAACGCCAACTATGCAACGGTCATAAAAAACCCCAACAAACCAACCGACCAACCATCCAACCAACCAACCAAACAAACAAACCCTGCACCAAATATGTAATGACTCTTTATGTCAATAAAATGCAACTGGTTCCAAAGTCAGAGTAAATAATATGAAAATAAATTCACTATCCTTCACTACCTTGTTCAGTCCAAGTCATAGTGTAGCCATGAGTTTATTGGTTTCTCATCTTCAAATCACATATTGAAAAGGGACAGCTTTAAACAAATCTATCATTATCTAAACCAGAATGCTGAAAAAAACCAAAATAATAGTCAGATGGCCATCTCTCAGTTTGAAAAATGCAACACCACAGTCACAGAAAACTGAGGGTTTAATAGTGGGAAGTAGGTTTAAAGAGAAGAGCCATAATATCTGTAAGGATCTGGAGATAAAAATCACTATTGAAGTGATTCAATACCACTCAATACAGTATGTCCATCATAACTGACCAGGAGCTTTATTTGTAGATTAAATGACAATTAATGAATAAATCCTCACCTGGAAAGGGTTGTTGTTTTATTAGCTAAATGACATTTTGTTTCAGTGATTGCAAAATGGCTCAGATATAAATAGATATACTTTTTATGGAATTAAATTAATAGGAATCTGCTCTTTACATTGGATTTTCATAAAAATGTTCCCTTGGATTTATTTTTTTATTTTATTTTATTTTATTTTATTTTGGTTTTTTTTGGTTTTGTTTTGTTTTGTTTTATTTTTTTACCATAAAGTCCATTTGCTTGTCAGTCTATTTATGATTTCACATACTGAGCTACAGGAGGAATTGCTGTCAGGAGCACTTGCTTTTAATGCTGCATATTTAAACAGACTGTTGTTTTAGTCCTTGTCCGAGTGAATATGAAACTCAGTTGCTTAGAGAGTGCATAATCTTGCATGCAAATTGTGCGTTTATTACAAGACAACTACAAATCTCTGTCTACTAGACTCTAATTTTCAAATACTGTCATTTTGATGGTGATCAGACTGAAATAAGTAAGACCAATAAGGCAGAGAGAGCTTCAACAAAGTCATACTGTCTACCAGCTGATTATTCAGCTCATAAACTACTTAAGAATATACAAAAAAAGAGAACTTGCTGTTTACTGGCTTTATGTTAAACAATGTTGGCTCTTCACCTCCCACTGTCACTTACACTGCCAGGGGTGGCAAGTCACCACAAATTTCCACAAGTTTTAGCAACTGCACACCGGGAAGAAAAAAGTAAAGCTCATTATGCCCACTAGGTAACCAGATTTCCAGAAATTATTATTGTCTTCTACAAAATAATTTAATCTAATGAAGTATGCTAGTGGAAGTTCTCACAGTATTTGCAAAAGCCTCTCAGTGTTTGGAAAAGCCTCTGTTGTCTTGTCAAACCATTATTACTGTAATCCTGATTATTTTGTTTCCCTCCCATAATGTTTTACCATGGAAGAGAAAATGTGACTGATTCAACTACAGTAGTAATTTGGAAGGTAGATGTAGGTATGAATGTTGCCCAAATTTTCAAACCAGGTTTACAAAGACAGTATTTACGATCTATGTTTGCTGTACAAAAAACTTGCAAGCTCATATAAACAGTGTCTTTACATGTGAAAATACACAGGTAGAAGTCTTTTAGGAATTTAAACATGCATATTTATATTAAAAACTTAATTGTTATAAACAACCCAAACATTTTAAGTAATAAATTCCTGCAAAATCTGTTTGCTATCAGTAATAAGTCACATGCCAATGGCCTAATACTGATTTATTTTGCTCTGAGTAATAAATAAAAAGAACTTTTCTCAACCTTATGTACTATATGAAAATTGATTAAGTTAATCAAGCAATTAATACTATGAAATATTTGTTGATGTAAATGATGAAGTGGAGGAAGAGATGGGGAAATTCTACTGTTTTACATATCTCAGGTCTTGGAAGCTTGCTTTGAAATAAGTAGTACATTTTTGTTTTTCTAAAGCTGAATATTGCTGAAAACAAAACTGAATGTTCTTTCAAAATCTTTGTCAAGCATTTGAAAATTGAGATACTGAAACTCTCTAGCTCTTATTGAAAATTAATTTGATATCTTCCCTCCATTTATTCTGCCATATGCACATAACTAGTTTCCTGAGATCTAGTGACAAACCAGGGAAAGACATTTGGCATAACAAACACTTGCTTCCTTAAATCACCTGCAACTATATATAGATTTGCATTTAGAAGAGAACATGTGAGTGCGCAATAAGGGTTGCAGTCAGTATGGTGTGGGTAGATGTAGAGTGGTTGGATAGCTGGAAACAGCTGGTAACTATATGATAACCTACTCTCCTTCTACTTTACCTTTCAGTGCAGACTGAAACAATTTTACCTTTTCTCCAAACTTAGTGCCTAAATGGTAAAATGTACCCTTTGCTGGATAATTACATTAACAAGGGAATATAGCATCTTTAGAGACACAGAGGTACCGTGAGACTGTGTAAATGGCAGGAATGACCTTTAAGACAACGTTCAGATGACTACTTCTCTCTTAATGCAATCTTCTCTGCTAGGGTTACCTGGACACAGACGTTATAAGAGTCTTTTGGGAGATGCAATTCCGTTCTTCTTGAGTTAAGGCCTAAAAATAACATAATTGAATTGAGGTTTTTTGTTTTCTCCTCTGCCAAGGGGACTTCAAATACATTGGCTACCTCTTACAAGACCTGCAAACACTAAACCATTTTCAAACAGAACACCAAAGATAATGTATAATGTCTCTGAATCACTGTTCTGTTTAAAGATCTATTTAAATATTTAAGCAACATACACATAACCAAACTTAAGCAATCAATGGACTTAGTATTGTAACTATGTTATGTGTTTTCTTTAAAATTCCTTTGTAGTTTTGTAACAAAACCCATTTTGGAACAGCAATAAAATGCAACATATTCATCATTCAGCCTCCAGTTGAACACACAGATGAAGAGAGGCACTAACTCTTCAGTTAGGTTAGAGTTGTTTTACATGCATCTGCATTCTCTGCATAGCTGGCAGAGCTGGAAACACCCAGTCAGTTCTACACAATGTTATTTATGCATTTTGTGCAAGAAAAAAATTCAGAGAGCGGAAAAGTACCTTTTAAGATGTCTTTACTATATACACCATGCCAGAATAATATGGAGAAATAAAAAAAATACAATGTAATACATCTTTAAAACAGGAGTAAAGGGGAGTGATGTGTTCTCTCAGGAGATATTTTTGATGATTAGTTACGTTCTGACTGACACCAATCTGTGAAATACACTGATGGTACAATAGTTTTTATTAGAAAGCGATGTGGAAAATACTTGAAATAAAACTTCTGTTCTTTTCTTCTTGCAGGTAGGATACAAGGAAAAGGTCAAAACGACGTTCCCAACAGCCAATTTTTGAAAAGCAAAAATCCTGTACAGCGTTCTGATTCTCTCCTGTTTCTATTCCCTTACTGGTCCTTCTCTGACATTTGCAGAAGAAGCTTCCATCTCATCCTATCCTCAAGCCAACTTATAAATTAGCAGTTATAAAGTAAGCAATTCATGTTTAATTCAATTTAATTGAATTGAATTCAATTTAAATAAGGCAGTAGACATGCAGGGTATATGCAAACAGTTTTCATGCATACTCATGCCTATCTGTAAGATAGCCAAAAGATACTGGGGCATTTGGCACTGTGAGGTTTACTGGCACAAAGTAATTTGCTCTGTCCCAGTTTGTGGTCACATATCAGCAGGAAAGGGATTCCTAATTACTCCTCAAAGTCTCAGTCTGGAAATGTTTTGAGTCTTCTGATGGGCATGTGCCCCATTTGTATATGCAGGGTATATGCAAACAGTTTTCATGCATACTCATGCCTATCTGTAAGATAGCCAAAAGGGCATTTGGCATTTGGCACTGTGAGGTTTACTGGCACAAAGTAATTTGCCAGTTTGTGGTTTGTGGTCACATATCAGCAGGAAAGGGATTCCTAATTACTCCTCAAAGTCTCAGTCTGGAAATGTTTTGAGTCTTCTGATGGGCATGTGCCCCATTTGTATCATTTAATTTTTACTTCTAAAGTTTATGTATTCTGCATAACAGACATAATTTATACTATTTTAATAGCATAGCTCAAGGCATCCTAGAGATAAGTTTTGAAACAGAAATTGATGGGAAAATAACTTCTTATGGGAAAGTGGTATAATTCCAGCTGACACAGGTACTAGAGCTCTTCTTTAAATTATATACTTTTCTGTTTGTTCTCAACCACCCTTTGGGATATAGGATGGTATCCCATTGACAGATAAAAAAAAAATCTAGGATTAAAAGAAACGTCTAATTCAAAGAACGAATACTTTGACCACAAAACTCTATGTATTCTAAAGAGCTGCCTTCCTAGAAAAGTGTTGGAAAGCAGTTCAATTATTCTTCCTTACTTTCACAAATCAGATTTGGTTGACCTATTGTCATTTTCAGGAGTCCCATTCTCCTCTCTACTGCTTCTCATTCCTGACAGTGTGGAAGACATAGTCACCCTTGAAATTTCCCTTAAATATTTGAATGAGCAGTCAGCATGACTGTCCACTAACTGAGGAGATGTAATTCTCTGTGCGGGGAAACAGAAAGGGAGAACAAACTGCTTCTTCAGATCATTTACTCACAACACCTGGAAGGCACAACTCGGGCCCAGTTGGCAACTTTTTCCCTGTTCCTCCTCTCTGGTTTTCTGCTACTGATTCAAAGAAACAGCAAATATTTCCTCCAGTTATACTTTTTTTCTCAGTTCTTTGTGAAGAACACTTTCTACTTTGGCACTTTTCCACCTATATATCTCAAAATTACTTTATTAAAGTGTTTTTTTGTTTATTTGTTTGTTTTCCCCAATAGTGCACGCCACTTAATGTTTCCATGTAGAGAACATGGTGCATAAAAAGTGATTTTTTTTTTTCTTGTCTTTTTTTTTTTTAAGAAAAGTAAACCACAGAACTTCAGGGAAAAACATTTGAAATAAAGCAAAGTAAATTTGAGTGAAGCAGGGCAACTTTGCTAGAAGGGACCAGAAACATCCAGAAGAATGATGAAATAACAGGAAGTCCTCAATAAGTTCCTTGAACCTGTTTAGAAATCTATGATTATGCACAGGCAGGTCTGTCATGTTTTTTGTCATATTTTGCTTAAGAACTGAAGCAATCAGAATTCAAGACTGGAAAAGGTCATAAATAGTTCTGTTCATTAGATAGATTGTGATGAATTTGAGGAAGGTACATCAGCAGCAAAATAAAAAATGCAGAAGAAAACAGTCTGAAACTTGGAGAAGTTTTGTTTCAGGTAGCATGAACTTACAGCTGCAGAAAGACACTGACTTTCTTTTTGTATCTGTGCTTGCTAAATTTCTCCAAAATTTTTTTCCTATTTAGAATTTGAAGCTTTTGAGTGCTGGGAAAGCTATTGTTTAGAGGAGGAGGGTGTGGAAATTGCTGACTTTTTGTTAGAGTGAACAACAAAAAAAAGTATCAGAAAAGGAAATTTCCCTTTTAAGAAAATATTGTTTTCAGCAAAAATCCTGTTTTCTGGCTGCCTAGAAAACCTTGATGTAATCTTCATACCCATAATTCAGGTGTCTGTGATCCAAGGTTTATTTTGATACCACATAGCTCTATGACCTTGGCTCAGTTCTATTAAGAAAATTATTATTATGGTGTGAGGTGTGCAAGCTGAAGCCCTGCATAATAGAAAAAGACAAAAACACAGATAAATATCATTGCTGAGAGAGTACTTAGGAGCTCAAAGATCCAAGAGGAAAAAAAAAGACGTGAAATAAATTGTGGAAAAAAATGTAGAATTTAAAGTTGGCAATTCAGCATCACCAAGTCTCAGCACATTTCAAGGGGAAACAGAAATGCTTTTCCAGGTGACTTCTCGGCTATCAAAGGCTCTCTGGCTATCTTACTGGGAGTGGGTCAGCATATTAATCCTTAGCTTACTACCTCACTAGCCCTACGTATTTTGGTGTACTCCTAAGTTAGGTATATTCTGCTTGGGGAGTTTCTCTGTGCATCCCTGAACAAAAGGGACCCAGTGGGTAAGTGAGTGCTACAGTGCATCTTTGACTTTACCGGTGCTCTCTTGAGTATTTTACAAGGCCCAGAATATTTGGCTAGCAATAAACACCATCTTCCGTAAAGCATCTTTTGACCAATACAACTGTCAAAGGATTTTTATGCTGAGTAATACAGGAAACTACCAATTACAATTGTTTTGTTTGTTCAGTTTTGAACTAAGATCTCTAGATGTAAATGTAATCGTACTCTTTTGTTACACCTGGATCACGTCAGTAGTGTCATTAGATGAAATAAAGTTAGACTTATCTAAGTAACTTTCAACCAGTCAGCTCTAAATTCAAATGCATGCATTCTAACTCTTAAATTTGAGTTTGGAATTTTTTTTTTTAAATAAAAACATTGAAAAATGTTTATGGGAACACTAAGGGGGCACACAACCTACGTGCCTGCATGCATCCATGGACACACACATGAGGTAGCCTTTACCTTTGGTCTCACAATAGAGAAACTCACATTGTTCACATCAGAAGCAGTTTCTGTCTTAATGCAACCATGTATCATCATTTTATTTTCATAAATAAAAGGAAATTTCTCATGAATAAATTCGTATCTCATTTGCATATCTGATGCAAGTCCTCCCCTCCAGTCTTTCTATCTGCTGCTTCATGCTGTGAGAATGCTGATATTGCCTTTATCATCTTTTCAATATTGTTTCTACAACTCTGAACCCTCCTGTTTTATATATTCCTCCTCTATTTAATCCATGCCCCAACTTTTTATGCCTACTCCTGAAGGCTTCTTCAGGAAGTTAAATTTAACATTGCCAAAAAGAAACCACTGATGGTGTTTATAAAAAAATTTCTCTATTTACTTTTTTTTTTTTGGTCATTATTGACAACATAATTGTCACTGATCATCCAGCTGTTTGGTTCCTTTTCTGTTGGTTGACACACGCACCTCCAGAAGTCCTGAATGCTTTGAAGACAGTAATTCCGCATACTCGCATTTTCTTACTCAGAGCAAACAATAGCAACCATGTGAACAATTGACTGTTGCCCACATCTTAACTTTACCTTCCTTTTTCTTGGTCTGTGTACTAACCTTAGGTACTCATATTCCAGTCTATTCAAACGTAGCTTCCATTATCTTGTTGTCTGGTATTACCATCATATAATTTATTTGTTTCTAATGCTAGTCTACACAGCCCACTAAATCCAACTATTACGACTGCTGTACTGGTGAATGCTGTCAGCCTGTGTCACTTGATCTTACCTCCTCAGTCCAAAGTGAATTTTGCATGAAACCCTGTTCTCAGTGAGGTCTCTGCTCGTTATTCTGTTCATGCTTGACGCTTAAGAATGATACCTAATAATAGTTGCCAGCCAGAAAACCAGTGGACTGTGTACATATACATGTATATACATATAAGTATGTGTATGTGTATAACTGCTGATTCCTTAGTGGCGTGGGGACCATCAAGGTGTGTTTAACTAACCAACACAAATGCACAAGATTATATAGCCAATACAATTGTGTGTTTATAGCTACTGCTATTCTATTCACTTCTGCTCTTCCAACATGTTGTGCTGTGCCCTTTGAAGCAGGAACCATATTTTCTTGTGTATTGCTACAAAAACAAATCCAGTAGAATCTCCACTTTTATGTCAATCTCTATTGCTGCTAGAAAGACAATAACAAGAAAATAGAGATGCCATTTGGGGAGGGGAATTCAGCATTTACATATGTTAATTTGGGAAATTGAAGGCTTTAACAATATGAGTACTTCAATCAATTTGCAATAAAGAAGGTATCAAACAGCTGGTGTAGAAATAGCTATCATCATTTTCACAGAAAAAAATGTAACTTCTATAATGCGTATTGTGGTTTTGCAGGTGACTTGGCGATGAAGAAAAGGTCATTTTCTCCACTGAACTGCGTTTTATGTAGTTGTCTGTTGTTGCATCTGTTGAAAGATAATCACTGTTTAATTTTATTTACTCTGACCATTTCCACTGTAGGTGATTTTTATGTACATTTATTAGCAAAAAATGCCATTTTTCCCTTTTAAAAAGAAGCAATAAACATTTAAATCTTAGAGTTAAGTCTTTTGAGTTACTGTTGTAATATCAACATTAAAGGCCTGCTACACAGATGGGATCATCATGATGAAATTATCTCTGATCCTCGGCCTATTTAGTTCTGAAGGTCTGAAAGAGAGAGGAAATTTAGCCATCCTTTGTGTTTTGAGTGCGTTATACAGCTTTGCTCTGCTGTACTAGTTATTTCGGACAGCTATAGGTTCTGGTTTTCTCTTAAAACATTTTTTTATGTGAAGAATGCCTTTCTTTAGGCAACAGAATGAAAAATTATTGCAATCCAAAGTGATCTAATGATCTAATCCCTATATAGAAATGTCATCCATGGATCAAAGAGCATTACTAAGTAAATTACATATTAGAGCTGGCCAGAGAATGGAAACTTTGTTTCCTTTCACTGTTTCAAGAAAGTGTGTGCCTTTCTTTAGGCAACAGAATGAAAAATTATTGCAATCCAAAGTGATCTAATGATCTAATCCCTATATAGAAATGTCATCCATGGATCAAAGAGCATTACTAAGTAAATTACATATTAGAGCTGGCCAGAGAATGGAAACTTCGTTTCCTTTCACTGTTTCAAGAAAGTGTGGCTTTGTTGCTTTTTTTTCCTTTTTTTCTTTGAACAAAACCCCCCAACATTTCAACGTTTTCATAAAATGGAAAAGATTTGAAGTGTACACCTCCAGATTGAAAAAAGTTCAGTGTTCTCACTCAGTTCTCTCTGGAGAAGTGACACTGGGACTTTACTTAGGGCCTCAAACACTTTCTATCTGAAACCTTGCTGAGTATTATAAGCTTTGAAAGCTTAATATCTTAACCTCAGCATATTTTGATGAAAAGGAATTTAATCAAAAATTCTCCCATCTGTGCTAGTAATTTGCTACAGCTTCTCTTTTACTGAGAAGAAAACCTTGTTCTCTGAGATGAGTCAACCTGAGAAAGATTTCTCCATGTTTCTCTCTTCACTAAGACAAACACAAAAATGATTGTAACTGGATTAAATACAGCCTCAAAAAGTGCTGAGATTACTGCAAAGTGTCAAGTGGGCCAAACTACCTTTACAATCATCGTTCTGTCAAATACTTCACAGTCTATAAGTTCTGTATGAATAGTGTTACATTCCTGAAAAATAGACCTCTGCTTCTCGTATATAATAAAGATGGGTATTTTGGAAAATTTTCTTAAGGATAATAAACTGTTGCAGGTGTCGTTCTATAAAAGTATTAACAACTATTACTTTTACAGTTTGGGAAGGCCAGATTTAGTACTAGAAGATATATTATAGGGTTGGCCAGGCTTTGTCTGAACAGATGTGAATGATGCAAGGTTTACACAAAAGGATGGAATGATTTGTGCTTAGCAGTATAATGGACTTAACACTAGTATTTTTAAAGATAAAGATATGCTAACTTTTGGCAGTGACTAGTGACTTCAGGTACATTTTCATAAAAACAGGGAGAAAAGAAATGTATGGAGCTATCAGAATACTAATGGGGAAAATGAAAAAAAACCCCAACAAGACAAAAGAAGTGCCCATATACACAATTAGCACGGAACATGTCAGGAATTTTACCAGTACACAAACATGTTTGAATATTGAATAGAGAAGAGGAATAATTTCTTCCAGCAATAATAACACTACTCTTCTCATGTTTTTTTTCTGGGAAACAGTGTTGCTTAATTGTATGAAAGGTGGTTAGGGAACTAGACTGAGCCTGGGGAGTGATTTCAAAGTCGCTCTGATTATTCAAAGATACAAATTTCTGATAAAGGGAAAGAAAAGATGTGACTAGCATTATACCACTGTGTTACTGGGAGATGGCCACAACTAAAACTTATGTGTAAATTCATATATTCATATAAAAGGTACAATTATTATTTCCTTGAAGTTAGAAAATTGCTTGCCTGTTTTACCTCTGACCTGGCAATGAGAGAAATTAGTGCCAACCGATAAAACTGTATCTGTAGAACAAAACAGTTAGTGCTAATGACTTGACATCCATGTTATCAGAATTTCAGAGAGTTTTTACTACTGCTGTCTCTAGCCTCGTTTTGATGGTTATGAGTAGTGGAATTGCTCTAGGTGTGCTGCTGGAGAATATCTGATTTACTTGTATTCAAAGGAAATCCAGATAGCGCACTCTGAGACTGCTCTGTGATGTATACTAAAATATGATGAATGGGAAAACCAAGCTGTTTGCTTCAAATAGTACATTTGATACAAAATAAAACACTAATGTAGATGCACCTATATGAATGTTTTCAACATTTTCAGCCCCTATTAAAAACATCTAGTTTCAGAAATGTTGCCCAAATTGGTAGAAATAGCTTTTAAAAGCATCACCCATAAACCAAATAAATTTGTTGTAGTCATAGTCACATGGAAGATGCAAGAAATATGCCACACTGTCTTCTTCCAGGGTAGAATCAACATTTAAGGGAATGAAATTTTTAATTATGCCTAACTAAGAAATATCACATAATAACACATCTCATGGTCTCACTCACATCTCCAGCCATTATGGAATCCACACTCTAACTAAACAAGTATCAACTACAGAAGCCAGATCCCAGTGTTTTGCTTAGCCCTTACTCAGGCAACTCTAAAAGGCAAAGGATCAGAGAAAATGTTTGTCTCTCACGCCAATTCCATTACTCAGTTTTGCTTTGTTCTTTTTTTTTTTTTGTTCTTGCAAATGTAATAATTTTATAATAGTTTTTATGAAGATTTCCAAGGTATATTTGTATTGCTGAGATAGAAAATGTGTGGGATGTTTGTCTCTTAAAAAAAGACTGATAAAAATTGAGCTATGACCTTATGATTTAGTTCAAAGTGGGCAGAAATCAAAGCTAGCACAATTGTTCTCCATTGATGTGTTAGCCAAAGAGAATCTCAGTGTAAAGTCCACACATGACAATGTCAGAAAGTAAAAAGGACTACGGGAAAGAAGAAAAAAAAAAAGCTGTTTCTCTCAGACCGGCAATGTGTAGAGTGAAGAGGTTAATTCTGCAGTGAACGCTCTTTCATGATACCAGTTGTACCAAGCTGGATCAACAGCTCATGTAAAGTTGCATCATTGCAGTTAAAATGTGCTGAATTACCTCAGATAAGATTCTGTTCCAAGTGATTAAGAGTTAAACTTCTGCATCAGCTCTGGGAGACTGAAGTGGCTCAAATCCCATGCACAACATATTACTAATTTCTTATGCAACTACAGAGTGTAAGCAAACTTGTCCAGAGAGGACATGCAGAGTAACAGGCTTCCCCTTCATCCCTAGAATACAAGATTAGGGACAGACTCAGCAGGGAATAGATTAGTTAGTGATCTTAAGCCCCTGAATGAAACATCTGGTCTTCTTACAGGTTTATGTCAAATTCTAGCAGGATCATCTCAGTTCCAAGATTCCTTCTGTTCAACAGGAACATTAATGAGAACATGGCTTTTTTTCATTGATGTAGTGGTTTGACATGATACTACTAAATCCAGAATGAACCTCCTGGTTCTTAAGTTGCTGTGTTGTTACTGTCACTGACAGTCCTCAGACTTATTTTTGTGGACTAATAAGGATGAAACATAACATCAAGAGTTAAATAATTGAAAGAGTAATATTTTTAAACAAATGTTAGTACTCTGCAAGACAAGAAACCTACTTTGTGTATGAATAATATAATACCTTTTGTGGGTACTATTATGGATGCAGTATAATTATCAGATAGATCTTGTGAGAAAATATGTTTCACATCATTCTTTATGATGACTAGGGGAAAAATTCTTCAGAAAAGAAAACCACCCTGCCATCCTGAGCACTCAATCCCTGTAATTATGTGCACTCATTCTTTATTGGGGAAAAGGTGCATGAAGCTGATTAGACATTTTAAAACAAAAATGTCTCCTTAACAGTGTTGGTTTGTCAAAAGAGAAGCTGCTCACAAAAACCATGTCTGACACTTCTTACAGGCTTTTCATTACTGGAATAGAATTTCTGGTCAAACCTGTAGTGAATGAACAGGAATCCAAGGCAGATGATAGCTTAAAAAGGGTTAGGTCACCCCCTTATGAGAGCTAAATTCAAGTCCTTGCTCTTTCTAATTGACAGGATTGATTTACCTTCACTAATTGTGATGTCTTCTTCCTACTGTCCTTGTTTGACCTTACATTGCCCCAACCTCAGGGTCTTTTGAAGTGAACCACGTACGGGTATATCAGTAGATATTCCAGCATCTTTCATGACTTGATAATTCAAAACCCTCAAGCATGGATACTCTTTTGGGCTGCCTGCTTCCCTGAGAAACCTCAGCTCATAACAAAATTAGTGCAACCAGTCATGCTGTTTGGAGACATGCTACCACTTGCTGGCACAAATGGTCCTCATAAAACCTCAGCTACTGTAAGGTGTAGACCTTTAAAAGTAGAGGTTTTCTCTCATCCTAAGCCCACTGCTGATCCAGACAACTTCCCTTCCCCCCCAAATGCACATGTTTTTCCTGCTGTGGCTACAGTCCCGACCTAGTGTTCCTGTCATCAAATTTTGGATAGGAGAGTAGCACTTTGCATTGGGACTTATCATCATATTTCTTATCACGAGAACATGTGTGAGAGAAGAGTATAGAACAACTATTGGCATGAGTCAGTGTTTCACCAAAGTTTGAAGCTATAAGCTATCATGCACATATAACAGGATATAGAGGACAATCATACTTATCATTCAGGTACTCTGAGAAACGTTTTTACTGACATCCGGTACAAGCCATTTTACTTGTGTTATGTTGCATACTTCCTATACTGTTCAATTCTTGTTTACTCAGAATTTTGTTGCAGGGAAGGGGGAGGAGGAGTGTAGAGAGCAAGCAGTAGATACATTTGGAAGAAGTTAATAAAGCAACAAACAAAACAGGTTTTCAAGTTTTATATGCAGAATGATTGAAGATCCATTAAACAAGCAATCAACCTCCTACCCTCCAAATACCGGGAAGGAATATGCTGAATGAATCACACTACTATTTTGCACAATGAGTTATTACAACCTGTTAGAATATGGCTTGAAATGTTTTATTTTAAAAATTAGTTTCAGGATGAAAAAAATCAATCTATAAATTCTAGTGTTTAGAAACTAAATCTGGGTCTACATTTTCAAATAACAGGTTTGTGTACTATGTGCTAAGACTTCCTAAGGTTGTATGTTAGGTTATGAAAGTGCAAAATGCTAATTAAAATGCTGAACTGCAGATCAGTGAAGTACTTATATGCAGGCATAACTAAATATGTAAAATGAGGTTGATGTGAGCAGCCATAAAGGTGGCCTGGTTAGACGGGGAAAATCACTGAACAGAAGAAAATATCTGCTCAAAAATACTGACAGAGAAACTGCCTGCCAGCCTGGGAGCTGTGAGCCCAGGGCTAGGCCTGGGAACCAGAAACATCTTTGAAAAGTGCAGCTCACCTCTTTGAAGTACAGCTGGAGTACCTAGAAACTGGAGACATCCTCAGATACCATCAATAAGTGCAAAACCAAGGAAGTGTAATGGCAACTTATTGTGTGAAAAAGTGGAAAAAGTCTGGGAAAATAAAACAGGTCTGAAAGACCAGAAAACAGCGTCATTACAGGTGAAAAAACAAAATTAACAGCATCTATTGGCTGTTCAAAGTGGTGATGTCCTACGCCCTCTTATGTCTTTATAACAAGGATTTAATTTTTACCCAAAATGGAGCCTCTCTCTGAGAACTTCCCATGCTGCACGTGCTTTTCCTTTCCTACACAGGTTAAAGTCTCCACATAAACTTTCTACAAGATCTTGGACTCTCACCAGACATGCCCGGCTGACTCCAGGCCCTGTGGCACGGATCATCTCAAAGTGAGACTCTGTCTGCTGTCTTACCGGTCCCCCTTTGAGCCCACTTTTGGGTTCGGTTCGGTTTGTCCTTCTCACCTCTGGGATAGTTTGGCCCCTTCTGAAATCTGTCTAATTCACTTGATATCAGTACTGTACATCCATATAAGTAATCTATCATAAATATATCTGCTGTTATATCGTTGATAAGCTCATAACAAAATTAGTGCAACCAGTCATGCTGTTTGGAGACATGCTACCACTTGCTGGCACAAATGGTCCTCATAAAACCTCAGCTACTGTAAGGTGTAGACCTTTAAAAGTAGAGGTTTTCTCTCATCCTAAGCCCACTGCTGATCCAGACAACTTCCCTTCCCCCCCAAATGCACATGTTTTTCCTGCTGTGGCTACAGTCCCGACCTAGTGTTCCTGTCATCAAATTTTGGATAGGAGAGTAGCACTTTGCATTGGGACTTATCATCATATTTCTTATCACGAGAACATGTGTGAGAGAAGAGTATAGAACAACTATTGGCATGAGTCAGTGTTTCACCAAAGTTTGAAGCTATAAGCTATCATGCACATATAACAGGATATAGAGGACAATCATACTTATCATTCAGGTACTCTGAGAAACGTTTTTACTGACATCCGGTACAAGCCATTTTACTTGTGTTATGTTGCATACTTCCTATACTGTTCAATTCTTGTTTACCCAGAATTTTGTTGCAGGGAAGGGGGAGGAGGAGTGTAGAGAGCAAGCAGTAGATACATTTGGAAGAAGTTAATAAAGCAACAAACAAAACAGGTTTTCAAGTTTTATATGCAGAATGATTGAAGATCCATTAAACAAGCAATCAACCTCCTACCCTCCAAATACCGGGAAGGAATATGCTGAATGAATCACACTACTATTTTGCACAATGAGTTATTACAACCTGTTAGAATATGGCTTGAAATGTTTTATTTTAAAAATTAGTTTCAGGATGAAAAAAATCAATCTATAAATTCTAGTGTTTAGAAACTAAATCTGGGTCTACATTTTCAAATAACAGGTTTGTGTACTATGTGCTAAGACTTCCTAAGGTTGTATGTTAGGTTATGAAAGTGCAAAATGCTAATTAAAATGCTGAACTGCAGATCAGTGAAGTACTTATATGCAGGCATAACTAAATATGTAAAATGAGGTTGATGTGAGCAGCCATAAAGGTGGCCTGGTTAGACGGGGAAAATCACTGAACAGAAGAAAATATCTGCTCAAAAATACTGACAGAGAAACTGCCTGCCAGCCTGGGAGCTGTGAGCCCAGGGCTAGGCCTGGGAACCAGAAACATCTTTGAAAAGTGCAGCTCACCTCTTTGAAGTACAGCTGGAGTACCTAGAAACTGGAGACATCCTCAGATACCATCAATAAGTGCAAAACCAAGGAAGTGTAATGGCAACTTATTGTGTGAAAAAGTGGAAAAAGTCTGGGAAAATAAAACAGGTCTGAAAGACCAGAAAACAGCGTCATTACAGGTGAAAAAACAAAATTAACAGCATCTATTGGCTGTTCAAAGTGGTGATGTCCTACGCCCTCTTATGTCTTTATAACAAGGATTTAATTTTTACCCAAAATGGAGCCTCTCTCTGAGAACTTCCCATGCTGCACGTGCTTTTCCTTTCCTACACAGGTTAAAGTCTCCACATAAACTTTCTACAAGATCTTGGACTCTCACCAGACATGCCCGGCTGACTCCAGGCCCTGTGGCACGGATCATCTCAAAGTGAGACTCTGTCTGCTGTCTTACCGGTCCCCCTTTGAGCCCACTTTTGGGTTCGGTTCGGTTTGTCCTTCTCACCTCTGGGATAGTTTGGCCCCTTCTGAAATCTGTCTAATTCACTTGATATCAGTACTGTACATCCATATAAGTAATCTATCATAAATATATCTGCTGTTATATTGTTGATAAGTTTGCTTCACTAATGATAATTTTGTAGTAACCTGCAATAGTATATACCTTCTTGGTTTTGCTGTTATTCGTTGTTGTTATAGTGTTATTAACACTATATCATTGATTGCTGATAGTAATTTGTAATCGCTTTATATAGATCAAGATAATCATAGATATACTTGCTAGTGGTGCTTTTGTGGTAGTTTACTTGCTAGGGCATGATACATTATATATGCATACATACACACACATGCAGTTTTATAATTTTCCTGTGGTTGATATTACAAGAATTGGAGAGCTGAGAGATCACAAACCATGGAATTCAGGTGTTCTGAGGTTTTATTTCAATCCTAAAATTTGAGAAAACTAAATAAAAGGAGGAGGTCCTTGAACTGCTTATTAAAATAAAGCAATTTTAGGGAGACAGAAGATGAGATGCAAGTTGGCCACAGTAACAATCATATAATTTTATCTGTTTTGCAACTAACAAAATAAAGGATAATATTTTCTCAATACAAAGAGGGTTTTAAGCTTTTGTAATATTCCAAATTAAATGTCAATATGTAACTAAGGAGACATTTACTTGCATGGAAAAAAAATAGAAAAAAGCAGTCCTGTTATTTTTTAGAAACTTAAGCTGTCAGTTTTTATGTGTAAGAAGAATATGTACACAAGTTATTACTTGGTAGAGGGATTATCATGAAGGGTGATGGCTGACCTACCGCTCACTGAAATCACTGATACGTTTCCACTTATATAATGGATTTTAGATTTCACTGTGTGACAACACAATCTTGTGTGGAAATAACTTGTGAAATAGTAGCCTTCTGGAAATATCATTTAAAAAATGCTATTATTCATACTAGTGATCTGTAACAACATCATATTACTTGGTGCCATTTTGATCTCTCAGAATTCACTTCTTTATTAGGACCAACCCAAAATGGAAACAGATTTTTCTTCTCTCCAGCTTTTTACATATATGTATAAATTATCAATTTTGGAATCCCTAGAGGCATAAATAAGTGTCCTGCTTTCTGGCTTCAGCCAGATGGTTACCCTAGGCAGGAAAATGGAACTTTTGCACATTGGCTCAAACATAACCACTTTAAATCAAACATCCTACCCTGAGCAAGATAATTGACTCCTAATCAATTTTTAAATTCAGTTTCATTCTAAAATTGGTAGAGACAACACAGTATTAATAATAATTTATCTTTGTGGTTTTGGCTTTGCAAACAGACTTTATAAGGACAAATGAGAATTACTCCAGCAGTGAGAGACTGTAACTCATCAGGCAACACACTAATATTTTGTGAGATTATAGAATATTTATTATGATGGAAAAAGAGAGTAAGTGACAGAGAAGGAGCATGACATTTGTTTTCAAAATATGCAAATCTTTTTGCAAAATGTCACTTTGAAATTGAAAGAGAAAATAAACTGCAACTAACCTGTTATGTGATCCATATTAAGAGAAAAAGTTTCAAATTCACTGAGTAATTGTTCTACGACAGAACCAAAACTGTTCTAAACGACCATGAAATTCTAAACCTTTCAGCCTGAATTCTTTAGTAATCAAAGCTTGTGTTTGCTAGTTTGCTATTTTGTCCTTCCATTCTTGATTTTGAATTGATGTTCTTTATCCCATAAAAGTGATCACTAGCAGTGAATACTACAGCTTTCACAAGTGAGGCCAATGGAGAGATTTTAATTGACTCAATCACCCACAAGGAAATGTAGAGATGAGGTCTCACTGTGCTAGTTTTCATAAAGCGTAACAAAGTTTAAAAGACTGGGAAAGCAATAAAGCATAATAAATTGATATAAGGGCACAAGTGTTTTTCTTTTTTAGTAAAATGCATGTGTTTTATTTCTTGCCTTTTTTTCTTCAAAGCAAGTAAATTAAGCTATTAAATGATTCTACCAGTCATTCCAAAGAAAATATATGCAATATCCCCTGAGGCAGGGAATAAAAAGGAATATTTCAACCTTATCTGATGGGAAATGGTTGAAGACAAAAAACAAGGTGATTTTGTATTTGATAAATATTTAACCTTTAACTATAAATTCTGTATTTCATCTTTCTTCTCTAACTTTCTCTTTTTCTTCTTATCTGAGGAATAAATATATCTCCTACTTCTAATGTTTGTCTTCCCCTGACAATACATGGCAAGACCAAAGACAACATAAACTGTCAGAGATGAAGAATGTTAAAATGTTGCAAAAAAGCAAACAAACAAACAAGTCTTTCAATAAGATATGCCATATGTCATTGATTAAGCATGTAGGGCTTTCACTTCTTGAAAATACTGCTTGAAAGTACTGCTAAGAATAACTGTCTTATTTTTGCTGAGGTCAGCATTCACAATTAAAAACACAGTAGCAAATGAAAGTCTCCATTCAGATTATCCTGGACATCAATTTTAACTAATACCAGACCTCCTTCTGTGTCTCTGTGCAAAGGGGAAAGGAGAATTAGACTGAGCTCTCCTCTTAGACCTGGTTGGGAAATTATTTTTTTCCTGTGACTAATTTAAAACCTTTTTAATTTGATTTTTTTTTTTAGGATATGTGTCAAGAATCTGAAGGCTGAAACTGTTATCTTTTTCAGCTTTTATTTTCAGGAAAAACGTGGTTATCAATTGTTTTTAATAAAAAAAATAATTTTGTTCCAAAGCCATTTTACAAAAAAATATTATTTTATGGAAGATTTTCTGTCAATCTTAATTGCCATCTTTTAATATATGTGAGACAGTCAGATGCTATGGCAGTTAGTGTCACAGAGATACCTGTAGAGATATGAAGCAATGGGGGACAGAGAGGAAGAGTAGAGAGAAAGTAATAGTCAAACAGGGAAAAAAAAAGGTTTATATATTTTTATACATAAGCATAAAGGTTTTCCATATTCAAAACTGTTCCTGTGACCACATCACAGGTAGGAACTGATGGAGGGAGGAGTCTATTATTTCATTATTTGGTAATTCTGTAATAATACCACTAGTAGTGTTTCTATATATCTAAGGAAAATATAGGCCTATTATTTTGTGGGGGACAGTTGTCCTCATGGGAGGTCCAAGGTTATTACAGAATGAAGAAAGGCTTTAGCACACAGAAATGTTCAGAGACTGGATGCTCCACTTCAGATTCCCTTTTTCCATCTCAAACAAACAGAATTACTTGCTTTTTATGTGTATGGCACTCTAATCTGTCTCATTATTTGAATATATAACCACAAGTCCTGTATTTCAATGAATGTACAGCTTTTCCTTTTTCACCATTTAAGAGCATGTTCTGTTCTTATAGACAGAGCCACAGGATTTTACAATGATTTAGTGACGATTTACTGTACTTCAGTGGTAGCAAAAGAGAGGTTGGGAAATAATTTCCATAATCTCTTGTACACGGTACTCTATTGCAGTATATATGACGGAAGCCTCAGTCATATAAGAGCTTTCAGGAAGAGATTTTTTGGCTCTTGACTATACATGGCTACATCTTCCAGTTCCTGAAGGCATGCACAAACTGTGCTCCAAATCTCACCATAACAGCAAGTACTGGCACACATTGCAGTTCTATTACAACCTGAAGGAGGAATGATACTGGAACAGGCAGAAAAACAGGTTTTCTCTATCCAAGCTGTAAAACGATAGGGGTATATTCTACATGAGAACAACTGCAGAAATGTGTCATAAGATAACAATTCCTGACTATTTCTAAGGGGGCAAACAACAATAACAGCTAATTGTTTAACATAAACACTACAGGAACAAAATAACCTGCTGTGCTCTCTTCTGTTCTATCTCATATAGAAGACCACAGAAGGTAATTATTCTAAAATAATGGGGTTGTTTGAACACTACTAGCCCTACTCACATTTTTAACTATATAAGCTTACATAAAACTCAAACACAAATCAACACACATTCTTGTCATTATAACCAGGAAAAGAAGGAGCTAATACTGTTATAGCTTTTATGTCAAATGATGTGCCTGTCTCATAAGGTATAAAGGCTCAAAGGAAGTAAATTAATGTATGGGTAGTCGAAGTTTCAAGTTGGTAGAAGAAACTGAGTTCTATCAGAGGTTTCAGTCACTGTCATTTCACTCAGCTCTACAGAACAACCACCTGTATATGCAACGCCTCTTGTTTTCCTTAAACCTATTGAGTTAGTAATTATTTCAGATTAGCACGTCACCTAAAAATACTACTCCGTTCCATTTATTTTTTTCCACAGAATTTGCCACTAACAGTGAATTCTGATCAGTTTCCTTACTTGTAGAGATTTCCTGTTCTTCCCACTGATGGTGACTCCATCTTTGTCAACCCTTTTTATTAAAACAGACTTTTGTTAATAACACTGTTTCCCCCCATTCCTTCAAAAAAGCTGCTGTTTTCTGTCATGCACCGGAGCTTTTATTTAGTTTCTCAACTTTTCTTGCTGTTGTTTATGGTGAATTTTGTTCACATCACCTCTTGCTCATCTCATATGAGGATGTGAAGACCAACTTATAGTTTACTGTGTCCCCCAATTTTTAGTATGACAAAAAGTAAAATATCAGATTTGCACAAATGTGTAGAACAGATGCTCCACAGACTGTACAGGACTCAGATTCCATTGTCTGGTCAGCATAGTGGACCCTGCATCATATTCTTTCTCTTGAAAACTTTTGATTGAGACTTCATCCTTTTCAAAGGTTTCTGAATATGTAAAAGAAGTAATGATGAGTGAAACCACCACAGTAATTGTTTAAATGCAGATTTGCATATTTATGTGCTTTATTTACAGATAATATATTTGAGTTCCATGGAAGTCACAGTGCATTTTTCTCCTTAAAATCATCCCTCCAAACTTACACTTCAAAGATAATTAAAGCCAAAATGTGACTTTCACCCTGAAAATTTAAACGCTACCGTCTTTTGATAGAAGGAATAGGTCAAATGAAATTGATTTCTGCTAAACAGATGGTCTTATATACGATTCTTTTAATTTTTGAAATATAGAAAAACTCATTAGACTGTTTTGGAGAACAAGATACCACAGCAAGATGTTTGCACTGTTAGCAGGGAATTTCTGAAGATGGATTAGAGCAAAAGGAAGCAGTAAAGCTAGGATTATGAATACTAAAACAAAGCTAAGTGGATAAGTACCTGGGAACACTGAAACATCTGGGTTATCAGTCAGATGAGGGATGGTGTTAAGCCCTACCTGAGTTTGCAGAGTGCTGAAGGCCAGAAAGATAAGCATGTGGGACTGAAAGGGCTGTATGTGTGACTGTGGCTAATTTATCCTAGTACCCTCATTCACTAGTTGCTGGCAGAAACATGGATCAATAGATATTTAGACTAAGAATTGATGAAACATCCCATACCTGCAAAAAACCTCTATTCCCCTGACTCTGTAACAAAACATTAAGACATTTAGTTTTATTATTAAAGAAAAAAAAAAAAAAAAAAGAGGCAGTAAAGCCAGACACTCAAAAAGTTTCCCCTTAGGATTGCCATGATTAGTATAAATGTTTTCTCATCAGTACTAGTTCAGTCCTTTCAATATGCAGTTTCTAGCAAAGACATAACACGCTGCAGGTAGAAGAACCTACCTGGCTTTTGCACTACCCTTTTCTCTCCTCAAAAGTCATGATTGCTACAAGGGGTTTTTAATTTAGGCTTGTCCATTACAGCTTAGTTCCATTCAGTTTCTTTTCTTAAGAAAAACATTTGACATAGTATCAGAAAAAAAAAAAACAAACCAACATCATACGGGACTGAGGGCACTGATCTCCAAATCCAAGCTAATGTTTCATCTCACTTGAAAAAACTTCCTATGGACATGCTCACAGAATCACAGAATGGTTGATGTTGGAAGGGACCTCTGAGGTCATGTTGTCCAACCCTCCCAGCTCAAGCAGGATCACCTAAGAGCAGGTTGCCCAGGGCTACGTCCAGACAGCTTTTGAATATCTCCAAGGATGGAGACTCCACAACATCTCTGGGCAAGCTGTGCCAGGGGTCCGTCACCCTCACAGTAAAAAAGTGTTTCCTGGTGTTCAGACAGAACCTCCTGTGTTTCAGTTTGTGCCCATTGCCTCTGGTCCAGTCACTGAGCACCATTGAAAAGAGCCTGACTCCGTCCTCTTTGCACCCTCCCTTCAGGTATTTGTAAACATTGATGAGATCCCTCCGAGCCTTCTCTTCTCCAGGCTGAACAGTCCCAGCTCTCTCAGCCTTTTCTCATAGGAGAGATGCTCCAGTCCTTTCACCATCTTTGTGATCCTCCATTGGACTCTCTCAAGTATGTCCATGTCTCTCTTTTACTGGGGAGCCCAGAACTGGACCCAGCACTCCAGGTGTGGCCTCACCAGCATTGAATAGGATCACCTCCCTTGACCTGCTGGTGGGAGGGTAAGTCCCCCTTGCACCAGGCTTTCCCCCTGGTCTCTGGGGCCTGGGAATCCTGAATTATAGTCTTACTACTGAAGACTATGGTGAAGAAGGAATTCAGTACCTCAGCCTTTTCCATGTCCTGTGTCACTGAGGCTCTTGCCCCATTCAGCAGTGGGGCCACATTTTCCCTAGTCTTCCTTTTGCCACTTACGTACTTATAAGAGCCCTTCTTGGTTTTTTTTTTACATCCTTTGCCACATTCAACTCCAGGTAGACTTTGGCTTTCCTAAATTCATCTCTTCATTCTTGGCCAGTGTCTCTGTATTCCTCCAGGTTACCTGTCCCTGCTTCCACCTTCTGTATACTTCCTTTTTGTGTTTGAGTTGCAGACAGGTGTTCCAGAAAATTTCAGTATTTGAACTGGTAGTTTGAGAATAAAGGCCACAAATGTGTGTCTTGCTCCGTCTTGTCTCATGATACTTAAATAAATTAAAAAAAAAAAAGTGAAAGAGAAACATTTCCATAGCCTGAAACACTGAAGAACTATGCTTTTACAGGAAAAGGTTATCAGGTTAGATAGGGTATATATGGGCAGGCAATGAATTTCATACAGCCATTTTCCAAAAAGCTGTAAATCCAGTGCTTTAAGAATAAGTTTAATTGAAATAAGAACTTATACTAAGCCTTTGCTTCTTCCTTTTCTGTCACATTATTCTAATAGCAATAAATGTCCAAGTCAGGGGCATCCACAAGCTAGAAAGAATTTTGAAGACTGTTTGGAAATTATAAAGTACCTTGGGGAACCCTGAATACAAGTTTCAAGGTCTAGTTTGACCACATTATATCATGATGTCTTACGAAGAAAGGTGCCAAACAAGGTGTAGAATGGGTATGAAATCCCACAGCTTGAAAGACTGAATGAGGATGAAGGAAGAATTATAATAATTTTGGAATCAACGGAATGCAAAAATTGTTTCCACCCCTGGGCTATAAAGGGTGATGGCTTTGTTTGTGTGTTTTTTATTGAAGTTTGTTAAATGGGGGGGGGGGGGGGGGGGGAAGGGGGGAGAAAGAGAGGGTTAAACAGTTGCTACGGCTAAAAATCCACAGGTTCAAATGCATCCATTTGGGTGGTCCACACTTATTAGGCTGACAGTCACCATATATCCCCTCTCACAAAACTGAAACGAGCTATTTCACCTTGTTGACTTTGTCTTCATGCTCTCATTTTGAGTAGTAAGAATGAAAAATAAGAGTATCTACCACACTTTCTCAACAACAGACAGGAAGAAAAAGAATCTCCCAACTTTAAAAAATAGTGGTTGGTTCAGACAGGAGATCTTAGTACATTTTTATTTAGTATTTCTGATCTGCTGCTTGGATAATATTACTATGTTAGGAATACAGATAGATTGCGCTTTAAGGTAATGGGAAAAAATAAGCAAAAGTCCTTTAACTGAGTCAAATGAAAAGGTTATTTTGAGGCCTTAACTATAAAAATAAATTACAGTATCTTATAAATACTATAATTTTAATTGTTTAAATAGAAAAATACATAGTCACATCAAAAACAGGAAAAACATCTCTTTTTTCCCTAGGTATCAAATCCTTAACTGCAAAATTAGTAATTGGTATATTAATATTTTAATATTAAACCCCCTTCCTTATAAAACTCAAACTGATGATACTGTTTAACATGGGTATTCTAGGAAAATTACATTAAAATAGCTGTATGAATGTGAATGTTAGAGAATTGTTACAAAGATTAATGTTTTATGCAAATAATTGTGTATTGTCTGTACAGCTTTTGTTGAGTTAATTCTACACAAATGGCACAGATATTGAGTGAAAATGGATGTTGCTAGCCTAAATGACATTCCTGCCAAGAAATTAATATTAATTTAAGAAGTTACAATTAACATATATGGCATTAATGTGTGAGAGCCATCCATGGATAAAATAGTTTATAGAGAAGCAAATATGAAGGCCAGCTTTCTAGTGGGAGAAAAAAATGTAAGAAACTTGGTCTTCCCAAGTTTAATTATGTAGCTTTCCACTTGAAACCTTTAGTAATCAAGCCATTTGCAGTAAAAGGCAAGCATTAATTCAAATTGTGCTGTATGTATATGGGGAAATAAATACCTTTGTAGGAAAAGCTGCAGAAAGACAAAAGTGTGCTACTTAAAACAGATCAATAAAAATTCTATTGACTCAGTTTAGGCAGCATGGTGGAAAATATACATTTACTTCAACACAGGAAGGATAAAATTAATCCATTTTATAAGAGTAACAAATCTGGTTAAATGAGTCAAAAGATGGTATTAAAAAATACATCATCTATTAAGCCACAGGATCTTCCATTTTGGAGCATTTAATTTAAAAGTTGGTAAGTATGTCCTATTTCCAGTACATTTAAATAATTTTACCATATCCTATTATTATTTTAGATGATCTTTTCACTGGAACCCACTTTAGTTCTGCTGATACGTATATTGTCTATTATAACTATTACACAAGAGAATATATTAAACCTCATGTTAACTACATACGTATGGAAATGAAAATACTAAAACTAACATGAAGAAAGAAAAAATTTCCAGACTTTATCACACTTTAAAATAAATCAGCAACAAACACACATAAAAAAGTATACAAATACAGAAATCCAAGTTCTAAATAAATGATGACTGTTGTATTGCAATTAGCTCTGCCAGAATATGGGAAACACCTCTATAAAAAGAATGTATTTTTTGCAAAAATAATATATGTATGGCATCTGGTAGTACAAAGGACTGAAGAAATATATAGAACAGGCTGTTCAGATATTGTGGCAGTGTGGGCAAGTGGAATTTCTTATTCACAGCTTGTGAAACTGCCAACTTTTAACAAACTTCACTGCTGAATATCACAGACTATGACATTAAGAAATCTCGTGACCTTGTCCATATGCTCCCCAAATATGCTTCCTTGTGCTGGAGCATTCAGTCATGTCCACATTATAAGAGGCTTTCCCACTGCCTTAGTTAAAAATAACAACAACAGCAACAAAACGGGATGTGTGGAAAATATGTCATTGCTGAGCTCAAGACTTAATTCACAGAAGCTTGTGGCAGTGCTAAGGAGTCCGTCTTGCACCCCCTCTTCTTCTTCATTTATGCCTTTGGCTCTAACATGCAGCCCTTCAAAAAGGGCCCCATACAAGAGTGTCCTTGAAAAACCTTACAAGTTTGAGACAATATGAAGAAGGAAAAAGGAAGCTCCAGAGAAGAAAGTGAATCTGGCAAATAGCAGCTTCTCACTCTTTTTTTGCCATGCTTATCATGGTTGTCTTCTACCAGCTGTGATTAGTACTACCATCATACAAAGCAATACTTTGCTATTCTTCCAACTTTTTAGTAGTATCTTTGCCAAGTTCCTGGATGCTGTTGTCACCCAGCTTAGACCTGATTTGTCTTTACAATTCAGGTCATGCATCAAATCCTCTACTTGCTTTTGACCAAGGTGACATGAGCAACGGCCTACAACTAATTTCAGGATATAGAAAGCCACATGAGGTCAGGTGTCAGAGCTGGAACTGGCTCAGGAACAGCAGCATTCTTGTTTCTGGTACCTTGTTGCAGCCTTGGAAAGTGTAATCAGTGCCTGCTGAAATCCAGACTCACTAGACATTTACAGGTTTGTGAAAAAATGTTTCGCCTCAATAAATCCACTTTAAATCCATCAATACATTATATACAGGAGAAGGCCTGTAATTATTTTTATTTTAAATGGTTTTATAGGCTGTATTCTACTGGGTTCCAGTATTTTGTCAGTCAGTAGAGGCCATTTGTTCTTTCCAGTGCTGGCTAACATGTCTTTGGGATTGACAGTTGTTTCAAAAGTACAGTGTTTATGTTTGAGGACAATATTATACAAAATTACATCAAAATCAGCGATTAGAAGGTGCCTAATTATTTGCATCAATGGTGATAATGCTTTGTCCTATCACCTTGCTGTACTCAGCCTTACTATCCCCACAAGTAGTTCACATGCATCCTCAGTTGCTGCAACTGAATTAATAATTGGGCATATAAAAGTCAGATGCAGATTCTTAGTGTTAGGAGCTGCCAAATCTGGTAGTCTGATAGAGGTGATGCTGCTGTAGATCCATAACCCTACATGTGACTGGGGTCCCCCCAGCTGCCCGTGTGACCTCTGTGTGTACAGGGATCAGACTTTTATCAGATAACGTAACACCTGGGAGACTGTTTTGTTATCAACATAAATGTATATAACCAGCACAGATATCAGCAGGATCACCACAGAAAGCTGTGCTGTCCACAAGCTGTGCATAAAAGGACCCCTGAGCAGTCCCAAAATAGAGTTGTTTGCAACTTTGACATCCATTGATGGAAAGGAGATAAGGTAATTCTGCAGTGGGAGGAAAAAACCCAGGTATTGCCCTCAGGTATCCTGTGGAGCTCCAAACCCAGCAAGTGCTCTTTTTCCTGATCCACAACAGGGTCAATAGCTCTACTGAGTGCGCTCAGGCAAATGTTTTTGGGCATTGTATGTGACCCCTTTCAGTCAGAACTTCAATTATTGACCAAACTGTCACTAAAACAGTCTGTGAGACTACTCCTGTAAGTTTATAGGACACACAGGGGCCTCAGCATCCTGGGCCATACAGTCAAGGAAGGACGTGGCAGAATATATGCTGATGGACTCAGACATTTCAGGTAACATACAGAATGTCCCTCACTCAGCCTATATGTTAGAGCTTTGGTGGGTTTTCCCTGCTGGTGATACCAGTGGGAGAGCTCCTAAATCAAGGAAGTATGGACGGTTTGCTCTTGAGGCACTAGGCACATTATAACAGGTAGATAAATATATAGTTCTGATAAGAACAGTTCTCACTATGGTTAAGAAACAGATGTCCACATATGAAAGATTTAAACAGCTGCCTGGTTTGAGAAATTATTACTATTTCTTTTTTTTCTATCTTTCTTTTTTTTATAGAAGATTTATTCACTTTACATAGAAGAGTTCTCACCTAAGCCAGTTCTTGATAGACATTGCCTTATTTAAAATGGCCAAATAGTAACTTTTGCAGTCTTTAAATCTAGATATAAATGTGGTTTATATAATTGTGATTTATTGTGGAAATAAGGGAACTGGCTTTTTTATCACCCAAGTCACAGGACAACCCTGCAATATTTGGATGACACGAAGCTGGGGGAGGGGGGACAGAAATACCGTGAATGCCTTAGCAGCAGCATCTGCTGGTGTTTGGAGAAAGTTGTCACTCCTGAAATTTCTTAGGCCTTGAAATAAGATCTGCAAGTGAAAGATATGACTAATAAAGGTCATGTTTTTCTTGGTCTAGAATTTCTATTTAATCAAATTAAAAATTATGCTGATAGATGTTTTAGACTGACAAGCATCTATGATTCACAGTGCAGAACTCTTCAGCCATGAAACAAGGTAACAACCAACAGGCACAAGATCAGTTCATTTCCAGTGCCTTGTCAGTCCTCAACCTTTCATTTGGCAGCAGCAGTCTGCAGACTTGTAGTCTGGATTAGCCTTGGCACGTCTCCTGCAGAGTGTCATGATTGTGGATTGAAAGGGAACAGGCAGAGAAGCAGAGGACACAACTTCATAGAAAACTAGATTTCATTAGTCTACTGAATATCAAGCAATTTGTTTCAAATGACAAATGATATAAAAATTTAGGGGACACAGTGACTTTGAACAAACTCTCAAAATGCTTGAAAAATATGCAGTAAAGAAAAATCTTGAAAAAATATTGTGCAAATTAATACGATTTTAAAGAAAAAAAAATTCCTGCTTCAGACAAACATTGAGAGTGCCAGATGGGTGGCTGAGAGAGCATATTCCCTACCTTCAAAACCAACTCAAATGAGATTTTAGTGAAAAAGACCAGCTTAAGTGGCTAAAGTATATAAAACCAGCTACACGAAGGTCACTTTAGCAATTAAAAAAATCAAGTGAATGGTAGAAATATTTTAAGTGGTACTGAAATGATTTTGTATACATGCCATCAATGGAGACCAAGTAAAAGATGTCAGCCTATAGCAGAATAGTATAGCTTTGTTTTCATTAACTGGAAAGGAAGTATGCCTGTTTCCCAGGTTTATTTTCACTCTCCTAAAATAACTTTACTGAAGGATATTAGAACTATATGTGAGATTGTACCTACTAAATCTGGGGTTTTTGTTTGAGTTTTTTGTTTGTTTGTGGCTTTTTTTTTTCCCCCTAGGAGTGCTATACTGAAGCGAATAATGTCTGAAAGGGGCAGAGAAGTTTATGTTCAAGCATTTTGCAAGGAAGTACAAATTTAGATATGCACTCATTAGACACCATCATATTCAATTCAATGAGTTAGAAGCAAATAGCATGAAAATAATAAAAAAAACCTGATTGAAAAACTCTGGGGAGTCAGGTACGTATTTGTTAGCTTTGTTGAATTACACACTAATACTGGTGAAACAAGGCTTGCAATTTTAAATTTTGTTTAACTGAAGGTGAAATGGTCTGTAACAGTATCTGCAGAGAAATCAGGGTTTTGCAAGAGTCCCATAAAGGGAAATCCCATGAATGGGATCTGCTACCATGTCACAAGTATAAGTCATTGGGTGGTATTTAGTTGCCTAAATATGCATGTCAAGTGGTATTTTGGAAGCTGTAAAGAGTCTGGCACGTAGCTGGTGTTTGCGACATAGGAGATGTACAAAAGGCTTGCTCCTTTCTAGAGCAGTAGATGAAGATCAGGTGGGATTCCATAGGACATCTAAAATGGCACCAGGTGCCTTTAGTTAGGCAACTGAATCCGATCCCCTGTCTCTAACAGGAATTGATAGTAGCAAGACACAGAGAGAGGCACCTATTCCTGCTGTATGATGAAGTGAATTTGTTGTCACTCTAGACAGACACAATGAGTGACACGATAGCTAGTCTGAAGTGAAAGGGGAAAAGAAGACACTGCCTTTTCTCTTTTACAGTAAAATATCTTAGTTCTGGGAAAAACAGTTTAGATGATTAAAAAAAAAAAAAAAAAGGAAGGATTGCTGTCTCTGGGAAGCCATAAGCCATGTCAAGCATTGAAAAAACATTTTTGTAAGCTGAATTAGCGTAGATGTGTTACAATTTTGAGATTGTAGGTACACAAAAGTTGTTAAGTGCAAAGCTTAACTGAAGAGGGAAATTGTGATAAAATTTCTTGGAAATAGCAGTTATCAAAAACTGGAAACTTGGGGGAGGTTGCATACAGAGGCAGTAGAAACATTTCAGTAAAGATTTGTCTGTGGGTCTATGCTGAGTTCTGGAGTAACTGGCACATTTTCCCACAGTTCTCCACAACGTAACCATTAGAGTGGCTGAGGGTAGTTGAACACTGACACTTATCCCCATAAATCCTAGAGCCCAACTTGGATAATTACAACAGTGCTATAGCTGTGGGTACGCAGGCATAAATCATAAGGAAGGATCTGAATGAGGATTCTGCAGAGAAACCTGGCAATCAGATACTATATGGGCAAGTGCTGTACTAAGGGTACAGCCTACAATGAAGAATATTGTGACTCAGAAGATGTACAGAACCATAGAATCATAGAATCATTAAGGTTGGAAAAGACCTCTAAGATCATTGAGTCCAACCGTCGACCCAACACCACCATGTCCACTAAACCATGTCCCTAAGCACCGCATCTACACGTCTTTTAAATACCTCCAGGGATGGGGACTCAACCACTTCCCCGGGCAGCCTGTTCCAATGTTTAGCCTTGTAGGAACAAGGTCCAAAGAGCTACAGATCTCTTACTTAGGTCAAAAAACCAGAGATATAGGAATGTTTCCTGTCTGTGTACTATCTTCATGCTTATCTGTTACTAGCACAGAGAGAGCAGGCAGGAGAGGGTCTGGCAGGATACACATCCAAGATCATTGAAGGACCTTCTCATTGAGATTTGAGCTATCTGGAGCATGAAAACTGAGTGCTGACAGGTCAAAGACAGAAGAAAGTGGTGTATATAGTTCTGTAGAAGTTCTAGAAGTCATTTATCAAACCTACAGGATTGTTTCTCAAATACTATACAATGATAATATTTTGTATTACAAATAATCCCAGATCTATTGTGACTCTATTACTGTAGTTGAGAGACCCAGATACATGACATTTAGAAATCAATACATGTATCAGACTTGGTACAACATCTAAAATGTACTAGATACTGTTTTTTTGATGTATTGTACATGTGTTGTGTAAACACAACAGTCAAGAGAGTTAAAAGGAGATCTGACCACAGTGACATTTAGAAAGAAAATGTATTTATTGGCTAATAATTAACAGTACTTTATTGATTTATGAAAAAAGCCACTTTGTATTTTGGATGAATTTATGCCTGCTTATATTTTTTCCCTTTTTTAAATATACAGCAACAACTTGCATAATGTGTCACTCTAAATGTGTTTACAGAATCACAGAATCAGAGAACAGCTGAGGTTGGAAGGCATCTCTGGAGGTCATGTTGTCCAACCCCCATGCTCAAGCAAGGCTACCTAACAGCGGGTTGCCCAGAACTGTGTCCAGATGGCTTTTTAATATCTCCAAGGATGGAGACTCCACAATCTCCCTGGGCAAGCTGTGCCAGGGGTCCGTCACCCTCACAGTAAAAAAGTGTTTCCTGGTGTTCAGACAGAACCTCCTGTGTTTCAGTTTGTGCCCATTGCCTCTGGTCCAGTCACTGAGCACCATTGAAAAGAGCCTGACTCCGTCCTCTTTGCACCCTCCCTTCAGGTATTTGTAAACATTGATGAGATCCCTCCGAGCCTTCTCTTCTCCAGGCTGAACAGTCCCAGCTCTCTCAGCCTTTTCTCATAGGAGAGATGCTCCAGTCCCGCCATATCTCTCTTGCACTGAGGAGCCCAGAACAGTAAGTCATGGCCTCACCAATGCTGAGTAGAGGGCAAGAATCACCTCCCTCCACCTGCTGGGAATATTTTGTCTAATGGAGCCCAGGATAACATTAGGTTTCCTTGCCACAGGAGCACATCAGTGGCTCGTGGTCAACTTGCTGTTCACCAGGACCCCAAGGGCCTCTTGTGCAAAGCTGCTTTCCAGCTTGTCAGCCTCCAGCATATATTGGTGCATGGGTTTTTTTCTCCCCAGGTGTGGGACTCTGCACTTCCCCATGTTGAATGGCATGAGATTCCTGACAGCCCATTTCTCCAGCCTTTTGAGGTCCCTCTGGATGGCAGCACAACCCTCTGACATATCAGTCACTCCTCCCAGTTTAGTGTCAGATGTTGAACCGGATTGGACTCAGTATTGACTTGTGGTCCACACTGCTAATTACTGACCTCCAACTAGACTTTGTGCCACTGAACACACCCTCTGGGTTCAGCCATTCATTTCCAATCCACCTCGCTGTCTCCTTGTCCAGCCCATATTCAACAGGTTGTCTATGAGGATCTTCTAGGAGACAGTGTCAAAAGCCTTACTGAAGTCTAAATAGACAATACACACTGCTCTTCCCACATCTACGAAGCCAGGCATTTCATTGTTAAAGGTTCTCAGGCTGGTCAGGCATGACTTCCCCTTGGTGAAGCTATGATGACTACTCCTGATGACTTTCTTGTGCTTCATGTGCCATGAAATGGTTTCCAGAACTAGTATTCCATCACCTTTCCTAGGGATCGGCCTGTAGTTCCCCAAGTCCTCATTTTTGCTCCTCTTGAAGATAGGAGTGACATTTGCTTTCCTCCAGTCTTCAAGCACTTCTTGCAGTCACCATGACCAAAGATGATCAAGAGTGGCCTTGCGATGACATCAGCCAGCTCCCCCTGCACTCATGGGTGCATCCCATCAGGGTCAAGGACTTACATATGTCCGGTTTGATTAAGTATTGTCTAACCTGATCCTGAAGAAACTCCTGCTTGCTCTAGCCTTTCCCCCTGGTCTCTGGGGCCTGGGAATCCTGAATTACTACTGAAGACTGTGATGAAGAAGGAATTCAGTACCTCAGCCTTTTCTAGTCCTGTGTCCACTGAGGTCCCTGCCCCATTCAGCAGTAGGGCCACATTTTCCCTAGTCTTTCTTTTGCCACTTACGTACTTATAAGAGCCCTTCTTGTTTTATTTGACATCCCTTGCCACATTCAACTCCAGGTGGGTTTTGACTTTCCTAAATTAATCTCTTCATTCTTGGACAGTGTCTCTGTATTCCTCCAGGTTACCTGTTCCTGCTTCTGCCTTCTGTGTAGTCCCTTTTCATGCCTGAGTTTTGTCAGGAGCAACTTGTTCATCCATGCAGGACTCCTGACATTTTTGCCTGAGCTCCTGCTCATTGCGATGGACTGCCCTTGAGCTTGGAAGAGGCGATCCTTAAATATCAGCTAGCTTTTGTGGAACCCTATTGCTTCTTTCGCTTTATCCCATAGGACTCTTTCAAGCACATCTTTGGAGAAGCCAAAGTCTGCTCTGCTGAAGTCCAGGGTTATGATCTTGCTTTTTGCCCTACTCCCTCCTCTCATGATCCAGAACTCCAACATCTAATGGTCGCTGCATCCAAGGCTGCCTTTGGCCTTCACATCCCCAGTGAGCCCTTCCTTGCTGATGAGTACGCGGTGCAGCAAAGCACATCTCCTTGTTGGTTCCGCTATCACTTGGGTGAGAAAGCTGTCATCAATGCTCTCCAGGAACATCCTGGAGAGAAGGTTATTCCCTGCTTTGTTTTCCAGTAGATATGGAGGTGACTGATGTCCCCCCATGACTACCAGAGTCTGCGAATGTGAGGCTACTTCTATCTGTCTTTAGAAGGCCTCATCTGCTTGTCCTTCCTGGGCAGGCAGTCTATAGCAGACACCAACTACAATGTCACCCATACTGTTTTGCTCTTTAATCTTCATCCATAAGCTCTCAGCTGGCTCATAACCCATCCATAGGCAGAGGTCCATGCATCCCTGGTACTCTCTCACATAAACGGCAACTTTACCTCCTCGTCTTCCCAGCCCATCCTTCCTAAAGATCTTGTATCCCTCCATTGCAGCACTTCAGTAATGTAAGCCATCCAAACAAGTCTCCATGATCCCAACAAGGTAACAGACCTGCAATTGTGCATAGATCACTAGTTCCTCAAGTTTATTGCCTATGCTGTGTGCATTACTGTACTGGCACTTCAGAGAGGCATCCCAACATGCTGTTTTCACATAAAGAGTCTGTTGTTTTTTTTCCATAATGACGTCTTGTAAGTACTTTCTTTCTTACATGTCAATGCGTGTGGTTACCATGCTTAAGCCCTATTTTGTTGATTTTGTATTCCCTTTTGTGCCCATCATCACCCCAGGCCTTTTGCTTGTCAGTCCTGCCCATCACTCCCTCACTGGGCTCCTGGTAACTCTCTCTCTCCCTTTTTGTTCCTAGTTTAAAGCTCTTCTTACCAGGTCAGCCATCCTGCTGGCAAAGATACTTTTGCCCTGCTTAGTGAGGTGCATCCCATCTATCCCAAGCAGATGCTGATTCTTAAATAGCGTCCGGGGTCATAGAAGCTAAACCCTGTGCCTGACATCAGCTCTGCAACCAGTTCTTGACATACAGTACCAGCCCCCTCCTCTTTGCACCCTTTAGCCTCAGCAGCAGGCAGGATTGAGAACACTCCAGAGCCCTGTAGTCAGGGGGCCCCCAGAACCCTGTAGTCACTATTGATACTCTCCAGTTTGCCCCATTGTTGCCCACAGGGAAGAACATCTAGGGGTAATAGTCAGTGTTGGACACACCTCAGCAGTCTCCCCACAGCATTCTGGATCCAGGCACCAGTAAGCAGCAAATTTCTTTAGACAACAGGTCAGGTTGGCAGATGGGTTCCTCTGTCCCTTGCAGCAGGGAGTCACCCACTACTATCACTCGCCACTTCCTCCTGGTGATCTTGCATGGGTCAGGGTCAGTTGGCCCAGATGCCTCACTTGAAAGCACACCCGGCTCTTCCTCAGATTTGAGGGCAGAGAACCTATTTTGTAGTGACAAACCACTTACTTTTTGTGCTGCTTCTATTTTATTTTCCTAAGTTGCAGAGATGTGATTTAAGTATTATCTGAGTAGTTGTGGTTTAACCCGTCAGGCAGCTAAACACCACACAGCCGTTCGCTCACTCCCCCTCACCCAGTGGGATGGGGGAGAGAATACAGAAAAAAGAAAAGAGTAAAACTCGTGGGTTGAGATAAACACAGTTTAATAGGACAGGAAAGGATAATAATAATAATAATAATAATAATAATAATAATAATAATGGTGATGATGATGATGATGATGATGATGATGATGATGATGATGATGATGATGATGATGATGATGATGATGATGATGATGATGATGATGATGATGATGATGATGATAAAATGCGTAATGAAATTTCTCACCACCTGCCAACTGATGCCCAGCCAGTTCCCGAGCAGCAGTCACCTCCCCCAGCCAACTCTTCTCAGTTTAGGTACTGCGCATGACGTCACATGGTATGGAATATCCCTTGGGCCAGTTTGGGTCAGCTGTCCTGGCTGTGCCCCCTCCCAGCTTCTCGCTGGCAGGGCCAGAGAGGCTGAAAAGTCCTTGGCTAGTGTAAGCACTACTTAGCAACAAGTAAAATGTCGGTGTGTTATCAACATTATTCTCATCCTAAATCCAAAACACAGCACTGTACCAGCTACTAGGAAGAAAATTAACTTTATCCCAGCCGAAACCAGGGCAGTAGTGTAACTTCTCACTTCATCATATTTATAAATTGGCATGCACTGTTTGACAGATGAAATAAGTTCCTTTCATTGGCTTGTGCTCCTGGCCATTGGCATGGCTGGTGATGAGACAATTAGCCATGTAAAGGTTTTGATAAAACCAGACAGAGCTACTAGTCAGAAAAAAAGCCTCATTTGCTGCACTTGCATGCATAGTCCTGTTCCCAGAGATGAACAAAACACCTTTCTATGCCCTGGAGAATACATTATAAGTAGTTTTAGTCAAGACTACTTAAAATGTAAGCACTATGGTTGGAATGTGGGGTTTTGGCAAATGTTTCAGCAATGGTAAAATACTTAAATATTCTTGCACATGACTGGAATGTTCAGGTTTTGATGAAAGCTCCTGTTTCAGTCAATGACCTGTGGGTGTATGGCAAAATACAGTGTGCAAGTAGTGGCTGGTATTAATAATGTTTGGCAGTGCAGTGGATTTACTTACGGTCTGTACATACAATTTTTGATTACCAAATAAATTGGCCAGAAATACCGTAGCTTATAGCTAAGCTAAAGCATAACTGAGGTATCACTCCCAAATAATGTCTTTTATTTGAGACTTGATAGAAGAGAATACAACTGTATTTCAGTTTCCACATGCATACCTCGTTATCCTCTTTTGGAGGGGTTTTGTCATTCATTATTGCTATAGGTGGACTTGCTACATGTCACTCCCGCATCCTCCGTTAAATTTGTTTCTTACCTTGCATATTTCAAGGTTGTTGATCATCAAGGACATAAATAAAATGATCCCGTCACTCTTTTTGCATTTATTTACCCTGCATATTATGCTTTCCCCACATCTTTTACTTTTCCTAATTCTCAGAAGTTTTCTGCTAGTTTTTGGCTTTCAGATTCAGACCTTTGCTTCAGCTTTCAGATTCAGACCTTTGCTTATGCTCTGATAAACTTTTTGCTTCTCTCCTTGGAACAGTCTCCTTTCTGATGAAGAAACTTTCACAAATATTATGCTTTCCCCACATCTTTTACTTTTCCTAATTCTCAGAAGTTTTCTGCTAGTTTTTGGCTTTCAGATTCAGACCTTTGCTTCAGCTTTCAGATTCAGACCTTTGCTTATGCTCTGATAAACTTTTTGCTTCTCTCCTTGGAACAGTCTCCTTTCTGATGAAGAAATACTTTCACAAATAATTTTTCTTCACACACATGAATAGTTATACAGTATGTTCCCTTCTTTTGATATGTCCTTTCTATTTTAGATTAAGGTGCTAAAGATTCAAACTATGTACCATGGAAGTGTGTGACATGAGTAATAAATCAATCATACAAATAATCATCTCAGTACTTCCTAAACTTCAGAATACTATATTCAATAAATGAATTTAACTGAATAATTTGCCATATTTGCAATAGGTGTGGAATGTGTTATTAAAAAAACCCCACTACTGCTTTACTAAAGTTTATAATGGCTGAAGGAAGTTTCTGTCTTTCATTAGTGATACAGTATATCACATATCTAAAAAGAATAAAAATTAAGTATACATGCTGTTCACATAAAAAATAGAAACATTTGGTTTTATTTGTTGTTTTGTTTTCAGACCTTCAGAGACAATTTTGAAAAAAAATGTTAAAACCAAATATAGGTAAGTTGAATGGAACAAAATTGTTGTCTGTTTACTGTTGTTTTGCAGTCTTTTTATGGAATAATGCTTTTTCTATATGACAGGTGAGAAATAGGAGAATTTATGTTAAAATCCCTGCTAAAATAAAATATGTTGAAAAGGTTAGATTTGTATTCCTGCACCTGAGTCAATAAGTGTAGTTTTGCATCAATGGCAGTATCTGAAGCAGGAGGAACTTATTTTGTATATCCATATCAGACCTGAAAATAGAGTGGAAGATAGATAAAGTACAGTTAGAATACCGTTTTTCTCATGATAACTAAAACTACATTAAACATCATATAAGGAAAACCCTGTGAAAAGAACTGATGTGAAAGATTTCCATTATTATAAGAAAAGTGTTAGACTAATGATTTTTGCACTGAGTTCTATCCTCGGTACCTTTACAATTGAATGATACATTCAATCAGACTTAACGTAAAAAAATCACAACTGTAAACCAGATTTACTCTATATTCTTTTTGTTCTTTTTCAATAATATATCATAAGTTACTTTAAAAGGAGATATTCAAATTCCAAAACATCCCTAATATTTTAAACTGCATTTGCAGCTTTTGGAAGATTCATTGAAATGTCCATTCTTGGCAAAACAATCTTGCTCCTTTTTGTGATATAAATCCCAGAAGATAATGCTTTTGACCAAACTTTTATTTCTGAAAAAAACATTTTTAGTGCTATTTCTTTGTTGTATACTAATATCTAATTTTCTCCCTTAAGTCAACTTTGGTGGTGGTATGGAAACACTTCTTTACATATCTCAGAGGCCTGTCTAATTTACCATTGCTCATTTTGCCCTGACATTTATGCAGCAATATCTACTCGGAGTTAATATAGTTAGGTAAATCTGGGCAATGATCCAAAAGGAACCATTTTGCTTTATGATGAGGCAATCCCCACTCAACACGATTCCAGAAATATCCATCCTTAGCTGGATGGCATATTTATGATTCTTCAATGTTATTTTATTTTTTGTGAGTTCCACCAGTATTTGTAACACCAGTTGCGACTTGTTTATTTCAGTCAACAGCATCAAGGCATTTGTGAGGCCTTCCATGTTCTCAGACTTTATGAAATAAATCAATACAAGGAAGGGTGGTTTTTTTTTTTCTTCAGTGTGTGCTTCTACACTGTATTCTGACAGAAGTCCCTTCCAAACCAAATGAGCATTTACCCAAGGAAACTCTATTTTGATCTGTGTACTTTTGAAAATTTGGCATTCCCAGAGTTTAATGAAGAGTTGTGCAAGCTCTGTTCCTTTGGCCCTGATCACACGCAACACCTATCAACCACTAAATAATAACAAACCTTTCTGGGACTTATAGTTTCTCATGACAGAGAGAAAGACTGGGTTTATAGAACTCAGTCCTAGACTACAACAAAAGGAAAATGCAGTATCTCTGTAGTAGTACTATCATTCAGAGATATTACAGCTCTCTCTTAATCCAGGGAGATATTTGCATATAGAACACTCCATGCCAATCAGCAGCTATACAGAAAGTTGTGCTTTCAGTTATACATGGGTAAAAAAAAGGAAACAACAACAACAAAAACAAACAGGGAAGCACAGATGTGTTACTGAAGGATGAACAAAGCCAAGGGACCTTATTTGTAATCTCATCAGCTCCAATACTGATTCTTTTGGGGGTGGCCCATGTCAAGTCATTGAATTTCATCATCAGCATTACTTTAGGCATAAAAGGTAGTAGTAGTCATGCTTAACTACCCTTATCATAAGATTCATGAAGATTCACTAGTTTGTACTTGTATGTAACATTTGAAGATATGAATTTTAAATAAAAACTTTCTTATTAAATACTGACAGACTAGTTTTATTATAAGTCTAATAATCTAGCTAACAGAAACATCTGTGCATTTAGACCCCTCCAAAAGTGTCTGCTTTAAACTGATAAGCATGCTTCTAAGTTCTGTAGCTGGAACACAGGTATATGTTGATAGTGTGCCCTGTACTCCAAGCAGTATCTAGGTACATCTTCTCCTCAAATGTATGAAGAATAAACCATGTTTCAACTTCCAGTTATAAACTTTTGTCCTCTAATTAGTTAGCACAGTATCTCTGGATGTTTACTGGCACCTGTCCAACGCTTCTCTCTGACTTTCATATGCCACTCTTATTGGTTTTTTTATTAAAAACCTCCAATTTTCAGGGATTTAAAAATCAGGTGTACATTTTGATTTTCAATGGACTTATTGGGATATTCTTTAAAGTTATGAAATCACAGGTCCCCCTTTAATTTATCATTTTTAGTAGATCTGTACATATTAAGTAGTTTACATTGATAATGGAATAGTAAAGAGATAGTCATTACTGTTTACAGCAATGGCCTACATTTTGGAGGAAAAATAAATGTTCATAATAACCATTCCATTAAATTTTAAGGATTAGCCAAAGTGATTATCTTCATCTGTTAGCAGTCATTACACACTTGATACATGCATTACATATCCGCTACACTCACACTGAGACAATGACTGACTGAATTTCTACAACAACAACAATTAGGATTTTATGCACTAAAATTGTATGCAATACACAGTGTGCTCACTGCAAGAACCCAATTCTGCTAAGTGGGTGTTAGGTGAGTACTTGGTGTTTAGTTTAAAGTGGATCTGTCTTAATATAGATGAGAATACATGACAGATAGGTAGCTCTGATATGAAATATAACCTGTGATATCTTATGAATATCATTATTGATTAAGTACTTTGAGATGTTAGTACATGTATGAACTTGATTCCATAGTAGATGTTTTAAAATAATACAGGCAGTTAAGAATCACACTTACTCAGATACTTTGAAAATCCTTGGAAAGTCAGAGTCATCAGAACATTGGATACAATTCTTTGAAAATGAATAGGTGCAAGTTCACAAACAATGCAGCAATCATTAGAAACATCCTCTTTGAGAGCATTCTCTTGACCAGTAGGCAAAAAAAGTCTTCAGTCCTGGGTTTAGGGTTTCTAAAATAATTGGAGTAGTATTAGAAGAGTCCTGAAACCAAAGAGAATTTTTCTCTAATAATGAAAGGAAGAGTAGAAATTAAACATGTAAGCAAGCTATTGATTGTTTTACAGAAAATATTTATATATGTATTTATGTATGCACTTTCCATGACTCACTACTAAGTAAACATTTTGCTTCAGGAGCTGGCTGGTTAATGTCCTCTGCATGATGTTTCCAAAAGGAAAATCAAAAAGTTGTCATAACGGTGATGGCTCACATAGAGTTAAAAAAATGGTACCTGAAACACAGTGTGCTTGGACCCAGATCCATGGGCTGACTTCTCAGATTGCCTGTAGACTGGCCTCATTATAGTGGAGTTACCTGGCAGTTTTGACTCTAAGCTGCACATGGTTGCCATCACCAGCCTGCTCTCCTTCCCTCTCAGGGGTACTTTGAGCCTGGAGGTTGCTGCTTGTTATCTTGCTTGGCTCCCGGCTCCCCTTATCATTTGGGGCAGCCAACCTTCGCTGCTTCCTGATGACATGGTGCACCTGGCTGAGATTTCACTGGAAAAATCATAATGCTCCACTCAGAAGAAAATGGAGTATCCCAATACAAAAAGATTATGTGGGTTGAGACAGCGTAAATAGATGCTTTACTGGTCTTACATTCATAAAAATAGTGATTTTGAGTTTCAAGCAAGTTGCTAAATGTCATCCTGGGCATCAAAATCCATACATGAATCCCAGTCTCAAAGTCAAAAAGCATGCAAATGTATTGAGTAAGACATATTATGTGGCTTGTCATTCTTGGCTGAAGTCTCCACTTCAGGTATAACCGTAGAGACATTTACTTCCAGTGATGAAAAATTTCTCTATGGTACAAAAAAATCAACAAAATAAAAAAGAAACCAGGATAAAATTTAAGCATTCATAGTGTTTTGCAACTATAAGATAAAGTGAATTAATTATTTCTCAGCAGCATAGAATTTATTAAATTATATTGACAGCATACATGAGTGGGATTTCAGGATTTTAGGCTGTTTGTTGGTTGGATCATCGATGTACTCAGTAAATATTAGTTAATACAGGAAGTATGAAGACAGACCTAATCTGCTGATATCCAAAGAGGTAACTAAAAATCATTCTTATATATAACAGCCTTATATTTTCTGCTGTTTCATTCTGAGATTTGGGATGCTGTTCCTATGGGGTTAGTCTTACGTCAATGTTTAACAGCTCTAATTGCCTAATTAGCTGCTCCAATGCAAAGACAAAGCTTCTCTCTGGTCTGGTCTTTTTCTTTACGCATTTACGCAAGGGCTACAAATTTCTTTAGATCCTTAGTGACATCAAACTCATCTGCCAGTAAATTGAGCACGTAGTCCTTAATGCTTATATATCATACAGTGAGTTGTTAGCTTAACTCTTTCACATTTAAACAATGCATAGCCATTCTAACTCACAGTTTGTTATTTTATATATCCGTGAATGCTAATGGATATGCAGCACCTGTTTTTCATTACAGTCTTATTATTCAGTGCTATGGCTAAATTGAGGAAAGTCAAAAGAAGTAAAGCAACTTGCCTGAAGCCACAGAATGAATCAACATAGTGAATGTTAGAATAAAGGACTAGCAGCCCAGAGACAAAAAGTCAGAGCAAACTCCTTTCTATTGTCTTATTTCAAAATGTAGCTTCATTCATTTTCATACACCCCATATAAAGGAATCAAGGAATTTTTACATGTTGAACATTTTATTTTTTTTTTATGCATTGTGAGTTGATATTATTCTGGAATCTGAAAGAAATACTCTGGTGATTAAGACAATATAATAACCTCTTAGAGGTCAGAGTTTAATTCAAAAGTTGTGTCCTTGTGTCTTCATTAAGTTTTTATGAGCCTCTGTGCTCTGATTTGTAAAACTGACCACTTAGCCTTTGTATCTTTTTAGTACAGACTTAAAGCAGCCTTGAACATATGTTATAGAAAAATATCATAACAAATATGTTGCTGAATAATAACAAGAGCACTTAATCAAATTTTAATTTATTGGCATATAATATATTTATATTATAGGGGGACCAAAAAAGATATGACTGAACACTGTAGACATTCCTCACTGAAAACCCTGCTTTCCAAATGAAGGGTGAGGCCAATTAGCTCCTCAAAAATGTGTTCTTGATTTAAAATATATTACAAAGGAGTGAAAAATGCTGTATAGGTTTCTCTCTCCATTTTTAGCCACCGGTTCATGTATCTAACACATCATTTATAGACTTAGGCACTTCACCACAATTAGCTATTGACATGATCATTGACATTATAGTGTTCATCAATCACGTTATTGATAAATTTCTTTTCATAAGAATATTTGAAGAAACTTCCAAAGGCTCTTCCTGACCCCAAGGAAAACAAAGCAAAAGACAGATTCTTTCAACAGTATCCTTAACAGTAGACTTACATATTTTAGCATCTTTTTTATATTAATGATTATATAATTTTTTCCTACTTAAATAGTTTTATTTTAGTATTCATATATCCTTATGGTCTTAATTTAGGCATGTTTCATAAGAAAAAAAATATCCTTGAAGAAAGTATTGGATATTATTGATTAATATTTTTAGTTCTACTGAGTTATCAAACCAATGAAAGGAAGAAATTTTGGTAGAACATTTTCCTCTGGACACTGTTGCCAAAATCTAGGAATGGGATAATATCTGATATATTTCTCAAAATCTTATACGAAGCCACTATTCATATTGGAAACTCAACATTTTTAACAATTTAACAATGAATGTTAACAAGAATGTAACATTCATTATTTTCTTTATGTTTGTTTTTGAACAGTAACTGTGACAGACACCTTAAATGCGTAAACCCAACAGAGTTTCAACTAGAACTAAAGGCAATCCTTAAAGCAAAGAATATATGAGACAGACATTGCATTCTGCATTCAGAGACTGCAGAACACAGTTACTTTGAATCAAGCTTAATCAAGTGTTTGATTAGCCACATCGCTCCAGGGCCATTCATGGAGTAAACAATGGTAATTTATGAAGTTATGTAGTTTAATTTGTGATCTATTTCAGGTCCTGAATTAAGTCAGTTGGGAACTGCAGAGACAAAGTGAAAAACAGAAGCCGAACAGAAATATAAAAGGATGAAAATCAGTTTATTACCACTAGTAGATAATGGATGTAAAATATGACACAATAGGAGTGATAATTGTGCTTGCAAGATTAGCCTAAGAATATAATAGACAAACTTTCAGGATGATCAACCTGAACTTGAGTAAGAGACTAGAATAAGAGATATTTTTTATAATTAATGAAAAGTGAGGTAAATTTTTTCCCGGTCTAAATAATTCATGAGTGTTTACCAAATGTTAATTAAATTGTATGTCCACATATTGAAATATATTTAAAACTAATCCATTTAAAAAAAAAGCAAACCAACAAAATCCAAACCAACCAAAAAACCCAGAAAGACAAAGGTTTGAAATTAAAAATTAAAACTAAAATGAGATAAACTTCCATTATGAATCACAAAAGCTTCAGCATCCCTCCAAAACTTCTTTACTTACCTACATTTTCCATAAAATGTTTAATTCTTAAAGAATTATCATCTTCTGTCCAGACTAGCACCAGATTTCTGCAGCTCTGGTTCTAATTGATGCTGTCAGTGATGACATTACAATAATACTCATACACAGAAAGAGATAACTAACAGTGTATTTATAAAAATTCAAAGAAGAAATATGTTTTTACATGTCTTTCCATGTGGGAATTTACCAACAATCTTGAAATTTAAATTTGACTAATACTGTACAAGATAATTCACATATGAATGACTATATGAAACCAAGAAACACTGAAATTAGCAAAGCTGTTTTGTTCTATGATGGAAGAAGAAATTATATGCAGGCATGAGTTGGATAGGGGAGAAGAGCGATTTAGAAGTATTTTTGTCCTTACGTTAGCATACAGGGCAATAGTCTTTCAGACAACAAATGCCAGTTTAAAGGACAATCAGTGTGGATGAGTGAGGACATGTATTTGCCATCATTTGAAATTCTCATGAGAGAACCCAAAATAGCCAAAGCCTGTTCAGATTTGACATAGAATCATAGAATCATTAAGGTTGGAAAAGACTTCTAAGATCATTGAGTCCAACCATCAACCCAACCCCGCCATGT
>NW_008795041.1:6096977-6100190 GCF_000699145.1 Aptenodytes forsteri | reverse complement strand
GTGAGCATCCAGGTGGCGTAGCAGGTCGTTGACTGCTTCCTCTTGGATTATGGGGGGGGTTCATCCTGCTCGCCATCCCTGTCTTCCAGCCTGGGGGGCCGAGTACCCTGGGGTTAACTGGTCTGCCTGTTAAAGACTGAGGCAAAGAAGGCATTGAGTACCTCAGCCTTTTCCTCATCCTCGATGACAATGTTCCCCCCTGCATCCAATAAAGGATGGAGATTCTCCTTGGCTCTTCTCTTCTCATTAATATATTGGTAAAAACATTTTTTGTTGTCTTTAACAACAGCAGCCAGATCGTTCTAGCTGGGCTTTTGCGTTTCTCATTTCCTCTCTACATTCATCACAGCATCATTGAGTGGGATGTTGAGCCTGAAGGAAAACTTGGCATATAAGTTTGCTGGACTGTAAGGGCCATATCAGCCCCAAAGATTCGACTTGATAAGTTAGATGAGGGCCAACCTGACACTGGAAAGATATGAAGATGAATTAGGAAAAAGGAGGGGAGTACTGAACTTTGGGAGCAAAAGAGGAAAAACCTTGGATTTAGTGGCTTAGACCTTCTGCTTGGGGAGCCCCAAATGGTAGGAGCACTCCTAAATCTTTGTGATAGAAATTGAACAAGTCTGCCTCTGCAGACATGCAGACTTACTAGTCAAGGTGTAGGAAAGCTGAATTAATATCATTTAGATTAAACACCTAGTAGAGGCTCAAGTAAATCTAGAAGGAAAGGAAATTTTTAGATATGATCTTAAACCAGAATATTAAACATTTTTTTCTTCATTAGTGCTGCGTATAGCTTTAGAAAATTTTTTGGGTGAGCGTGGTTTTAATTGAATTTGGTAAATAAGCCTTTTTTTTTTTTTTTTAACTGACCTAAACTGATTTGAGTGTGACTGCAAGGTGACCAGCCATTAGTAGGTAACCCTTATACATGACAACTGATATTAAACACTGCTCAGCTTCTCAAAACTTTCTCAAGCATAATTCAATGCTAACAAAGTATTTCTTCCCTTAAGTGTTGTGACTGAGCACTGTTGATGCAAGAACTTCTGTGGAAGAAAAGGGTTCTCTGGGAAACAGCAGAAGACAAAGAAAATGAGCCACAGTAATAGGGAGAGTGTACGAACTCGAGTGCCCGGGAAGAGTTTGTGTCAGAAAATAAGTAATATTCTGGTAAAAAATATTCAGTTTGTTTGCTCTCAGTAAGTTTAATTTTCTTCTTTGGTCTTATGCAAAGAGAGGGATTTGCATCTGACAAGATAGAGGCTAGGGTGTAAAGTATTTTTTATTAGTCTGCAGAGGTGTGGGAGGCAGCTGGAGTCTTACAAGGGTCGCTTTGCTGAACTGATACACGCCTCTGTTAAGATAAGCAGAACAGAGAGTACCTGTTGCAGCCAGAAGCATGCTTTGGCTTGTGTTGGACAGTTTATGCTATTAATAAGAAGACTTTAGTACCATTTTTTTCTGTAGCAGTAAGAAGAAAGAAGTGCTAATATCATCTTCAGGAGCTCTTCATAATATGACTCCTACAAAACAAAAGGCATAGTAGGTCTGCAGTGTGTCTGCCAAATTTCAACGCAAGCAACTACATTCAGCCTACCTTGAATTCCAGCTGATAGTAACTGTGTTGCTGTGCACTGTTGAACAGTATCGCTCTTCCATCTAAGGGCGGCTGCATTTCAGCAGTAAGTGAAGAGATACTATTATTATGCTTTATTTATATAGGACGTACTATTTATGAGGACTGTGTAACTTGAAAGACGAACTATGCAAGCATATGTTTACTAGAGAACGTGAAGTGTGTTTTTTAAAGGATGTAATGCTTTCTGATGACAGCTGAGGCCCAAATGGATATTTCTGGGTGAAACAGAGCAAAGAACAGTAAATGTCTGTCCACAAAATATTGTATAATCCACTAGGAAACTTTTCCTTGGAAAACCAAAAACCAGCAACCAAAAACCATCCAAAACCTAGAGAGACGGAATGTCAGAAGAATGTAGAAATAAACTTATGAGCAACATCTCCAATACTTTGTGTCTTCTGTAGCTTCCCAGAAGTAGGTCTTTTCCATATACCAGATTTAGCTTTTATTTTCCCTTTTTTTTTTTTTTTCCCCTTCTTCTTGTAAAGACACCAAAGAACATAAGTGGTTTTGGACAAGCAGGAAAACTACGGGTGGATGCACACAACTCTTAAGTAGTGAAATTATAAGAAAGAGTATCTCCCATTGTTTTTGAATATTCTTGCTTCCCCTTTCAAAATACTACAGTTAGGTGTTAATAATCACAGCTGCATCTTCCAAAAGCCTACTGTATATAGCTGTCTAGTACAACTTCAGTGTGTTCTCTGCTTTAGCACTTGCTAACTTCCTTCTAGCACCCTTTCCTTAAAAATGCAGCTAGCCACCCGCCTCCTTTTCAGAGGCCTCCTTAATTGGCTCATTAAGATTACAGAACACATCTGCCCACACTAACTGAATCATAAAGCACTTTAATTGCTTTTTCTCACACTTAGATCCACCAGACAGAAAGGAACTTGCAATTACTCACTCCTTAGGAATTCAGCTTTGTGGGATACCCAGACCCCAGAGGGAACCCCTGTTGGTCACCTCATTTACGCTATAACACATAAAACCTGTCTTTAACAGTCTAGTTTGGTTGTACTGATAAATTAAAGACTTGCCTGAATAGCTGTATAAACTACTGGAGGATTTAGTGTAGGGCTGAGGGCCGTGAAAACTGAAAGATCTTTTTTTTCACTGTGAGATACAAATAATGCTTATTAAAGTCAGTGGAAGTTCTTTTCTCCCAGAAAATAGGACTCTGTGTTATAATCTCTTTGCATTGTGTAGCTTTTGATTGCTATATATTTCAGATTGCCATCTGTAAAATGGGGATAATAAAGCCTAATTACATTCCACCTACAGCTGTTGAGGTTGTCACCTTTCATAATATATGTCAGAGAAGTGCTGAATATGATATTTTCTCAAGAGTTCTCCCAGCTTCAAAATAAAAAAAAAAAGACATTTTTGTTACAAGCTTTATTTTTCCCTTAAATTTAAGAAGGAACCCCCTTTTCAGGTTGCAGACTCCATTATCTTTAATTCTAATTCAGCAATTGTTTTTGCCCAGGCTGTTTGATATCATAGAATCATAGAATCATAGAATAGTTTGGGTTGGAAGGGACCTCTAAAGGTCATCTAGTCCAACA
>NW_008795041.1:6074081-6095725 GCF_000699145.1 Aptenodytes forsteri | reverse complement strand
CTTCAGTCGTTTGGGCGGTGAGGCTTGAGCACTGGCCAGTGAAGACTGAGACAAAAAAGTCATGTATGCATTTTTTTGCTTTGTATGTCTCACTCCTCTTCCTAATTAGAGCATTTATTCAATCCCTTTGTCCTGCTGTAAAATTATCTTACTGGTTTGTTGGGGTTTTTTTGCTTCTTTTACTTACAAATCATAGAAGAAACAATTTTTACACTCAAGTGCAAGTACTCAAAAGACCTACTCTTCTCTCTTATACTATCCACTTCCATTAACCTGTAATTTTCACCACTTGCAAAATCCATCAGGTCTTCCTCTTTTTTCTCGAACTGTTTTCTTCTCTCATAATGTAAATTTGACAGAATTTTAATATGATACGTGTGTTGGAGATTTAAGGCTTTCCAAGACCAAAGAGCACAGTAGAATATATAGTGACTGGGGACAGTGTGGAGCATGAGTTAATTGAAAGGAAAAGCATAAATCAGTAGGATAGCTTCATAGGTTTTGACCCACCACCCACTCAGGGCGGCAGAAAACACTGTAGACTTTGTGGAAGTTAGATATGATCTATATAGAACAAATATTTTTCTGCGAACCATGGAGGTGTGTCTGTATGATCAAGAATTAAGTCATTCACAGTTTTCCATCAAACAGGAACACTTTTCCATAATTAGAAGATTAAGAGGTAGGGAAAGCAGTTTTCAGCAAAGTTTGCATGTAGGGGGGAAACTGGATGAATAGAATTTAACCACAAAGGGAACAACAGCAAAAAGAAAATATCAGTGTTATAATTATAATCATGGGAATTGTTTCCTTCTCAGGACAACAAGTATCTTTCCCTACAGTGGTAGGGAAGAGGGACATTTCAGACTGATGGTTAGCACAGAGAGACACTCTAAAAGCTCAAGAAAATCTTGACTTGGAGAAATGAGTCTCAAAGAAAGGTTTTGGTGCTTCATGCAGACAAAATTGCTCTTAAGGGAAAAGAAAGCTGAGGCAGGATTTTGTGTACAATTGCTTCTTTGCCAAAGGCAGGATATTGTTTTTATTGCCCAAATTTCAGAGAGATTTTTGTTGTTGTTGCTGCTTTACAACATCCTCTAAAAATCCATCTCCTCACTTCAAGTGTTAGATCTGGGTCTGCAGAAATAATCTACAAGCCATGTTTTAAACTCCAGGATTTGGCTGAAGATGCTACGGAGATGTCAGTGGTGATCTTTGCAGGTCTACTGCAGTTGGCTCACAAGGTCCCTTTGCCATTAAGGGGAATTAAGAGACGAAGTAATGCCTAGAAACTGTGCCAGTGAAATTACAAAAAAAGGAGACAAGCTTAGTCCCAGGAAGCCTTACAGAGAGGTGGAGTGCTAGGTACCACAAAGAAACTTGGTAAAGCTCCAGGAGAAAGACCTGGGCCACCACTTAAAACAGACATCTGTGGTTAGTTCCTATAGTTTGGAGGAAAGGGGGAGGTGGCCAGCACTTTGCATAATTAGATGTCTTTCAAACAGCCCACCTGTAGCCTTTTAAAACTGTGAGAAATATTTGCGCACACAGTCAGCTTCTGATGAATTTTAAATTGAAGTATTTGTTCTTGGGAAAACCACTGTGCTCCTAATTTGGCAATTTAACTGATACGGCGTCTTTGCAATTCACCCATGTAATCACAGTATAACAGGTGAGAATTAGTGGATCAAAGTGAAATGTTCAGGAATGCACAAGCTATCTTTTGAGGGAAATAACAAATTGCCTCCCAGCTTAGCACCAGCAGAGATAGCTGTTCTTTATACACTGTCCAGTGAACCACATGCACTATTTAGCAAAGAAAATACGTTTTAAAAAATCTCGCTCTTTGAAGCATTATTTGACTATTATTTGATTTTAATTTCAAGAAATAAATAGCAATTACTAGTTTGAAAAATTGCCTTACCAGCATCTGCTGATGTCTTTGTACTGCTGGCTTAAAAAAAGAAAAGCTCTCCTCAGCATCTGCTGATGTCTTTGTACTGCTGGCTTAAAAAAAGCTCTCCTGGAGTGAATTTTACATCAAATTTGCTACATAGAAATGCACTTCCAGAAAATTAATGTCTCGTAGATTTTCTATGGAGCAAAGCACTTTGTGCAAAAAAAGTTGATTTTCATTAAGGACATAATAGGAAAGCAATCCCTAAAGCATCTGTTTGTTGATGAATAAGGAAAAATAAATAATTCAACATAGCATTTAGAATTTCCAGTATATGTTCGGTATTCAGTATCTGGTTTCTGGTTTAAATGTTCCATGTTGTATATTAAGAGTTGAGATACAGTTATGACAAATAGCATCTTGCACATATTTTCAGAGTGTATGCAGGTAAGTAAAAGAGTATACACATATATGTAAAAATATTTTATATTCTCTATGAATTACTTTAATATCTAAGTATGGTATATATTCGTGGGAACAGAAATTTTAAAATTCTTTCCTTTTAGCTTCCAAATCAGTTCTTTATGCTAACAAGTATGAGTGGCTTTTATAAATGTAAGCAGTAGCAATGGATAGAAAAAGTGTATTTGAAGATTCTGTGGTGGAAAATATCCTGCTTGCAAACCTGAAATATTTAAAGGAAAAATTTTGCTTTCTGGAAAACAATTCTCAATTTGGGATGAGAAACACTTTAAAAATTATAATACTTCTTCGAAGGTATTACATTTTGTGACTTCTCAATAATATAATAAAAGCATGTGATTCCACAAATGAAGCACAGAAATAAGCCTTCTACTGCCCATGCTGTCTTCCCCCAGAAGTAATCCTCCTTGTTCTCATATTTGAAATACAAATCAGATAAAACAGTGCAAGCAGCAAAAACCGCAAGCAGTGACATCCTCCATACTATAAACACATTTTAAATAAGACTGGAATTAAGTAAGTGTGTTTAGATTGAAACAAAAATTATTGAAATAAGGGGACGGAGTTTAGGTTTTGTCTTGAACTTTGTCTCTTTCCTGTGGCTCTATTTACATGAGAGTTGCTTGATTTTTTTTTTTTTTTTAATCCATCAACAAGGTTTGCTCCAAATTACACTAGATTAACCATCAGAGACAGGATTTTTAATGTTACTTATATCCTTTTCTGCTATTTTTGATTCTTTTGCAATATATCTGCTGAGATTAATAAGAAAAGAACAAGGGATAATGCTGTCTTTAAAAAAAAAACCCCAAAAAAACCCCAAATAAACAAAAACCCCCAAAACACAACAAAAAACCCGAACCCCTGTAAAACCCATTTTTTCCACAGAGTCAATATCTAAGTGTGTCAGCTCCTGTTTAGTTTTCGTATTCCTCCTGCTTAGTATCATCCCCCTCCCCAACCATGCAGCCTCATTGGTACAGCTTCATCAACTGCTATTTATACCAAAGCTTCTTTCAGAATGCTTCTTTCTATACATCTAAATCAGAAAGATGAGGAAAAAGTATTTAATGCATTCAGAGGACTTCATGGCATAAAAGTCTAATGATGGAGCCACATTCAATTCCCTACATAAGATGGGCTCAGGAATTCTCTTCTTCCTTCATAACTGGCACTGGAGGTCAAATTCTCTTCTAGAAAGGCATTTCCTCTCTGATTTAAACACTTCAGAAGGTGAGGGTCCATTCTACTAGCCAGCATTCAAATATCAGACTGCTAAATTTAAGGTCAAACTGAAGTTTTCACTCGCATCTCATCCTATACCCAATATACAGATCCCTGTTATCTTTCTACTCCTTGTACAAGAACCTGTCAGGCCATCAGCATGAGAAGTGTGAAATACTACAGAGGAGAAAAGAATTTGAAGAGGTGAAGTTAACCTTTAGAGCCTTTTTACTTCTTTCAAAATATAACTTGAAAGTGTCTGATGGCTTTGCCCTGGAAAGAAGTAATCTCATACTAGTATCATGACTAAAAAGACCATCATCTCCAAATTCTAGGTACAGAAAAATATATTCATACTTTACTAACCCCATCCTGCATCTCACCAGCACTTGTTTTCTGAATTTCTTCTGAAACTACCTATTATTGCAGCTCTACACTACTAAAAGGGTGGTGGTGGTGGTGGTGGAATACTACCTATTTCAATGGACTGTGGGTAGGGTCATGTGCTATTACAATGTGTACAGTAAAGCCCTATTTTGATAGAGCTTGTAGATGCTATTATGATATAACGGAAGGGTGCCAAATGTGTAGTTTTAATCCTAATGACTCCCTTCCTTGGTAAAGAGGAAGTATTAAATGTCTGTAAAGTGATACTAGAATTTTATATGAAGAAAATAAAGTAAAAAGGCTTGATGTAACTTTGCATTAGCATTTAATGAAGTAATAGATTATAAAAATTCAGAACAAATTAACATTATTCAGTTACTTCCAAAATTTGAGAACTCTTCAGAATTCTGAAAAACTTGGCAGCATCTACAGCTGGGACTTAAGAAACTACAGGACACTTAAAATCAATGAACTGTTTAAATTTTTGTACATTCATGTGGAAATCGTTACAGTGCTATTTTTGTAATGCAAGACAGTGGCCATTAAGGAAAAGAATTTAAATACAGAAAGAAAATTCAACCCATGCAATTAAACATAAAAAAGTGTTCAGGAGAACATCCCACATTAGCACAAAATCAAAGTATGTTTGCTAATTATTAGAAATATAAAGAAGGTGGGGTGCGTTTATGTCTTGTTTTATATCTAGGTTTTATTTGTGCTTGTTGGCCTGTTATACCCTACACTGAGCTAGCAATTAGTACCAGAATTCAATACATGTGCTTGAAAACCTACTCATGTAATCTAAAAATAGAAACTGCAATTTTGCTTCTTTAGTGATATTTAGAAGTTTCTGGTATTAATGAGTGCTAGCAGCTGGGATAGAGAATCAAAATTCATAGGGAAAAAAAAAACTTGAGAAGAAAAGATATTCTCTAGGATACTACTCTTCATCAAAGAATGCTGTAACGGTGGTGATAGTGATGGTGAGGGTTTGTGTCTGTTTTCCCTTATTGCTTTCTCCATGCAAAAAATCCAGACTTATCCCTCCTGAACAACTGATAAAAATCATCAGTCTCTGATGTTAGTTCCAGTTAATTCTGATGCCAAAACTTTGTTAATGCCTCTCTGAAGTTACAAATCTTGGCAGAGATACATCTCTTCAGTTTTGCAGAACTTGGGATTTCATAGTCCCCACCACATATACAGGCAACTAACTGCATGAAGGCTGCAATGGGTCACCTAGTCAATCTGAAGTAAAATTGTTTACTTTCACTCAGAATATATGTATAAAAAAATACTAGACTATTGATTTCAGTTGTGTTCTCTGTTTTCTGACATAGCCTACCTAACAGCAGGAACTTTGGTGCTTGTATTTGACAAAACACTTCAATGGCTATTTTAGACTTTAGACTAGGTTTTAGATTTCATTAATCTTGGGGAAGTGAGTTTCTATCTTCCTCATCCCTAAAAACTGATCAAACCAGCATGCCTTTCTTCTCAGGTAACATTCCTCCTCTCTTAATGAAGCTGAACAGATATGCAAAAAGAAATTTCAAACAGAAGAAATACAGAAAAGTCTGACTGTATCCCAGCTCTTAGCATAATTACCTACGCTGAGTTCTGTATCTATGCTAATAGCTAGACAGTTACATGTATTTTAAATATGTTTTTTTTCTTAAAGAAAAAAATCCCTTATCCTGGGTTTGAATTTAAATATAAACAGAATTAGGTGATTCTGGAAAGCGGGGAGAAATATTTCTCAGGACTGAAAGGGTTTTCCGAATATAGTTCACAATTTAGGCAAAAGTCGGATGTATCAGTTCCCACCCTCTAGATTTTAATAAGTGATTTGAGTCTTACTTTCTTTTTTTTTAGTCTCATTGCCTAAAGATTAATAATCAGCTAAAAAGAAGATGAATTATTTACATATTTAAGCAATTACATAGCTTAACTTATATTTGGCTGTTTCAGCTTATGTATTTTAATGATGAGAAAAGCTAAATTAAAGAAGTTATTTTAAAGGTTTATTTTTGTAGTGATTTTTATCAATTTTTTTTCTGAAAGGAAATTGTATTTTAATTAAAATTGCAGAAACAATCATCTAAAATTTGCTGGTTTTTCAATAAAATTTAAACATGCTGGATACAAAACAAATGCAAAATATGTTTTGCTTTCAAAAAAACCTGGAGTACTTAAAAGAAAATAGTAATGAATTCATCTGTTTTTGAGGGAGTTGGGTTATTTTCAGTTTTAACAACACATAATTCTACAAATCTCAGGTCTCAGCATTTCTAACCTACTGATTATTCATGGATCAGGAAAGAAAAGCAAGCTTTCATTTTTTGTGTGTTCACAAGAAACTTTAAAGCTAAAAAGAAACAAAGATCATGTCTTTATGTGAAGAAGAGGCTACAGCTTTCAAAAACTGGGTTGTGTAGGCAATGATATTCTTAATTTACTAGGTTTATTTCTTTGAAACTATGGTGGTTTACATGCATTTCTTGAATATTATTTTTGCTAAATTTAAGATTTTACCAAGGACTTTAGCATAATTCTATACCAAAATACAGTTTGTCAGAATTTCTTTTTTATCTTGAAGTTTTTGGATTTTTAAAAAAGAAAATATGTTTAATTGAATTTAAAATCCAGTTGAAAGGTTTTTATTTGTATTCCTATGCATCATGTTTATTTCAAGCTCTTAATTAGGAAAGTTCACATTGATGAACATGTAATTATTTTGTGTTCTTTTCCACTCTAAAACCGTTCTGTGCAACATTTTCTATTGAATGTAAATAATAGAAAAGAAATCCAGAGAGTCAAACATGAATTTAACTACTTACAAAATAAAGAAAATATTCTGAATTTACTGAAATGCATTTACAGTTGTGTCACAGCAATGACACCCCATTTTCTCCAAGAATATAGCATCTGGAGCAAAAGAAGCGGCTGTAGAAAAAAAAAAAAAAAGTCACAATTATAGACACTTTGTAAACCCATATTGCATCTGAGCACCAGTCTGACTATAGATGTGGAGATGGGTGATGCTGGAGAACTTCAGGTTTGAGCCCTGCTGTTCACTATAAAGTCCTGCCATCTGCTCTGCAAATATTGGAATGAAGTGTGTAAGACTCTTCTTGGATGTACAGAGATGGAGCCGACTGTGTGGGAGAAGCACAGAGTGATGTGGCACAACTCTGTGACATGATGTGTGCCAAAGCAATCCTCACACCACTGAAAATCAAGCCACAGATTTGATGGTTGGAACAATTTCAGAGCAGCATACAGGTTTTATCTCCTCAGTTCTACACATTGGAGTTTTCTAAGATTTTGAAATGCTTTGGACCACTTACATATCTTCAGCTTTTAGACAGAATGTGTATTATCTTGTCACTTCAGAAATGAATTTACTTCTATGTGCTATGAAAAAGAAGAATCAGAAGAGTATGTTTCTCTGTGAAGAAATGAATTCTTTTGCCTTTACATATCTTAGTGATAGTACAGGTGAATAATCATCTAAACTTGAGTCCTGTCCCTGACCAATATTAAAATAATGCCAGGGCTTCCTGGAAATGCCAATGTTCTTTTGATCTATTCTCCAGTGACATAGTGATTTAGATATCCCTCTTGCCTTCACACCATGGATTATGTACCTTGATTACAAGAATATCCCAACACTAGGCTTCTTTAAAATGAGATAGCTATCTTAACAGCCATTGCAGCACCTTTGGAAAGAAACATCTGTCTTTCCAATAACTGCTCTGTAGCATGCTGTGACCTACATGCGCTTAACCACAATGAAGGTAAGAGTCCTCACCTGACTGTCCTCTAATGTTCCTTGGCCCAGAGGCTGAGGGGAGGAGTGAAATCATGGACCAGGAACTGGAACTGGACCTGTAAACATAGCTGTATCAGCCACTCCCAGGGCAGTTCCAGAGTTTGTTTGAACCTATATATTTGGCACATTATGAAAAAGAGAGTCACTTCTTCCCAAACTCCAAAGCTGAGTCACATTGGCATGTGGACACACTTTCTTCATCACCGCCACTCCTTGTAGGTAGTCCACAGCCTGTTCCAAAACCACCAGAGCTTACCAAGACCCAGGATGAGCACAGACCATTCATAGAGAGGGGAAAAATAATTTCTGGTCTATAGGTCCCTAAATGGAGCAAGCGCTTGTGCTGGGTAATCCTTTCCAGGCTTCTGAAGGCACCAATAGACCACAGTGGCCCAGTGTGTCTGTCTCCAGCCTGGTCTCCTGGATGTATCTCAGACAGATGCTGGAGGTAGCTTGTTTCCCAGGTGGACCTCTTGTATGTGTACTGTAGCTTGTCTCCAGTCCTATATCAGGCTCCATCTCCTGAGTGGACTCTGGACCCATGTTGCAGCCTTGTTTCAAGGCTATGTTTTGATAGGCCTGTCACCACTTGCTCCTGACTGAACCCCCCTGGAAGGACTCCAGACCTGGTTCATCACTTGCTCTGTGTTTGTCCATTACCAGCTCAGCCCATCACATTCAGACCCAGTGTGACTGCACCCCTTTGTTGAGGACACTGTCCAGGCTGGGGTCTTGCTCAGCTTCTGGTTCTCCATTCATTAGGGAGAACCCCACCCTCGTTATTTCCTGAAAACCCCTGGCATCAGGTCTCTATGACAGACACTATCACAGACTAAGAAAACCAAGGAGAGCTTATCAACATATGCCACTCAAGAGTGGTCACCCAAAACAGCTGTGCCCTTTGTGAAGAGCTTTTGACCTTACAAAACAAGAACTTCAGCAAAGAAGGTCACAGCCTTTCAAGTCTTCTTCATTAGCCATCCGACCAAGATTGACAGTTGCCTGTCCTCATTCTCAGCTAAATGATCTAGAAAGAAGGACACATCAAATCTTCTTTCAAAGTGAGTTTCAAAAATACCAATGGTTTAAAACATTTCTTGAGCCCTGTTGGCCTCTGTCTACTTACTTCCTTTATGACAATCCATTGAAGGTCATGCATTCTGCGTTTTCTCAAATCTGACCAGCTAAAGCTTGCTTTGGAGAGTGTCTAAGGCAAGAAGACTTTCTTAAACTTATATTTCTGGTGAATCCACATAATTCCTGAACTCTGCTGCTTCTGGATGTGAGGAGCACAACTGCCAAATTTCTTTCCCAAACTATCTCCCAGGCATAGGCATCAAAGACAGCGATAAAAGGTAGCTATTGTATATTTCCATATCCAGAAGTGGTAGTACATTTTCCTTGCAGTTAATAGGAAAGTATGGCAGGTCAGTTAGTTGAGACCATGGTTGGAGACATAGCTGGAACTAGGGCTGAAGAGTCATCAAATGTGATATAATAATCATTGTATCTCATGTTACCAAATTTTTTATGCTGAGGGTGGTGAGACACTGGCACAGGTTGCCCAGAGAGGTGGTGGATGCCCCATCGCTGGAAACATTCAAGGTCAGGTTGGATGGGGCTCTGAGCAACCTGATGTAGTTGAAGACGTCCCTGCCCACGGCAGGGGTGTTGGACTAGATGACCTTTAGATGTCCCTTCCAAGCCAACTATTCTATGATTCTCTGATTCTATGATTTTTTCCTAATCTTTTGGCACTGTTTAAATATCCTAGGTATAAATTCGCCTTATTTTCTGAATTTTCTCATTTTATCACTTAACAGCCAGACACATAACTGTGTTAATAGATTAAATTTCATACAATTTGTTTCTACACAATTGGAATTTACACACACACTCACACACACGTGCATACCCACACAATCGTGTGTCTGTTGTGTGCAAAGATGCCTTTAATTTTTTCTCTCTCACATCATTGTTTTCATGCTATTTCACATTCCATTTATCTGCAGTTTTATTTACAATTTTACTTTTTTTGTTTTTGAAGATGGGATGACACAATGCTGGCTTCAGCTGATAGTAAATGAACTTTGAAAGTCCTTATTCTGAAGCTGTGGAGTCTGAAGACACAAATAGGAAGCCTGTAACTTTAAACTTTCTCCTTCTTGGTAGCAGGAAATTGAACCTGTGTCAAATTTTGAATAAAACCAGATCTTTCTCTGTGTGTATATGTGTCTATGTTTCAGAAACACACTATATATTCTAAAGAAAAGTGCTCAGATTTTCAATATAAAGCAAGAACTATCTAAATCTTAAACAGAACACAAAAATATATATTTGTTGCTGTATGCATTCTGTGCAATAATAGGTTAGCTATATATAGGTAAGCTTGCCCTGACATATCCATAGAGATTAAAGTTTTTGTCATTGATGCCTTGGGCAGTGTTTGTGATATAAATGCATGTGGTATAGAACAGTGACAGAAAGCAGCACAGATGATGCTGTTTTCAGGGAGCAGAAAAGGATATGCCCAACTATTGCATAACTTGCTGCTGCAGTCCCTAGTGCAACTGTTAGGTAGTTTTTGCCTCTGACCCTTCAGCTACTGTCGAAATGGAGATATTTTCCTGCTTGTCTTGTTTCTGTAAGGATTTCAGCATGCACCCCAAAATGTTGAACCCCCAATTTCAGCAGGCACTTTTGTCTTATCACTATAATTTCCTTCTGTTTATTTACAGAGCCCTCCAACAGGTTTGCAGTCTCTCTTTTAACCTAGAGCAAAACTTATTTATGTGCAAATAAAAAAAAAAAAAAAGGAAAAGGAGATACAAAAAAAGGAAGATATAAAGTACTGCATTAAAAGAGAAACATGACATGTGTGGCTAGGGTCTTTCCTGTTTCCTCTTGTGTCTGTCATATATACATCCATCCCTGTGTCTGTGATATCAGTAGGGATCACATTCTCTTCCTACTATCTCAATAGGGCATCCCACTGCATAAGAGGGCATCTCTTCCTACTGTCCCAAGAAGTAACAGAGGTCTGACTGCTCAGAGACTAGTTCTGCATGCAGGTACTCAGCTGGCTTCCATATGACTAGTGTTTCAATAACTGACAATAAAATAAAATTTGTTATGTTTGCCTTCTCCTTGCATAAGCATAACATTAGTCACTGCTGTCACTCATGTGCAGTCCTTCATATTGGCATGTGTGCTTCTAATACAGCTCTGCTTCTATCTCCTCCCATATTTTTCTGCCAGAAAAAGTGACTGCTAACACAGATGGCATATTTGTTTATTTATTTTAAGTCTGTAAATCTACTTCTATATCACAAAAACTCTCCAGATGCCAATCTTGCTGGCAACTAAAAACCAAGAATTTTTTTCTGAGTATTTTGACAAACATTACTTCCTTTCCTTCAGTTTCTTCTCCTTACCTGCATGTACACATCTTTATTTGTTTTAATTGTTCAAATATTGCCCATTCTTTTCATTATAAATTCTTCCATTTGTTAGGATGACTGCTGCCAATCCTCATCAGAACTAAAATATATCCACAGTTCCAAAACAAAATTCAGGACACAAAAATATTTCAAAAAAAGTGTTTTTTCAACTTCCTTTTGATGTCTAAGGGCATTTATATACATTAATAAGTGAAGACAGTTCAGGTTAATAAAAGCTGTTTCTCAATGTCAAAACTAACACAGCTGAGGAGTTTGAATCTTTTCAAGGGAAATAAAAACTTAGTGTTTTCCTTTTTCTTGTAAAGTGTCTTCATAAAGATATAATTACATATGCACACAGCATATAATTCAATTGATCTCATTTGAATAAATGGGGCTAAGACCTACAAGAAACTCCTCAAGCTTCCTTTGTAAGCAGTGGAAAGACATAAAGCATGATTATTTTCATCTAAGATAGATATTTAAAATACTCCGGGTGATCTGTGCTGTAAAAGCACTTGTGTCTCTCCATTGACTATACAACGATGGCTAAGACAGCTAAGGTGTCTGGCTCAAAACTGAGCATCTCTCTATAGGCATTCACAATTAGATTAATTGCTTTCCATCTGTCATATTTCTAAAAAGAGAGAAAAGAGAAGGAAGATAAAGCTTCCCTTTCAGCCTCAGTAAAAACTCTTTTTATGTACTCAACTCACTATCCTTAAGAAAGCTCCCATAGATACATAATAAAAATTGTGTTCCTACACATCTGGTATTATATGACTGCACCTGCTTTGATGTTTTAGTGGAGATCAGGAATAAGCTTTTGAATAAAGTCTCCAGATCACTCCACTTGCTATGTACTTGTTTGCACTGTGGGACAGTCATGGAGTATGTGAACTGGATTCCTTCCAGATGAAACTAGACTAGAAAGGGTGCTCCAAAAGCACACCTAATTCTAGCTGCAAGTAGGCATTTAGTTCATGGGACTAAGCTGAGATCTGACCTACTCTAACAAAAAAGTCCTTGGGAAGCTTGAATGACCGGTCCTCAGCACCGCTGTTTCCCTTGATCCACATCTATTGATCTGCACAGCTTTCTGCACAAGAAGTACAGCTATTGATAAGGCTTTGGTCAGAGGAAAAGCAATCAAATTTCTGATTATTTCAGGAACACTAGATGACAACCAATTAATGTATGTTGTCTCTGTTGTATTCTGGATATGAAGGATCCCCCTAAAAATATGTCTCTATTTAACATCATTCTTTGTTGTAGCCTGGCATTATTCATGCTTAACTTTTGTTATTTTTTCTTAATTGCCTAAGAATGACTCTGAACTCACACTTCCCGTTCATTCAATCTCTGTTGTAAACTTTGAATGACTAATCTACAACCACATTTCATAAATCTGTATAAGAAAATCTCTCAAGTCAATAGAACCTTGGGGAATTATACTAGAGTCAAGGAAAAAGGGATCATTGCTGCATGATCTTTTTTTATTTTGTTTAATATTGTACTTCCAAGAACTGTGTAGTCTACTTCTAAAGACACTAACTAAAAAGGCCTACATCTGACATCCTCTCCTTTTTTGCTTATTCCCAACTCTCACAGTGTTCATTATCAATAATCTTTTTTTTATGCAGAACATAAAATCTGGAACAACTTTTTTACACTTCTTCTTACCTGCCTCTCTACCTTTGAAAATCTCCCTTTTAAAGATTCTCTCTTCTTCCTTGTAATTTTACTCCAAATATAAATTCCAATTTATATTATTTAGATTGCCAATTACATTAATGTATTGCACAACCTATCTTGAAACACAGTGTAAGTGAAAGATGCTGTATAAAACAAAAAAATTCTTAAATTGTATGACCATCTACGACTTCAGTTCTCTGTTTTCCTGCATATATTAATAAGAGTTCCTATTTACACAGTTAACCTTTATAGCAGGAAAAAAAAATGGAGACAGAAATAAACAATTCCACTACTCACAAAATATAATCCAATCTTAATAAAAAAATATTGACATTTCAGTTGCAAACTCTATTTTTCCTTCTAGGAAAACTAAATCCTTCCCTTTGTATATACAGGCAATGGAACAGGATCTATAGGGTTTTGCTCATACAAAATTAAGGGAGAGAGAAAAAGCAAGGTTTGGTGATCAAACAGTAAAACCCGACAACACAGCTACAGTGGCCTACAAACACTTCCATATTTCGCTCAGACCAAGCAAGCTTTTCTTTGAGAGAGCATAAAATTGAAGTAAAAATGGCATCACTTTCTTTCCTTACACAATTTATGCTGTCTTGTATTTTAATTTTCATTCATTTAATTCCTGGTGATTTTTTTTTAATATGTTGATTCTGAGCTGAATGATTTTATTAAACAGCACCTTTGTCTGATATAAACCCACAATGTTATTCTAGATTCTCAAACAGATTTAAATCAACTGAAAAGCATATGTTGCCCTAGATTTAAAACTGTGTAATTGAAATCAAATATCATTTGATGTTGCTTTTTGTATCGTGAGCCCTATGGAATTGTCCCCAAATCACTATTGCATGTCTGTGGAAAGGGAATAATTTCTGCCCAAAATAGCATGGACTGGAGGATGTACCAAGCACTAATATATAGTTCCTGTTGGTTTCTGCTGCAGCTGTTTCCAGCTTCTCTGGCTGTTTAATTCAATTGAATCAATACTCATAAAGAACAGCTTATCCAGCTGTTTTGATTCTTGAACACAGTGATATCCTTTTGATGTTGTTGTTAATGACACAAGGTCATTACCTTGCAAACATGAAATCCCTAAATTCAGAGGCTGTTTCCCTAAGCTGTTGTTTTATACACATATACTAAAAAATTAAATTAAAAATAAGAGTTTTCAGAAATTCTAGCAAATATTTCATTTGAATGAATAGCAAACTATAGCTGTGAAAGCCATAGTAGGATAGCAGGGCCAGTCCTGCCTCAAGTCACCACATAATGGTACCCTAAGATGATCCATCAAGCCTTCTCTTCCACACATCATGCTCACAAGGTGACTGAGAAGGAAGGTTCTTCTTACTCACTAAGAAGAACAAAAAGTAAGTGCTGCTCTTTTCGTGGTTTTCACAAGCCTCTCCCAAGTTGTTAACTGCCCATTTCACATATATTTCAAGGATCCTCAGTTTATCTCGAGAAGCCTACTGCTGCAAGTAATAGAGATATTAATTTTGAAAATATAGATACTCTATGCTCATAAATTCCCTTTCAAGAGTTAGCTACCAAATGTTTGTAAAAAAGAACAGTCAAGCATTTTAAGGTGGATTTTGTGGGTTTTCTTCTTCCTTTGGTGTTCAAATTTGGGAGGAAAGAGAGAGCAGCTCTCTAATGAACTGCAGATGCCTGATTCCTGAGAGGAATTTATTGAATCAATATACAGTGCAAAGCAGTTGAGACAGACCATTTGCATTAAAAAAAAATAATGTGGATGACAAAGAATAATAAGCACATTTTCACACACTGAAGAGTTAAACTATTGAAGTTACCGTTACAAACTGCAGTGCATGGGAGAACTTTGCGTGGGTTCAAACAAAAACAGGTTCCTGGAAGACTCTGTGAGAATGGAAAAACAAAAAGTTGATGTCAGTTTTGGCAAGCTATGAGGACCCATTGCCAGGTTGCTGCAAGGCCGGGGTGCGCAATGGTGGGGCAGCGGGACAGGCTGGGGCAGGGCCCCTCTGCAGCAGTCCCATCCTGCTGTGCCTGGAAGCAGTGAGCAGAGTCAAGATGGTGATGGTGACCAGGGCCCACCACCAGGGACTGCTGTGCACGGCTACAGGGACAGGGCAGCTCCAAGGCCAAGCCAGGGCCCAGGTGGGTAAGGTGGGGGTGGGGGCAGCAGAATTCAAGGCTGACACAACTGTCCTGGGGGCCAGGCCTCAGGCGAGGCCTGGGTCCTCTCCTGATAACACTCATGGCCTGAGGCTGAGGACCCCGATGAGGCTTCCCCACTCTCTTCCTCACCGTGCTGCAGCTTTCCCTGCTGCCAGGCCCTGGTCTGCAGTGCCGCCATCTTGGAGCTGGCCTAGGGCTGGCTGGGAAATGGAGGACAGGCTACAGAGCCAGTCGGTGCATGCAGAGCTGTGGTACCGCTGGTGAGAGCTCTGCAGGACAAAACAGCTGCTGCTGGGGACCTGGCATCCACACCATCAACACTGCGGTGGCTTCGTGCTGTGTACAAGCTCTAGCCTGGCTTTATCCCATTAGCAGCTGGGGCATAACAGGTGGGGTCCCAGAGAGCCTTTCCTGTGTAGTTTCTTCTGAAATTTCGTGGTTTCAGAGACTGCTGCCCAGACAGTGGGTGGGGATGACTGGGAGACTTGGTTCAGAAGGTAACTCCTGATCCATACTGCAATGCATGCTTAGAGGCCTTCAAAGCCATTGCCTCCAGCTCACAAAGAAGCTCATGTGAAGAACGCTGGAAGTTAAGGTGCTGGCCATAGGTACTGACCAGGTACCTATGGTGAAGGTGCCAGCTGGTGCCTGCTTAGCATGGTCTGGCACACTCCTCCTAGGTATATGTAACTGGATACTGTGAGGCACCAGATACTTTGCTAGCTAAACATTTGGTCTGACTGGTACAGCCATTTGTATCTTCATTCTGATGGAAAACAAAACAAAACAAAACAGTGAAGACACACAGATCAAGTAATCAAATAAATTACAGTTAACTGGAATTCTGGGTTAGTTCAGAGCTTTTTATTATCCCAACCGTTGTCCATCTACATTAAGACCTAGCAGGGGAGCATTTGTCTATAAGTGTATACAACAGCAAATGACACTCTGCTGTAGTACACTAAAGCACCATGGATAAAAAACATCTTGGTCGAGAGGTATGTAAAAAAGAATGTCACATTTTGCACAGTTGATCCAAGAGTCTTCCTGTGCTCTTTACTTCAATTACCTTGTCACATCTCCACTTCTGCAAAGCTTAGAATATCCAACGATTTTCACTATATCACACATATGACTTTGTATTTAATGTACCAAAATAGTGTGATATGACCTTGTTAATGTGAGCCAATTTGAAACTTTGCTTTGATTAGATTTTAGAAACCCAGCTTCCTACTGCCTAATAAGCTGATAGAACTTCATTTTCTGTTATAACATTGATTAAATCTTGAGTATCTTTCAGCTACCAAAACATATGGTGTAAGTAAAACAAGCACAGATTGAAACATTTCTGAAGCAAAATTGGTTAACTCTGTCATTTTTTTGAACTTCAGAAAGATTTAAATTTGAATTTAAATTATTAACTCTGATACTCATTTTCAAAATATAAAAATATTTTAGCTTCTTTTCAATAAGATCATGAAGCTTTTTTCAACCTCAGTTTTCTTTACTGTAGAAATTTACGTAATCTTATTTAATTTATTTATTTTTAAAGCTATAGGACAGGGAAATACTCCTATCAAGATCACATCTAAAAAGCCATCCTAGATGGATTTGGATGTCTTAGATGTTCTCAGATGTCTTAGGGACATGGGAATTGAGCCATGTTTTTCAGATGTTCCTTCATAAACATATTCTGACCTCTGACCAAATACAAAGGCCCATGACAAATATCTGTTCCATGAATATCAAGGAAATTATAAATTGTGGTCATGAAAGGTTCTTAGGGGCAAAATAGTGAGATCTCTTTAATTATGTGATTAATATTGGTCAGATAAAGAAAGAGGAACTTATATATACCTCTGTGTGTGTGTTTGTGTGCATATGCACTTCTACTTGTCCTGATATCACACAACAAAAAATGCAAATAAATGTCTTGATATATTGAGGGAACACTTTTATTTCCCTCTGAAAACATATTTTTTTTTTACTGGTCACAAGCATGTATTATTCCTAATCAAAATCAGAGCTCTTTTCAAACAGTTTTAAATAGTAGCAATTCTAATGCCTACTAGTGCAAGGTTAGAGAAGATGAGCTCAGTGATCAGTACTTTAATCTTTACCTTGACTTCAGATTTTGTAGCACAATAAAGGATTTTTTTCTCTTTAGTGTTGGAATTAAATGAGAACTTAATGTGTGAAAGCTGTAATCCTTTTGCCTTGTTTCAGCAGAGTATTTAGATGATGATTTAGAGAGAACCAGTTTAATAAATGTCTGACTGATGTGTCAATATATTTATTCAAGTGAATGCATCTTGTTTAAAAGGTACATGTTTACAGGTTTGTAAGAATAGATACATTTAAAGGACCATTTAAAATACATATTTCCTGGCTGAAACTAAAGCTGTAATCCTTTTGCCTTGTTTCAGCAGAGTATTTAGATGATGATTTAGAGAGAACCAGTTTAATAAATGTCTGACTGATGTGTCAATATATTTATTCAAGTGAATGCATCTTGTTTAAAAGGTACATGTTTACAGGTTTGTAAGAATAGATACATTTAAAGGACCATTTAAAATACATATTTCCTGGCTGAAACTGAGGCTAAAGAGTTTCTGAAGTTTCCCCTGACGTCCCCCTTTTTTTCCTAAGTTTTAGAGTAACAATTCAGCTTTCACTTTCACTAAAAGGCTCAAGAAAATAAAATACCTCTTAACTGTTAAAATATAACACCTTATATAGGTACAGCAGCTGTTCAAAGCTTAAATATTTCTTATTTTCCAAAATAAATTGCTTTATAGCAATAATATAGCAATAGCAATAAAATAATTCTTATTTTCCAAAATAAATTGCTTTATATGTGCAAACCACATCTGGTCTAAAGCTCAGTATTTAGAGGTTTCTAAACCTCAGTATTTAGAGATTTCTTTAGCTTGCCTTTATTCACTAATTCCCTCAATAAGCATTTACTGCTATAGTTTTCCATTACTTAAGAAATATTTTAAGTTTATTTATTTATTTATTTATTATCATAGCTGTAAAAAACTGTTTGCCAGAGTTTTGATCCCTTGGGCCCTAAGTCTTTCATAGCTCGTATGGCATAACAGAAAAAGTAATGCCTATATTGTACAAACACAAGTTAAATTGCAGAATATGAGTAGCAGGCTAAAACAGTTACAGAGTCATAAAAGGTAGGTTTAACAATGCAAAGCGGTCTATCAACACTTTACGGCAGGATTACTGCCCAACTTTTAAAAAAAAAAAACAAAAATATAGCAAATATGTAATAAGTTATTTGGAAAGAAAAGAAGAAAATAGGTCAACAGATCCAAATATATTTACTGCACAATTTCAATAAGAAAATATAGCAAATATGTAATAAGTTATTTGGAAAGAAAAGAAGAAAATAGGTCAACAGATTACCAAATATATTCAGTTTTATGGGATAATATACTGAGCAGTTATGAAAGTGTTCTGCAACAACAGAGAAAATTGGGACGTGTGTTGAGTAAGCAGTTGGCATCCTCAACCCCCTTATGTTCTGAACTTGCAAACACTTACCCATTGAGCACAAGGTCCATTTGGGCCTGCATTAGGTCCTGCTTGTAAGACTCTCTGTCATTCCCGGTGTTCATTCCTCCCTTTGGTGATCCTGTTACTGCAGCTGGAGAGATGGGCCATTTGTAGCCCCAATTTTTCCTTTTATTTGGTAGATGGTTTGAACAAACAGAGATCCAGGAGATAAGCTTCTTTTTGTCTACCAGCTACTTGTCTTCTGGCAACAAAGACAGTGGACTGCTTCAGGCTCCAGGCTAGAGCAAATCACAGTTACTTTGACAAGCAAAAAGTAATATGGATCTCTGTGCAGCAGGGTTTACCAGGGTGCTTGCTGGGTTCAGAGCTGGGCGAATAAGTAAGGCAGTGGAGACATTTACTTTACCTCCCTGGAACTGGTGAATTTTCAGTCTTTCATTCATTTTAGCTAGCTGCTGAATAACTTCTGTCCACATCAGCCTAAGCAGGTCTCAAACTTTCTTAGTCAGCCACTGATGATATATAAAAATTGATTAAATTTAGGTAGAATTAACTATTAATTCTTGAAATGTCTTTATAATGAACAATTGCTTCAAGTAGTAGCAGCAGCTAGTCCATAGACCAAAAAATGCAAGGCTGAGCCTGCCGGGGATTTCTAAGTATTCCAGAGAAAGTCCCAAACTTTTTTAAAAACTGCCTGCTATTAGTAAGCTTTTTAATTTATTTTCAGCAGTGTTTGCTATTCCCTGTAGAATTCGAGAGCATGTAAATTTACCCACCAGCTTACTGCTTTAATCTGCAGATAATGTCTGTACAAACAGGCAGGAAAACCTACTTAGAAAATAAAAATCAAGTACCAGATCCTCAAGCTGAAGAATTTATTATGGGTTCTTGCTGACAGGAACTAATTTGCTCAGCTGCGATCAAATGACCATTTCAGTATAGTCCTACACCTGTATTCCACCAGTAATCTTTCTGGTGCCATGTGAATCGCTGTGATGGTCTGGCATTAGGGATGGAAGTTCGCCCTACATTTCTAACAGCAGTTGACTCACTTGAAGTTTTACATCACCAGTCCAGAATTCCCCACATATTTCAATAAACTGTTTTCAACAGTTGTCAACTACCATGTGGTGTATTTTTCCTTCACAAATGCTTGCTTTGGCCACTAGTAAAATACATAAAATATTTATCACTCCTCATACTTGTGAACACAACAGAAAGCCTTACTTTAAAAGTAAATCTGTAAAGTAATTCCTCATCCTTTAGCCCTCTTTCTTAAAGTTTTGAGTTTCCTTTTGTTTTTATAAACAACTGTGATATATTTTGTCTTTATTTACAAGTGAGAGGCAGGCATGCTACAAAACTTTTCAAGTAAATGTGTTGGGAAAATTAATTTTCACATAAAGCTTGTTGCAAACTAATATAACTGGCTGAAACAGGCTTTGGTGCATGGCCTTGAAAAAATATCTTTGATAGCTAAGGAAAAGATTTTAAATTCAACTTTAACGCAGCTTTTGTTACTGTCTATACTGTACTGTTCCCTCAGAATTGCGTAGGATAAAACATTAAATTAAATAAATTTCTTACAATGTATGTGAACTAATCCCCTTGGTGCCAGTCAGCTCAGATTTACCTTTATATAAGGTGACAGGGGTCAAATTCTAGGCTAGCTGAATTCCAACTTTTAATCAAATGAATATTAAAGAGCTTCCACAAGACTTTATAATTTGACTGTCTTCTGTGTGATTAGGCATTCATCTACACCAAGTGTTATTTCAAAGATTATATCAGTGGAAAGTGGGAAAATATAATCTTTTTGCTTCACAGCTAATTAAAAAAAAATGCTCCCCCCAAAGCAACCAAAACACAGAATGAGCTTGGAGTTTTTGAATAATACATATGAGTTTCCTTACAACCCTGACATGAAAAGCATTGCAGATACTAGTGTTACATCAATCCTTCCTAACTGTCTTGGAAAATATGTGCCATGTTACAATGAAAACAGCTCACCAGCTGTTTATGTAAAAATTATTTGAAGAAAAACAAGCATGGCCATATGGCACTCTAGCAATACAGTGGGAACATGAAGAATAAATTTTGTAGATTGTAGTAGATAATGGTCATGATAAGTAGGGTGTTAAATATTGATGACACATTGCATTAACAGTTAATCCCTCCTTTTATCCTCTAAATGCCTACCTTTCTTAGCAGCTTGTATGTTGGAAACAAATTAACAACTTATTCTGATGAAGAATTCAATTTTGTGGAATGACAAAATATTTAATGTACATAAGAAGTCCCAAACATTCACTAATTAAAGGATATTTAGAAAATATTATGCATTCTTTTGAGCAGCGTTATGTAATTTCATAGTAAAGAAAAGACTACCCTTAGAGATACCAAGTAGTTTTATTTGTGGTTGTTTTAGATACTCCCCGTGCTTAATAATTAGCTGAAACTTTCACCATGAGGGCAATACAAAATTTCTCACTAAAAATGCAGGAAGTCAGCCTGTAATTCAATCAAAATCCAATGTGTTTCCTCTGCTTTGGGGATGAAGAACCCTTCTCCAGCTCTCCTTCTGTAGTAGCATAGTTTGACACTTTTACACATGTCTATGATGTATTAAGAGGTGGACTCAATGCTTAGTTCACTTCCCTGGCTTTCCATCACATCCACAGGAGTGGTGGTACTAGACAGCTCTGTGCCGATTACTCCCAACATGCTCAGGTACTTATGACATATAAATAGACAGCATAGAAGAGCAGGTTTGGGTTTGGTTTTGATTGTGGTTTTGTGGTTTGGTTTTTTTTTTTAATATATATATAGCTCTGCATGCGTATTTAGAAGTTAAATGTTTATTTCCAGGGGAAAAAAAATTAAAAATCTTGCCTTTACTCCAGAAAAAAGTGCCTCAATGTGAAAATCAGAGTTGTCCATCTAGAGGTTCTGCAAAGATTTGTCAGAC
>NW_008795041.1:6071575-6073851 GCF_000699145.1 Aptenodytes forsteri | reverse complement strand
GTGGTACTAGACAGCTCTTTGCCGATTACTCCCAACATGCTCAGGTACTTATGACATATAAATAGACAGCATAGAAGAGCAGGTTTGGGTTTGGTTTTGATTTTGTGGTTTTGGTTTGGTTTTTTTTTTTAATATATATATAGCTCTGCATGCGTATTTAGAAGTTAAATGTTTATTTCCAGGGGAAAAAAAATTAAAAATCTTGCCTTTACTCCAGAAAAAAGTGCCTCAATGTGAAAATCAGAGTTGTCCATCTAGAGGTTCTGCAAAGATTTGTCAGACCGGAACGCATGTATCAAAGATATTTGCAAGGTTAAACCCTAAGCAAGCCCAGAGCTACCAGATAAAGGATTAAAATGGAGAAGGAAAAGAAAAGTTTGGAAAGAGCCAGTGCTAAGTTGCCAAGTTGGACAGTGAAGCACAATGGGGAGATCAAGACAAGCAAATTAATGAAGAACACTTTTTAACAGCTTGTGTGTGTGTATTCTTAAGTCCATATGAGCACTTTCTTTGCTTCAGTTCAGTATTGTGTACTTCTAAATACTGATTCAGACTGAATTCTCTCTCTCCTGCACTCTCCACAGGGATGAGACACTGCCTCAGATTCACCTGACACAGATTTATAGATGTTGGCATGCATTTACCCTACAATCATGGGGTGAGAGTTTTTGTGAGGTGCTTTTATTCTATTATGATAAACTCCCTCATGTTCTCACGCTGGTTCTTAAGCTGTTTCCTCTGTTTCCACAGAATCAAAAACATTAAAATGTGAGGGTTTTTTTCCTTTCATTTGGTCGGAGAATCAAAATATTCACTTTCCATGCATTACAAAATATGTTGGGGTTTTTTACTGTCATGAAGCATATTTACAACTGGAATAAAGCAGTTGTGCACGGATAGAAATAGTAAATCTCCCACAATGGTATATAATCCTATAATATCAGTTAGTCTTAAAGGAGTTTGGTGGAATGGTCAAACCTTAAAAAATGGCCTGAAGTTAAATAATCTCAGGTGGGAACTGGATTCCTGAATCAACAGTCTTCCTCTGAGACACAGAATAATTGGAGATAGACTAATTGGCTTGCAGACCAGGACATTCTGCTTTCTCCATGGAGTAAATCCTATTATGGTTACTATATCCATCTGTTAAATGGTTGTATTTTTGCCTGCTGAATAAAAGAATGTTTTGAATTCTATTCAGAGAATAGCTTCTATTTTCCTTCAGTAAAGGATTCCAAAGGTAAAAGTCCTTCACTGAGAATGTCAAAAACTCTACTTCTCACTGCACCAATCCAAATACTAAACTAATTGTTCCAGTCTGTGAATAATACAGAAGACTAAGAGACATATTTAAAAAATAACAACATCTAATAAAGTACCATGGACCCTTCCGAACTTGATGTATATTTTATAGCTGCTTGCAATTACAGAGAATTGGCGTTAATATTCAAGGGGTTCTTCTAGCTTGTGTTTACTGCTCTAATCCTATATTGAACTACATATGTGATGTGGTTGGAAGCATGTGTCTCATATTTGACATTTGGTCATGACACCCATATATGAATGCAAACTACTTATCTTTAAGATTCTTCATTATATTTCCTTTTTATACTACATTATTTTTCTAAAGAAATGCATATTAATTTTGGTAAGTTCTATTCCAGCAAGAGTACCCCGTAGCACTTATCAAAAAGATTTATCTCAAGCTTCTATCTATGCATTTAGAAGCAGAGCTGAGTTCAGTTACCTGAATCTCAACACAACTGTCAAGGTATAAGTTCCTCTGAGGTCACTAGCTTGGCAATCTCTTCGAGCCATTTCTTCCCTACTGCATGTCCTGGTTTTGGCTGCGATAGAGTTAATTTTCTTCCTAGTAGCTGGTACAGTGCTGTCGTTTGGATTTAGGATGAGAACAACGTTGATAACACACTGATGTTTTATCTGTTGCTAAGTAGTGCTTACACTAGTCAAGGACTTTTCAGCTTCCCAGAACTTTTCAGCTTCCCATGCTCTACTGACTGAGAAGGCTGGAGGGGCACAAGAAGCTGGGAGGGGGCACAGCCAGGACAGCTGACGCAAACTGGCCAAAAGGATATTCCATACCATATGACATCATGCTCGGTACATAAACTGGGGGAAAGCTGGCCAGGGGTGCCTCTGCTCAGGGACTGGCTGGGCATCGGTCAGCGGGTGGTGAGCAATTGCATTGTGCACCACTTGCTTTGTATATTATTATTATCATTATTGTCATTATCATTATTATTGTTATTGTTGTT
>NW_008795041.1:6035331-6071497 GCF_000699145.1 Aptenodytes forsteri | reverse complement strand
CGAGCGGCTGTGTGGTGCTCAGTTGCCGACTGAGGTTAAACCACGACACTGCATCATTTTGCTATTACTGGCAATAAACTTGACTCATGTTTTGCAGCTAACTGCTAGTATCTTGAAAGCATTGGACATCTGTATGAAAACACTGGTAGAAACCAGTCTGTCCATTTGGATACTGGTAGCATTGAGTCCATGGCATGTCATGACTTCTACTTGAGCTTTCATATCAATCCACATAGAGCTCTCAAAAATAGCTTCAACTGTTGACAACAACCTCTACTCCTGTCAGGAGAGGCAGAATACCGCAGGCTCACCATGCATCCAACTGAGTATGGTGTTTTTACTTTGTGGGCAACTGTACAAGTAACCTGTGAGCATCAAATGCATCTTCTTTTTAGATCAAATCCAGAGGCATAATCCTGCGTTTAAAGGTTAGTGCATTAACTCCCTCATCCACTTTCACTACTTTCATTTATTTATTCACAGAATTGTTGAGGTGGAAGGCATCTCGAGATCATCTAGTCCAACCTCCTGCTCAAGCAGGATCAGCTAGAACTGGCTGACAAGGACCATCTTGACACAGTAGCTTTTATTAAACAACTACAGAAGAGGAAACCATTTCACTTTGCATATATACAGTGAAAAGCCAAGGTCTTGGAAAAGGTGACTTACAATTTCCACCCACTATAAATACATGGCTGTCTGAGACCCTTTTGTATATTTTTATAAATAATTCTAAAGAAACAGTACATTTGCTTCATCCAAACTACAGATATGTATTGATTCCTTTCCATTATTCTTCTAAAATATTTAGCAAATGAGCCTTACTTAAATAAAAGGTTGCATTTGTAACATTCTGTATTTCCTCAGTTCTATGAAAGTGTATTCATTTCTATTGTTACTGTATCAGCTCCTGAAATTTACTTTTGTTAAAACCTGGTTCATGCCACAGACAAAGATGGTGGAGAATTCCATCTTTTTGATCATATTACCCTTCCCTCACATTCTGTTGTTATCCTCAGGGCTCTTAATGATGTTAAAAGGAAAGAACTGAAGGCTTTGTTATTCTCAAGAAACTGCATTTCCGTTCCCAGTGCTGCTGATTGTGTCAAGCTTTTGTCAGTTCTAATTAGAAGTGAACTCCCAGATTTCAGTAAACCAGGTAAGGGTGTCACCCCTTATAGAGGTTGCCCATTTGGGAGGAAGATATTGCTTGGCTGAGCTGACAGACAGTGCCGAATCATTAAGTGGCTTTAGCAAGAATCTTCTGCAGCATGACTAGAGTCTCCTGAGGTCACTATTAATATGGCTGTGTGGGATTCAAATGTAGGGCAAGAAGTAAAGCAAATGTAAAGGTTTCACTTTGGAAATAGAAATTGCTGGGAACAATGAAGCTCCGCAATATTTTTATGCCTCACTCACCTGCCAATTTATAACATGATTCTTTAATTAGTTAAAAAATAAATCTCCAAGCAAGCAGATACTTTTGTATTCCCTTAGTATTTCTTCAGTCCTTTTCCTCCAAACAATTTACATAAAAAATAATGACAGCACTTGTTCTCTAAACCTATTATGAATCATTTGGCAGAAAATAAGCATTTAAAAAGTCATAATAAATATAGGGAAATATGTAAAAGCTGAAAGGTGCCAGATTAACTAATTAAATTCTCTGAAATGTGTTTGAGAGAAGATTTTTTTCTTTGGTTTTTTTTCCACTTTTTTTTGTGAGTTTTTTGCTCAGTTATTTTTTTCCGTTTGTTGTTCTGCTGTTTCTCAGACTTTGAAATGCAGAGTTTGTACATATAAATAAACTTTGTAAAAAATGTACATAATAAATATACATAATAAAACTTTTGACCAAAGAACCAGCTGGTTTGAGCTTAGGGAAAAAAAAAAAGTGCTCCTGATAAATGGGGTTTCCACAAAACCACATTATCCAGTCTACTTCCATCTGCTTTTATTAGCACAAGAGATGGAACAAACTGGAGGAAAAAGGGTGCCAGAGTACTGGATGGGACCAGTCTATACGCCAATTGCTGTGAAAAGAGATTCCATTTATTTCAGGCAGCATCAAGGAATCAAAAGCACCAGCACTCCTTAAAAAGTGGACTGCTACATTGTGAGCTTTTTGAAATTGTAATAATCCAGATAAAGGAAGTGAAGTTGTGGTATGCTAGTGTTACCGTAAATCAGCAGATGATGAACTCTCTAAGACTCAATTTGGAGTTTTAGAAAGCAGGCATTCTTTATTACGGCCGGGTGCAAGGTGGAATTCCACAAATCAAGCACACCTATGTCGAGATCACCGTTACATTTATACACAAAAATTATAAGGTAGTACACTCCCAGTTACAATGATTGGTTAGTGATTTACATATAATTATAATATTGGTTATGTCATTCTCTTCTGTTACTACGCTTGCACGGGGGAAGGGTCTTCACCTGGGCAAGGGTTTTCTTGACCTGTGGGTGTGGTTTTTTAGTATTATAATGAAGGCAGTTCACTTCAGGACACCTTAAAAGTAGGTTTTGTTGCCAAGTTGGCCAGCTAGGTATCTACCTTGCCAGGCTGTCAAATAACTCATCCTATATACAATAGAACCTGGGGGCTCTGGTTATGGTCTAGGGGGTCCAGAGAATAGGGAATAGGGACTTCAAGCTACACAGCCTCAAATAATAAGTAACACAGCAACCTATATATACATAACGCTACCATAGGGGCTAACTTATTGGAATCAAAATGTTCTTATAGTCGATTATTTCACAACCTAAAGATTCAGTAAAACTTAAGATACTCTTCAACACTAGTGCCAGAGTGGATTTGTCTAGATAAATAATATACTGCATTGCCTTTTGCAGAAAAAGTCTAAAAACCAAGTCTAGCCACTAAATACAATAACTTGCTATATACTAATAATTCCACTATCGGGGCATCAAAATCTTTACACAGTTAAATTTGCTGCCCAATAAATACTCCAGTGCAGGAAAATTCATGTGCCTACACTTGACCACTGCTCTTCCCAAATAGATAGGAACCCAGGTGTCAGCATAATCATACTAGGAAGATGAAAGCAAATTTCAGAGTATGATTCTCCTGGAAAGCTACTGACTGCTTAGGAAACTAAACCATCAATTTCTTCTCCCCCTCCACCTCTAGCAATTGCATCTATAATCCTATCAGTCTTGGAAAGATATAATCTCAGCCTGATGTCCATATGGAAAACAAGAAAGAGCAAATGCAATTCAGAGCATGCTGGTGTTCATATACTCACCATGTCATGTACTGTAACACCTATCTCATTAAATGGGTCTGTTCTGTCCATCTCTGCCATTATTCCTGTTAAAAGGCAGCTCAGATTTAGTTAAGGGGAAATAAAGTCATAGAGAGCAAAGTGCATCAAGGAGAACAAACTGCAAACATGAAAAGAAACATTTTTAACTCCTGTAATTTAATACAATTGAAGTCAACATTATCCTTTCACTGCAGAGTTAGGTAACTAATGGTCGACAATTGCCATTTAGTTAAATGGATCACTATTACTCTTTCTATTGGGTTGCTTGTTAATAGCTTTGCTTTCATAGCTGTATTTTCACAGTTATGTTGTTCAAAGCCCTTGAAGTGAGAGGAAACTAATACATAAAACAGTAGCACTGTAGAATAAACTCATGTTTAACACTGTTCCTGCTAGCTATTCCCCCTAAACGCATTGAATAAAAAAGGTGATAAGTATCTTTGAAGAACCTATTCTGCCTTGTGGAAGATAATCTTCTCTGATTATTTCCCAGCCTCTTCAAGAGACCAAGAAAAAACAAAGTCTTGATGAAACAGCTATTACTCATACTAGAGCACTCAGATTATCAACAGGGTCTGACAGTCATTGACATCAAAGTTACTTGATAGATCAAATTACAGCCTAACTTATGTTTGATGTTTATTTTGAGGAAAATCATAACCAGTGAAGAGTTTCTAGGTCAACCTAGGCAGACAAAAGTCAAGGAGGTTGGAATCATTCCAACAGAGAGATTGTCTTTGTAGTGTTTTGTTAGCAGTCTCAGAAATAGAAACCTTTCCCAGATGTCAGGCCTGTCAGGCAGTAAATTGGTCAGAATATTCAGGTCAAGTTTTTTGTTTCCTTTCTAAGATGCATTAGCCTGTCTCCAACTAGCAGGCTTCCGCAGTACTTTATGAGCAACACCTTTTCCTAATGGTGCCTTTACATTAATGGTCCCACTACTTAGTGCCCGTTACTAAAAAGAGGGGATTAGGGCCCAGAGATAACAGGCCATCTGAGTAGCATTGACCAATAAGATGTTTCCTTTGAAAACAGCACTAGTAAGTAATTCTAATGCCTGCAACAGGTAGAGGCAATTCAGCATTTAGAAATAGACTAATAATCAGATCAGGAACTAGTAGTCCCGTCATCTAGTAGCGAGAGTGGGGAATGAAATTTCAAATATGACAGCAGAAGAACAGTAGTAATTTGTTTAAAGTAGAGATATGTAAAAATAAAATAAAATACACAAGTATGTATTAAAAAGCAACAGAAGAAATTTTCACTTCCCATAACCATCTGAAGTCTTGGAAGCAGTTATGGATTCTTCTTTAAGAAATTAATATTTTTATTATTACTTGATAACTTTATTTGTGTATATTCTCTTGCACCTTCGAGTTCAAGTTGCCTAGGTAATACATTAAAAAATACAGACTATTCTTTAAAACAAATGTGTTATATGACAGATGTTTCTTCTTTGTTGCATAAGATGAAAACAACAATGTATTTCTTTGAAAAGAAAATTCAAGCACAGTGTCCTGCACAGAACATCTGTGTTGCTTTGGCACATTGCTATATGAAATGAAAAATAATTTCACACTCCTAGTACAAGCAGGTTTCACCAGTATACAAAGCATGATGCAGTTGTCAGCAGCAACTTTGGCATTCTTAAAAGTATGCATGTTAAAAATTCCAGCTCATAGTATACTTTTCCTGTGTTCTAGTGCCCTATTTTAAAGAAAATGTTTTGTAATGAAGAATTAGGATGTGGGATCCAGCAGAGAAAAGCAGAACCAAATCCAGTAGAAGTATTTTTGTGTTTTTTTCTGATATTTTCTGATGTTAGGTCGGATTAGTTTTCTTAATCCCACACTACAAATTAGAATTATATGGAATTAAAAAAATCTGCCAGCAACCCCTAGGAAAAGTAAAAATGTACACTGAATAAAATAATGTGTTAACCACTTTTTTATTTATAGTGACCACTGCATATTGTACTAATGGAGAAATGATACATTTCAATCATCTCTAAATCACTAATTAGGAGGGGAAGCAGGAGTATCTATAGCTACCATTTGAAATATGTACCATGCAAGGCATTATAGATGATAATGGCAATAGTTGTTTCTTTGCAGATTCTCTGTTTCTTAATCAGATGAGTTGTAAACAGGAATAGAAAGTTTTGCAAGTTGACAGAGATCCAATGACTTTCACCTTTAGTGGAAGATTAGTTCCTTTTGCTGCCAAAGGAACAAGGAGTAGCATGTGCAGTAGAAAATAGAGACAGTACAGAAAGATGGGGAAGGGAAAGGGAACCCTAAGAAGAAATTTGAGACTATATTTAATAAGCTGAATGCAAACATTAAGAAATGGTACAATTTCCACTCTTCAGAGTATACACCAGCATCATGTTCTTATGAATGACGGTGGAAATTAATCTACTGACTGTTGCAACAAAACCAGATTTCAAAGCAAAATAAAATGTGTACCTCCTCACAGAATCATTTTGGGCCAATAAAATGGTAAGCAGGAAGGTTCATGGCACATAACCACCCTGCATAACAGGCTGGGTTTACACTTAAATACACTAAATAGAAGGAGATCACTTTATGTTGTTCAACACCGTACCAAAAATTGGATAGTGAAAAGCACACAGTAGTATTTGTAAATGATGAATTCTATAGGGAAATAAATTCATTTCAGTGAGAAATATATTCAAATAGATAATTTGGGGATCTCTTAGTAGATATCAAATTGATAAAAATCTGTCGGAGTTTACTTGTATCGGTGTTGACGGCGGAGCGGGAGTTGCGCATTCTCCTTTATTCATGCTTATGACAGGGCTTATATAGTTATCTACTATGGACACGCGCTTCATAACAACCTATGATTGGCTAACTACAGCTATACACGCGCTCACAACTCCTTCCTCATTGGAGGCTGACGGCTGGACATGCCGACCCCCGTCCCCTCCTCGTCCCGGATGCAGTTCCGCTTTTGTTGTTTATCTGCTGGCGAGGTTCCTTCTTCTGCCCAGTGAAGGTCGGTCAAGGTCACCAGCCTTCATCAGTACGCCCCTGCTACTGCTCAAAACATGGGTTGCTCAGGGATACTAGATCGTGCCCCTGCTGTATCAGCCACTCCTCCACAAAAATCTTATTTGTATTTGCTGCTGTGCAGGTTTTGGCTGAGAAGGAGTTAGTTTTCTTCAGGTAGCTAGTATGGGGCTGTGTTTTGGATTTGTGCTGGAAACGGTGTTGATATCACAGGGATGTTTTCGTTACTGCTGAGCAGTGCTTACACAGAGTCAAGGCCTTTTCTGCTTCTCACACCACCCCACCAGCCAGTAGGCTGGGGGTGCACAAGAAGTTGGGACAGCTGACCCCAACTGACCAGAGGCATATCCCATACCATATGACATCACGCTCAGCAATAAAAGCTGGGGAAAGAAGGAGGAAGGGGGGACATCTGGAGTGATGACATTTTGCCTTCCCAAGTAACCGTTACACGTGATGGAGCCCTGCTTTCCTGGAGATGGCTGAATACCTGCCTGCCAATGGGAAGGAGTGAATGAATTCCTTGTTTTGCTTTGCTTGTGCACGCAGCTTTTGCTTTACCTATTAAATTGTCTTTATCTCAACCCACGAGTTTTCCCACTTTCACTCTTCTGATTCTCTCTCCAGTCTCAATGTGGGGGAGTGAGCGAGTGGCTGTGTGGGGCTGAGCTTCCTACCGAGGTTAAATCACAGCAGCTGCTATTGGCAGCAGAGGAATTAAATAAACCATTACAAAATTTTAAACTTCAACTCATCCCATTTTAATATTAGTGAAAAAATTCCAAGAAACACTTAAATACTTAAGATTTACCATTCAATTTACATACTGTAGAGTTTAAGGTTTGATTGTTTTTTACGTATTTAGTTATTTTGAAGTAAGTTTTTACTGTTACATCAATGGGAAAAGAGATGTTTCAAACAAAAATATTCATTGAAAGAAGGCAGCTCTGTCAGTGGATTTTTTCATCTACTTAATTTCAAAAAGAGCAAGTCTTAGTGCTTATATTACTGGTACCATAAAACAAGATCAGGATGCTGTGCTCCAGGGAGCAGACATGTTTCAAAGCAGGAGGTTTGTAGGCACTAGAGAAATTATTAATGGAAGTGATGTTGTTAAGGAAGTTCTGACCTTAGGCATCACAATTTCTTTCACCTGGCAAGCCATATATTTTTTTAATCCAAATAAAAATGAACCCTTAATAAAAAAATCATCATTATTTTGTAAAATGAGATGGAAATTAAGGGGAGAATAGAATTAATAAACACCTAGTAAAATCAGTCACAAACAAGTAACAGATGTTGGGGTATGCTGTTTTTTTTTTAATATTAATTGGATTTTGGAATTGTTTTCCACTGTTTTGACTGCGATAAACACAGAATTAGAGACTTTCAAAAGCTCTCTTTCCATTACAGAAAGCGCACAACTTTTTCAATTTCAATTTAATAAGTTTATACCTGATAATTTGAAGTTTGCCAAATATCCCATTGAAAAGTCAGTCAGGAAAATTAAAGCACTATTTATTTTGGGCTGTCTTGATCATTACTCTTCCAAATTACTGCTGCTCTTTCATATTTGATTTGTGCCGCCACTGTCTTAATTTCATAAAAACCCTCATTGAACAAGCAACAAGCAGTAGAGGCAGAGTCTATATTTGATAGCTAATATAAGTTCTATAACCAGAACTATTAAATAAATATTAATTCTCCTTAAAGTGCTTTTATCTTCTTACTTTTATTTAGTGCAACAAATAATTGCCTAATAAACACTATTCTAGCATTGTATCTGGGGGTTTTTGGTTGGGCTGTTTGTGTTGTGGTTTTGTTTTGTTGTTTGGGTTTTTTTTTTTAATATATATATAAATACTTTAAGTAGTAGTAGCTGTGTTTCTTTCTTTGCAAGATATCCTTTTGAATCTTGAACTCATGAAACATTTTTTGACGTTTCTCTGTAAATCTTCCTTTCTTTACTTCATGCCATTGTATTGCCTAATGCTTTCCTGCAGGAACTATGCTTCAGTATAGTTATATGAAGCAAAGCCTGATAATTGACAGAAGAATGGGTGGTGTCACTCAAAGAACTCAAAGAACACTGAGAATCCCATTGTTAATCCAGCTTCATTTTGGCCACAATTAACAAATGGCAGGTTTCTTCAAAGACTGGAGGACATCTCTTTAGAAGCTGGGCAGTGATCTTTTCCAACCATTTAGTCGATCACTGGTAAACAAAACAAATTCATTTTCTGTGGTCTACCATTGCGTCCAAAGAAGAGCAACGAAGCTGGTGAAGGGTTTAGAGAACAAGTCCTATGAGGAGCGGCTGAGGGAACTGGGGTTGTTCCCAGTTGGGGAACAACTGGAGAGGCTGGAGAAAAGGAAGCTGGAGAAAAGGAGGCTCAGGGGAGACCTTATCGCTCTCTACAACTACATGAAAGGAGGTTGTAGCGAGACGGGTGTCAGTCTCTTTTCCCAAGTAACCACTGATAGGACAGGAGAAAAGGGCCTCAAGTTGCACCAGGGGAGGTTTATTGGATCCTAATGGGATATTAGGAAAAATTTCTTCACCGAAAGGGTTGTCAAGCATTGGAACAGGCTGCCCAGGGAAGTGGTTGAGTCATCATCCCTGGAGGTATTTAAAAGACGTGTATATGTGGTGCTTAGGGACATGGTTTAGTGGTGGACTTGGCAGTGCTACCTTAATGGTTGGACTCGATGATCTTAAAGGTCATTTCCAACCTAAATGATTCTATGATTCTATGATCTCCTGGAACCTTTCAAGTTCTGCACCAAAATTTAGTTCCTTCTTATTTATTTAACCTGGGTGAGCCTAACATAGGAATATAAACCATTTCCTGTTTATCCAAACTTGTTTGTGTCTATTCAGGTTCATAACAATAATTTTTAATCTCCAAGGTAGTCTGTAAGGCAGACCTGAACATAATTTCTCAAAAGTGCATAGTGAATTTTAATATACTGCTCCCTTTTATTAAAAATACAGTACCTCTAATAAGGCTAATGGAAGATCTGCAATAATTAGTAGGAACAAACTATTGAAGTTATTATTATTGTGATTTCTGAGAGGATTTATACCCTTTATGGGATTGACTGTATGCTATTCAAGTCAAATCAACTTTTGTAATGATATCTACAGAAGCAGAGCACACCTTTTCTATAAATGTCATACTAAACTGACAGAGAAATTTGGAGAGGTGTGAAGGTCTTGTTGACCTCTCTGCATTTATGCCTTTTGTTTCATTTTGATGAAAATGATAAGGATTTTTCAGAGAAAATTATGTTGGTAACTCACTGTACAAGAAGGCATTTGAGACTGATAAAGGAATGAGTACATATTACAAAGGCTTCAGGGCAATTTTGAGTTGCACTCTGGGCAATTAGACACCCACCTTTAATTAAACATCAGTGGAACTGACTGACTAAGCACCACTCATGAGTTTCAAAATGTCATTTAATTAACAGAAGAATGAATTAAAAATGGGTAGAGGGGAGACTACATTTCAGTTGAAAGAAGTAGATTTCTGGCAGTATGAAATGTTTGGACTGAAAAACTATTAAAATATTTCTGTAAGGTAGATCAAGAGAAAAGCATGGTAGTGCAAAATAAAACAGAAAAGAAATGAAGCAGTTGAAATATCTGGTTGATTAGAAATCTGTCACTGAGGAGCAAACTGTGCTAGGACTTTTATGTGAACAGTAAGATAATAGAGTTAGAGCTACTTCTTCCCTCCCCACTTCTCCCCACTGCATAAAAAAGGCTGATGACATGGCATTTTGGGTGTTGATGAGAAGATGCTGCAGCTTCAGAAGATGCCAGGAGCTCTAAGCAATGGGAGATCCTGCATGGGGAACAGGGCCACAGAGATGGAGAGGGGCTGATGGCTGAGGCTGCACAGCACATCCTGGGAAGGAGGGTGGCCATTGGCTTAATGCGCCACACGCCTCCTACCTTTGTGATTTATGAGTCCATCTCACCTCACCTTCAGCGTAAGTCTAAGCACCATTGCTACCACAGAGTAGAAAAGCTACAGCAGAGTAAGCTGACTTTCTTTTGTAGTGGGTCCTCCCCCTACTTGAAAGACAAAGGGAAGACTAAATGTATAGAGAATAATATATTCAGTGCCAACAACTGCTGATAGGTACATAGGCATGTGTGCATATATAAACAATCTATTCTTCTAATTTGTTTGCTGGAGTTCCAAGAAAGCAAAATCTTAGTAATTAATAAAGACTTTGGAAAGGGTCTTGGAAATGGTTGGTATAGGTCATTCCACTTCCTTGAATATACTTACTGTTGTAAGAAACAACAGCATTGCTGAAGATGCTAAGAATCACCGAAAATAGGACTGGAAAGAACCTCAAGGGATCATCTCGTCCTACCTTCTGCCCTAAGGCAAGATAAATGCTACCTAAACAATTCCTGAGAGGTTTGTCGAAGATGTTCTTAAAAACCTCCAGTGATGGCAATTCCACAGCATCCCTTGGCAATCTACTGATTTAAGTGGTGCTTAGCTCTCCTTAATTTTAGATACATTTTGTCAATGGAATATTGTCCTATCTATAAGGAGAATATTATGCTATGCAAAATATGAATAAATCTATTAATAAATAACTTAGTGATATATTGTCTCAATTTTGATTTTTTTTTTCCATTTGAATGAATAAAATGCATAAGGTTTTAGAAGAGGTATAATAAATGATAATATTTTTATCACTTCATAAAGTAAAATAAAATTCTTTTGCTGGATATAGTCTGGTCCATTCATTAACTTCTGTTTAGATTCTAGAATATCAGTAAAACACATATAAAGGTATTCTGTGGTCATTGATTCAGTTCTGACAGCTAATAATTTGATCTGAGATAAAAAACAGTGGCCAATTTACCTGTTTTACAGCAGTTCTTTATTTGGGGGAAAAATCTTTCAAATTTCTTAGCAAATGCTGAATCATTTCCTGTTTAAGCATTTCTTTTGAACATTCAGAATTCTTTAGAGGGGTGTATACAGGTGTTCATACAGGCAATTTATTAACTGATGTTGCTAAGACTATATAAGACTATATACCTGAGGAAAGGTAGATAAAACCAGTGAAAAAATGTAATATTTATCTTAAAGAATCCAACCCTGCTTATATTTATACCAATGGATGCAGGAAAATTACTTATGCAACATGAAGTCCTTTGGTTTTTGTCTTCTGAAACACTGAAACACACTCTAGGCTTTAAATTGACTGCTAAAGAGGGAGTTCACTTATGTAGCTATTCAAAACTGTCTTTTGATTCTCTGTTTGCTATATTGACGTTATACAGAGAGATGTTTGTATCAGTGCTAATGCTTTCAGTTTTAGCTGCTGATGGTGTCTATTATTGATAACCGTGGTGGGGAGAAATAGGACGAACAGGATTTGCAGCCTTGTTTAATTTGGATCTTTGCTTAGATTTGTTAAAAATGTAAAAAATTTAACAAACAAACAACAATTGCAAATAAACAAAAATTCAGAGCATCGTTTGCTCACATAATGCTTAGATAGTTATAAAAGGTCCGAGGCAAAACTGAGAAGGTAAGTATATGGTGCAGCTATTTCATAATGTTTTTACTTAGGTTTTGTTTATCTAGGTGGAACTTTTGCACAGGAGTTGAAAGGAGAAATATAGGTGCATAACAGTCATAAAAGAAGTCTTAAGAGCCAGGGCAAGTTTCATTTAACATTGCCTAAAGTATTCATATTTCTGTCTCAAGTTAAGATATACCAAAGCAAAAGCAAAAGACGTGATGTGAACAAGCACTGATCATAGAATTTCAGAATGCATTCAATATGAGCAGAAATATTTCTGTGGTTATCCATTATGGCTTAATTTTTGAAGATGGTGGTCACTTTTAGTCCTGAATAAAACACAGGGAAATAATGGGTGTATTTTAATATTTTTATAATATTATTAAATTATAAAATTATCGTCTTTTAAAATATATTTTAAAGTGCTTCAGGATTTTTATGGTGGAAAACTAAATTTGTGTAACTGAGCTTTTTCAACCCCAATTTAAAGTATTTCAGATCAGGTTCTGTCAGAAATCTATTAAGATCTATGTGATTATTTGTGAGAACAATACATATTAGCAAATATTTGCTTAAAAGTAAGTAAAGAGAAAGTATTTTTTAAAATAGAAAAGCATAGAGAAGACCAACAATAGAAATTTAATACTATAAAAAGGAACTCAGTGCAATCAAATGGTGCCTTATTTTAATAAAGTGAAAGATTTACCTAGTTCATAATCAACTTGTTCATAATCAACTTAGTTACTATCATAAGGTATTATTAAGGTCAAAGAGTTTGAAAAAAAAGTGAGATATCTTCCTGTTAAAGTAGATAGGATGAAAATGTATAAGTTATATTCTTTTCCTTTGGACCTTGAACAAAAAAGTGTTTGCTATGGTTAGGAATTATGTTCACTTTATTAAAAAATGTAATAAGGAAAACCCAAACTTTTTCATAGAAGGGTGTGTGACTGACACATTTCACATTTCATATTCAAGAACAGTAACAAAAATAAGGATAATGTGAAGATAGAAAATTTTTTGCTCAATTGGGTAGAAGATACATATTCTGATTGTTCATATTCCTTTTCAAAATTTCCCTAATTTCTTTTTATTTTTATCCTTTTCACTGAATTTATGTACAAAACCAATTTACTTTGCCCAAGTATTCTTTGCATTTTTAGGCATACATAGTAATACTGGGGCTCATGGACCAAGTTTCTCAGGACCTTATATTGCTGCCCCTTGAGTTATTATAATTTAGAGAACAATTGATAGTGTCTTTGAAATAAAGTCATGTAGGTTTTTGGAGTATCTAGTCAAAGACTGTTTTTGAGTATTAAGTAGAGTTCAGTGTTGTATGGAGACAAGGCATGCCAAAATTTAACTTTGTCAGATAAAACTTCCAAAGGGAAATTTAAAACAGCAGGAGATAATCAATAGAAAATAACAATGTAAATTAAAATTTGAAACATAAGGTAATTTAACTTCCTGAACTTAGAACACCAGCTAATTAAAGATGTGTATAGAGAAAATTAAGTTGGAACAGAATTCCTTCCCCTTAAACAGAAACAAGACAGAAAGCAAGGGAAAGGAAAAATAGCTAGACGTTTTTGATCCAAACTGATATATTTTAAATAAGCAGAAATGTTTTCTAAATGAAAACAATAGATCCCAAAATAAACTGATGGCAAGGGAAAAAAGGGGAAAAAAAAGAAAAAAAAAAGTAAAAGACACCTGAAACAGTGGAGCAAGAATCTGAATAACAAATAACTGTCTAGACACTCAAATAATAAAGAATTCAGTGAATTATATCAGAAACAATGAACCTGCAAGGAAATAGGAGGATAATATGGATTTGGGAGAGTGTAAAATAAGTAATAGATTTTCACGGGCATTATGTAGTTTTCCTTGATTCACATTTACATTGATGAGGGTGTTGAATAGGCACACACCAACACATTCATGATTCCTTTTAGGTAACACTGAAATCAATAGAGTACTGTTAAATGACAGTATATTCAGTCAAATGCATTAACTTGCTTTTAGTGATTGGGGTTCTTACAGTAGCTCTTCAAATATTGTTCATTAAATGCAAGAACCATATTCAGACTTTAGGAACTCTTTGCCCCCTCACATTTCATTTCAATTCTGACTTCAAGTATAGTTATGATTGCTGTCAGCTAACACTGATAAATTTTTTGAGTAAAAAGTTTAGGCAACATTAAAATCCCTTTCTAGCTTTTCTTTTTTTACAACAAGAAGATCTTGTTTGGTGCTTTTGTCAAGAGAATTTATGAAATGGGTTTCTAAGCTCTTGTGACTAAGGTGCCATGGCCAGTCTTACAATTTATGCACTTATGTACCACATGGACTGTGTATATGTGTGTATATAATATGCTGAAGGACACAATACTTCTGGTCATGTGAATGGAAAGGTGAAGAATGATATTGTCTCTGGGCTACTGCCAAGGAATATGTCTCAGATTTGAATATGTGATATTTCATACAGAGCTGTGGACCAGTAGCGAACGAGTGAGTTAGCAGTTTTTCAAGGACCTCCAGAGGTTTGCACTTAGCCTGGAAACTTGGAATTAACAACAGTGAGAATACTTCTTCCGGCTTTATTAAGCAGAGCACTCCCTAAAACCCCAAGCTTCAGACAGTAAGGCTTACCTTAGGAGAAGACTTATATAGGATTCTCTATAATCACTTTGCTAGGATTGGTGTTGAAGATGCAATTAACGATCTAGAAAAAAAACTTGACAAAATGACATAACACAAAATTATACATTAGTCATAGAAAGCTATAAAGACTTCTGGAGGATTTAATAGTAAAAAAATATCAGTGGGGTAATAGTCAAAATTCACTAGAGGCAAAACCACAGCAGCATACGTAACGAGAGACGATGTCAAACAATTGCACACATTGATCACGTTAAGTTAGCTGAATCAACTAGGGAAGAATATCAAGACCATACTGTCATCGGTGTAAACCAGTGACCATCAGTGATTAAGAAAGAACCTATGTTAGACTGTATAAGAAAAAATTAAGTTAACAACCCCAGCATTCTAATGATGAATAAAATTATAAGAATCCATTTATATTGCAGGGGATGAGATAAAAAGTTTGGTGATAAATGTTAGAAATATGGGAGTATCAGAGGATCCTAAAACTGATTTACACAATTCAAAATACAAGTATATATTAGTGAAACGGATTATAAAATGTCTCTTTTTTTTCATTCTGCAGTCCTGAAATAAGCAGGTATCCAAGGAAACAGAAAAAGAAAATTGAAAGTTATGAAAATAAATACAACTTTACATGATTTTTAACTCAGTGTGGTATCGAAGCCAGCAGCTTACAAAAAGTTCAAACAGGACATGAACATGGGTGATTAAGACATTGATAACTATTTAGGTGGAGAAAATATCTGAAAGTCATTAAATCTTATGATCAGAAGAACAGATCAATAATTTTCTCCAGCTAAGGAGAAACTTCATCTGTAAGTAAGTTTTCCCATTTATGTTCTCCCTCTTTTTGAAGTATCTTATGCTGACTACTTTAAGGATGGGATAGGAGGAAGGCTGTGCTGCAGTATCTGATTTGGAAAGATAATCACTATAGGAAATGAAGAGGAAATATATTGCTTCTTTAGATAACGTCTTGAAATGTCGTCTACTTTTAGTATTTCCTTTTTCTAATTTCAAAAGGGATATCCAGCCTCCTTTAGCTTTTACAGTACTATATAAATCAGAGTTGTCAACCCTGAATTGCCTAATCATCTTTGCCTGTCTACTTTTAGGCACCATTTGCTAATAGTGTACTCACTGCAGTATCCTGCTGCTTTCCAAATTTAAAAAGCCAAGAATACTACTAAAATAGCACTAAAGAGCACTACTGTCTCTTCCTCGTTCTTCACTGAATGACAGAGATTTGTTTTATAAATAACAGGAAACACCCTCTGCAGGTGTTTTTGCAGGATCTTAGGTGCAGATGTTATTTCGTTTAGAAAATAAAATTGAGCAATTTGTATATGATAAGAGTTTGTTTGTTTGGAGATTGTGGAAGATATATTTGCTTTTAAACACTAAATCAGAGGAGATTAAAAATCTGTTTTTGAAAATCTGGAGAAAGGTGAAAGGTTATTTTGCGTGAGACCTATTAAATGAAACACTTAAATCTAGAAGCAAAAGTATCAGCATACATCACCAGTGAAGGTGACAATTTAGTTTGTTACAGCTTTGAAGAGTAGATAAGCTAGTACCTCAGTAAGATAGTAACAAACTTCTCATCTGCCTTGACATCTTTTAAGGTAGTGGCCATCCACACTGCTACATACAGCTAACTAAAGAATTACAGAATCATGTTCCTCTTCCCTTGCTTAAAATAAAATTCAGTTGTATGGTACTATTCACCAGCGGAATCTGGACTGAAGTGATTATAATTGTTGCATTCCAGATATCTATTCTTCCCCTTTTTTCTTTTTTTTTTTTTTTTTCTTCTTTCAGAATACAATTTGTTTCAAAGTTGGGACTTTCTTTATAAATAACATTCACTTCATATGTATAAAATGCATGTGCAGTGCTTCCCACTATATAAGATGAAATGAAATTTACTTAAGTGAGGATTACCTATCAAGCCATGCACTATCCTGAACCTATAAAAGGGTTTGCAATTTAATCATGTTTCTGTGGGTTTCACATTTATGTGATGCATGAGCAAAGAGAATGCCCCAGGTACCATATTGCATTTGATTACAGAAAAGGTAATTTTTAAAAAGTCTTAGAGTAGATACTGTGTCAGCTGTGTGATTTACATATTACTGTGTCTGTTACAATGGAAAATTATTAATGATAATAGCTTGCTTTTTGAGGGAAAAATGTAGAAACTATCCTGAAAGTAGTGGTGGCTATCCAACACAACCTTATGTTGATTACCAAGATTACCCTACACGTTAATATACAAAACATCATTAGTCTTTTGCTTTATGCTGGTGGAGAAGGGCAGGTTGGTAAGATTATGCTCACCCAACTAAAAAGCTAATAATGCCTTAAAATTATTTCCACACTCTTTTAATAACTCTTCTTTGTCCCTCATACAGCAGGATGTATGGCAAGAATAGAACACTATTTCCATTCTATTGCTTTCAGTACTGTTTTTGATATAACATTTTGCCTAAACCCACACAGCTCTTTTTATGCAATTATTTGGCGTCATTGTACCTATTAAACACTCTGCTTGTACAGCCATTAGATAACCAAGAGGCAAGCTCCATATTCATTTATTGTACTTGGTACCTTCTAACAACCAGCAATAAAACCAAAATCTTGCATAATATCTTTTTTAGCATGAGACTACTTTTATTTGAAAGCAGTCTTCAAAGCATAATAGGCCCTATTTAGAAAGAGACTTGATATATCCATAAAAAGATATGTCAATATATAAAACTCAAAGCCAAATGAGCATTAAAGCTGAATAAATTCATGGAGAAGATTCTTTATTTTGAATTAAATCTGTCGGATCTGAAACACTTGATCTGGGTCTGGCTGGGCTGGAGTTAAGTTTCTTCATAGCAGCACGATGCTATGTTTTGGATTTGTGGCTAAAACAATGTTGGTAACACACCAATGTTTTGGTGCTTGCTGAACAGTGCTTACACAGTGTCAAGGCTTTCTCTTTTTTTCCCACTCTGCCCCCTGCCCATCAAGTCAGCTAGGAGTGGGTAAGAGGTTGGGAGGGGACATAACTGGGACAGCTAACCCAAATTGGCCAAGGGGATATTTCATACCATATGGTGTCATGCTCACCAACAGAAACTCAATTAGAGGAAGAAGAAGAGTGGGTCATTTTGGCTTTCAAGGTGGCCATTGTTTGGAGACTGGCTAGATGTTGGTCTGCTTGTAGAGGGTAGTGAGTGATTTCCTTGTATTCCTTGTATTTTTGTTTGATTCACACACACATACACACACACACACACACACACACACACTTTCCTTCACGTATTAATCTGTCTTTATCTCAAACCATGAGTTTTCCCACTTTTGTTCTTTCTATTTTCTACCCCCTTCCTGCTGAGGGGGAGGGAGCGAGCAAGTGGTTGTGTAGAAGCTTGGCTGCTGGCCGGCGTCAGCCCATCACAACACTATTGAATCATACACCATTTGTAACCTACATTATAACATGACCATGGTGACTAAGTACTTTCTTTCTGAATGAATCTGATTAAATTCTAGCTACCACAGCTGTATGGCTTGAGAAATTCAAGACAAATAGTTAATATAAACAAAGATAAAGGAACAGAGATTAACCTCTAACTGAGGAGAACATACAGAGCCCCAGGTAAAAAGTATAAAAATACTGATAAAGCATATTTAACTAAATTAAAATAAGTTATCAACATGTAATGACTAATATGCCATATCTAAGGAATAATAAGAAAGAAAGAAATGAAATTTATTTAAAAAAAATCTTTTTTATTTTGGGTAAGCTACTGAAGTCACAGTGTTATATCTGAAAGCAGAATTTGGTTTCTTGAAATAAGTAGAATGTTTGAACAAAAAATATTGTCATGTGTTGGGGGTTCTTGTGTACTGATGCTATTCTTGCAATAGTTTAGTCTAGGCTATATTTACCAGGTAATTAAAGTATGCAAATTTATTATAATTTCACTTCGGCTTTGCCCCTTTGCGTCACAAAAAAGAAAAGTTCTGTATTTGAATTATTACTGGTTAACTGAAGATAACATTACACTTACTGAAAATCTTTGCTTGCCTCTTAACTTGTTTTTACTACTCATTTATCACTATTATCTTGTTATGTAATCTTTTTTTCCTTAAATAAATTAACATGTTTGGCATAAGAGCCTTACCTTAATTAGTGTGGCATCAAGATCCAAATGTTATGATAAAATTTTTCTTTAGTATCCTCTGATGTGCCATTAGCTTCTTCCTCTCTCTATACCTCTAAATGCTTGATCCTGTCTTTCATTTAACATAATTTTTTGAGTGAAGTCAAAATCAAGTAGATCTGGCTAGCAATAGTTTGAAAGTCGCCTCGAGGAAGGACCGGTGGTGAGTTCTAAACTGAGCTTGTTACATGAGTAGTCACAGTACACTGTTCCATCATTCTCAAACTGGGAGAGGAAAATTCCCCTGGATTTCTGAAGTGGTTGTCCCCTATGCTGGATTTTTTTGCCACTTCCTTCCTGAGAAGCAGTGAGTTTTCTGTGGTTGAACTTAGGTGTTACAGTTGGAAAGTACCAACCGTACCATTTGGCTTAGCTGACAAATTGCATGGAGGAAATAACAATAAATAGCATACTCAGTTGACCTGTAGTATACTGGAAGATGCAGAGTAGCCTGAACTGGTGTTGATGTTGCAGTAAAATCTCCATCTGCTTCCTCCCAGGGGAATATAGTGGAATGAGACTCCTCCAATTAATCTCTCTCCATGGAATATTGTAGGACTATAAACTTTACTTTGACCAGCTTCTGAGGGGATATTGTAAACTGAACAGAAAGAAATTAAGATTTCTGAGAAATAAATTGAACTGATTAATACAGTTCTCCTTGAGGTTTGTAAGAGCAGTGTGCATGTGTGAGAAATACATCGGTGCCATTATCTCTGTGGATTTTACACAACCCTCATAGGTTACAGATAAGCACATGCACACAGGCATAACTGATTAATTTATTCTGAGCTTCATATCACAGCTTTGGCCTTAGAATCTGCTTCTAGACACTAATATAGTAGCAGCAAAAAGACTAGTAGTCATGCCCATGATCACTGCGTCTCCCTCTGTATCTCATGTATAGCAGATCACACACAGCCAAAGTGGCATCCTGAGTGAGTCTGTACAAGAAGGTTGTACTCGTGTGAGGTGCAGATCCTTCGCAGGTCACACAGTGTGAAGAGGGCAAGAACCCCACACAAGGGTATATGCTCCTGAGCCACTGATTTTCCCACCTGTCTTCAGTGACAAAAATGAGACAAGGCCAGATGCCCGTTGTCCCTGCGGACACCAATCATCCCACAAAACTCCACAGAGGTACCTTTCCCCAGCCATCCTCTGCCTGCTTCACCCTGAAGTTCTCTGGCTCTCCTAAACATCTTCCTTCCTGTCATATATCAAAACAGGAACAAACTTAATACCTGTAGCAAACAACCTTAGCTTTTGCTTTCTTTGTGGCTTGTTCTGTTTTCTTCCATTAACCCATCTATTTGTTCTTGTCTCTTTTCTTCTGCCTCAGTCAGCTGTGCGTTTGGTGTACATACAAATTTAATAGTGTGCTATCAAGGCAATCTCTGGCTTAAATAGTCGTAAAGGTTTACAGTGAGAGTGTATCTCAGTGCTCTTGGTTTCATCATGTTCTGATACAGCCAGCATATTGGTATAAACAGACCAACTTCTCACACTGGAAATGCCATATAGGTAGACAGCCACATATTGTTAATTCCATCTCCCATCTCAGTAGATGTGCCTGTGTGACTGAACATCTGTTTTAAAAGTTAGTGTTCTGTCTAACACTTCCCAAGTGAAGTCTGACTCACGGATAAGGTCACTTGCACCTCAGCCACTTCTGGCCATTGGATACGAGTACCTCCTCAGAGTCCCACACCAGCGGAGGCATGCTCAGAATAAACAGCCAAAGCTGCAAGGGGTGACAGCACAAAGAAATACAGCGGTGATGACCCTGACAAGGAATTTGCTAGAATATTGATCAGGAGGATCAATGTTAGGGAATAGCTGGAAACAGTCAGAAGAGATCAGGCATAATGGAACAGCTTGATAGGCTTATCTTCTCCTTTAGAACAAAGAATAGTGGATTAAAAACCAGATGAGACTAAAATATTTTGTATGATATCTGCACCTTCTATCAGAGCTAAGTAAAAAAAGATATCAATAAGTAGTTTTCAAGTTTTACTTAAAATTTAACAATGTGCCTAATTTTCCTCTGGACATCCCCTAAAAATGGTCATTTTCACCTATCACATTGTTGTGTTTTAACCCTGGTGGGCAACTCAGCCTCACACAGCCGCTTGCTCACTCCCCCCTCATGGGATGAGGGAGGGAACCAGAAGAGTAAAAGTGAGAAGACTCCTGGGTTGAGATAAAGACAGTTTAATAGGTAAAGCAAAAGACGCGCACACAAGCAAAGCAAAACAAGGAATTAATTTACTACTTCCCATCGGCAGGCAGGTGTTCAGCCGTCTCCAGGAAAGGAGGGCTCCGTCACACGTAACGATGACTTGGCAAGACAAACACCATCACTCCAAATGTCATGCCTTCTTCCTTCTTCCCCCAGCTTTTATTGCTGAGCATGATGTCATATGGTGTGAAATATCCCTTTGGTCAGCTGGGGTCAGCTGTCCCGGCTGTGCCCCCTCCCAACTTCTTGTGTACCCCCAGTCTCCTTGCTGGTGGGGTGGTGTGAGAAACAGAGAAGGCCTTGACTCTGTGCAAGTACTGCTGAGCAATAGCTAAAACATCCCAGTGTTATCAACACTGTTTTGGTCACAAATCCAAAACATAGCACCATACTAAAGAAAACTAACTTTATCACCGCCAAAAAACAGTACACACATATCTTCACCTATTCTGATTCTGATTTTTCCGCAAAGTATGACATACAAATTCTACAACTTGAGGAATGTCTTAAAATCTCAAGGACAGTAATGGTGATATACTTAAAAAAGGAACTGTGGTATTTTTATTTAAATTGTTCTTTATTTGAAGATTATCCAATGTACCCCATGGAAAGACTGGAAGTAAGTCCTGTATTTGCATGAGGTGCTCTGAGTAATCAGAGTATATATTTGCACACATAGAAACTTTACATTTCTAACTATGCATAAGCAGTTGTGTGCACAAATTAAAAATTCAGTTTGCTTGAAAATCCAATAAGAAATATCAATCTACAAATCTCAAAAAAATCTGATTTTTTCACAATCAAATGGGAAATTGTTGTTCAAAAGCTGTATTTTTGTTCCAGAATAAAAGTGTCTGTAGGCACACCTAATGAATGGTTCAGGTTCTCTTTTGAATTAAATGACTGTTTATTTTGCTCCCATAAACCCAGAATTAATATTTACATTTTAGAAAATAAATCAGAGCTTTGTGAGATTCTTCCTGCCCTCTAAATACATAACTAAACTAATTTTCCTTATGCATTTACATTCAAGAATGAGTCAGTGAAATATCTGTTGCCATTACTCTTTTTGTTCTTTAGAGCTCTATTATAATTTCTATCACAGATGAAAAGTGCTCTTGATAAAGAGATAAATAGTCACACTTTATCATCCTCTTTTCTGTGCACTTCAAATGAAATTAACTTTGTGACACTTACATCTACATACCCTTGCTTATCTCAGTGGAGTAAGATAAACAGTAGAAAAAAAACCCCGAGCATAAACATTTCCTTCAAAATTAAACATGCTTACTTTACATCTAATCCTTCAAATCCTGAACAACCTTCATATCCACATAAATTTCAGCAGCAACTGAGTATGCAGAGTACCTAAAGGATTGAGTCCATCCTCTCTGTACCATTTTTTATGCTCATCCCTCACATTTCTTTTGAAGAAAATACTATTTTTTTTAAGAAAAAGGGCAAATTTTTATGCAGATACAAAATTGTAAATTGAATATTTCCAGTTACAATTTTGAAAATATTCCTTTTGTATTTGAAAATGCTGACAGTACAGTGTTTCAAGTATTTGCACATCTTTGCAAATCTTTGCCCATTATTTCTTCTTATTCACTCATAGAACAGAAATGCATAAATGGTTAGATGAAGGAAAAACCACTCAAACAATAGATTATCATCAATCACAAATTATTGTCAGCATTATAAAGGGAATAATAATCAGAAAAAGGAAAAATAACAAAGAACAGACTTAAGAAATTGTACTCTCTCTGTTTCATTTTTGTATATTAAAAAAAAGTAAAACATATGTTGCGTATTAGCTTATTTTGTAAAGATAAAATAAAATTATTATTTTTGAAAGTTTTTTAACTTACAGAGACTAAAACTTTATTCAGGTGCTTTCACTGCTTTTACAACATGAAGGTTAAGCATATTCTGACCTCCAATTTGAAAATGAAATAGTGGTAGGAAAAGGCACTTGACCTGGGAAATTATTGAATCACAGTTAGATCAGAAAGTAAGTAAACAGTCATGCTCTTTTGTTTCATGACTCCAACAGCAATAGACAGTGGCAATGAGTGGTGCCAAAGGATTTAGTCCTCCTGTACTTGTGTTCGGACTTGCTTTTTCCATTTGGCCATTTCAGCTTTTCTTTTTTTCTTTCACTGTACTGTTCCATTTTAAAATTTAATTTCCAATCTATTGTAGGAATGTTAATTATTGTCCTCTCATGAGGTCTGAATAACTTTGACTTTGGATATAGAAGCATCTGCAGGGTGAGTAAACAATAGCTACTAAGTAATCATTATCGTGGTTGGATTTCATTTATTTTTGTTTGTTTGTTTTCTTTCTGTCTCTATAGGGTGAAGAAGTAACACCTACCTAGGAAGAAGCATTCAGAGGTATTTTCTCTCAATTACTTCTCTAAAAATTATCTACTTTGTTCTGAAAACATTGTTATGGGGCATTGTTATGCTAGGATGCTTCAGAGCTGTAAACTGGGAGGCGATCACACCTCAAAATTTTATTTCATTTCTTTGAGTCTTCGTTCTCTTAACAGAAAATATCTTCATTATGTGTATACATATAATTGCTAAAATTAAGATAGCAGATTGTTTATCTCTATTGGGTCTGGGTGAGATGGAGTTAATTTTCCTCATAGCAGCCCTCATAGTGCTATGCTTTTGTATCCGTAGCTAGAAAGGTGTTGATAACACACCAGTGTTTTGGCTACTGCTAAGCAGTGCTCACACAGCATCAAGGCTGTCTCACCAACATTTCCCCAACTTTACCCAGTAGGCTGGGTGTGGGCAAGATCTTGGGACAGGACATAGACAAGACAGCTGACCCAAACTGACCAAAGGGATGTTCCATACCATGTGACATCTGCTCAGCAATAAAAGCTAAGAGAAAGGAAGGGGGGGGGGGGGGGCAAGGAATTTATTATTACGATGTTTGTCTCTCGAAGCAACCGCTACGTGTACTGAAGCCCTACTTTCCAAGAAGTGGCTGGACATCGCCTGCTGATAGGAAATAGAGAATAAATCTTTTGTTTTCCTTTGCTTCAATGCGTGACCTTTGCTTTTGCTTTATTAAACTGCCTTTATCTTGACCCATGAGTTTTTTTCCATCTTATTTTCTCCCTGCCCTGTCCTGCTGAGAAGGGTAGTGATAGAGCAGCTTGGTGGGCACCTAGCGTCCAGCCAAGGTCAACCCACCACACCATCAAACTCTTTTTCTCTCTTTGATCATTTCTACCTCCCCTGTTTATAAATGCAGCATGTAATTCTAAAAGATGCTTCTTATTGCAAGAAGAGCTTATCTTATGAGGTTATATTACTGAATTTGACATTGTATGATCATTTTTCTACTCTAGATAACTTCCTATTAATCTAAATTGCCTGTACAGTATCTAACATTTCCTATTTTGGGCATCTATCTTATTTTAGAAAAATGTCCGAAGTCTGGTTATTTATACTGCTAATGTATTTATGTAACCTGTCCTAGACCAATCATTAACATTTGTGTGTGATATTAATGATGGATTAATTTGCTTTTTTATTAGCAAGTAATTTTACAAAAAAAAAAAAGTTAACAGAAATGTATCAAAGTCCAGTATTACCACGCATCCCTATTCCCAACTCATTCTTAGTCACATCTCAAAAGTTGTTTAAGATGCTAGACAGATGTCAACTCATTGACTAAGGATAAAAAAACTTCAAGCTTCAGCAAGCCAATGGGGAACTCAAATCAAGAGGTGATAATGTTATCTGAGAGTGTTCTTTTCCTAAACTTGAAGTCTGTAATTTCTCAGAATAATGTACACTTGCTCTTGGTTTACAGTTATAAAAAACACCCTCTTTTTGATAGATTACTTAAAATCTTAGAATACTTGGTCCTTACATAAACACACAGATAATTCCCTCTAATATTGACTCCTTGCTTGATATTGATGTGAGTCAATATTAGACTTGATGATTTATCAAATGTTGATGATTTATCAACAGTACTCAAGTGCTTCCCACACTTTTGTTGCGAAAACATCTAAAAGCAAACTGAGAAAGCTGTGTTCCCTACAGCAATTTCTTAGCAACCTTGTTTGTGAAATATCTAGCAGATGACTTGCAGTGAGGAACTAGCTGACTCCATGTGGAGATTATGGAGACTGCAAGGAGGTCTGCAAAGCAGTTCAACACCAAAATGAATGTGACCACTGGGATTATCAGGTATTGAAGAATGAAGATGTCCTGCTCTGTCCTAAGCATAGCCACACTTAGCCCTTTAGGCAAAGGTATATGGAAAAGAATACAGAACTATCAGGAAATTCTTCAGCACTGAAAGAATCACCAAGTGACTGATTACACTTAAAGTGCAATGGCTTAAAGAATATGGGAGAGCCTCAATAATGCTTTGTTTGTACAATTTCTCAATAAACTGCTAGTCTAATAATATGGAGGATAGTATGAGCTAATACACCTTTCTCACACTTAGCAATGAAAATTCAGCATTCAAATGTTAACTGCGTCTAACACTGCATTTAGATTGTCCTTTAAAATCCGTTTTCTACAGCATTGATTTTACAGCTAATTGTTAATTTTTCTCTTTGTTACCAGTTTGCCATAATTAGAGGCAATAGAAATAAAATAAAAGTAAAAAGTAAATATAAAGGGTGCAGTGGCGCTTTGCTACCAACATCCATACTAAGAAGGCCAATTTACTAGCTGTTACCTTGCCAAATAATTATTTGTGCATAATCAAACAATATCTCAGATTGATGCAGTGGATAACAAATATTCTCAGATAGTTTCTTGAGCATTTCCCTTTAATATCTGAAAAATTAGACAATCTCAAGCATACCTTGCAAGGTGGGAAAATAAACAGCCTAGCAGAAGATTTTCCTATCTCAACAGAGCCTTTATAGACATGATCTCAGAATCTACAGAAAAACACCGTGCATGCCTACTGTCCTCTTATCATTAAGATGTCCATAATCCATTGCCCTATAAAGGTACTTCAATGACTTCTTCGTACGGTAGACTACTGCAGTGACTACCCATGGTCTTAATCACAGAAAAGCAACATTACTGATCAGTCAGTAAAATTTAACTAAAAACTGTATTGTCAAGTTTTGGGGAAACATACACTATTTAAATCCATGAAAACAAACACAGAGAGAAAGAATAAAAAATAAAGGCACATGCATATTTTCAGTACAAAGTTTTAGGTTCTTATGAAGAAAAATATCACCAAAGAGAAATGCAAAACTAGCCTTCATTTTAACTTCATCATTTTTACATTGTTCTTTCAAAATACACACCCATCTCTTGCAGCATTTATGCTGCCAAATGGTAAAAGGAATATATACAAGCTAGAATGCTAACAATAACATCATGTGTTAAACTCTTACCACTTGCATCATTATTACATATGCTTCAGTTGTTTGAAATGTCTGAGCATGAAAGTAGGAAGGAAAGAACAAAGCATATTTTTGGTATGTACAGGGCTAATAACATGCTGCCCAATGTTTAACAATTTTAAGGATGTGAAGGTGTTACATGCCAGTGTTTTAAAGATCCATTAGAAACTGCTCTCTGATAGACAGAAACTGAATGTGTTTACCTGTTTTGTGCTAAAGGTGTTGACCTATTGAAATACATTTTTATTATCTTTCTTCCTGTTGGATGAGGAGTTTGTAGTATGCTTGCAGCATCAGTAGACAAGTTCCCCATTGAATTTATTTTGTGATTATTAGTGGAGCAAACAGAAGCCTTTTTTTCTGTTCTTCCTAGCAGAAAATTAAACAATGTCGCAATTTGGAATGGGTATGAACTGACATTTTCCCAGTGGCTTTTACCAGTATGTAGTCATTTAGGCAATAAAAATTGCTAACATTTTTCATAAAATTTACTCAAGTACAAAAGTTCCCCATTGAATTTATTTTGTGATTATTAGTGGAGCAAACAGAAGCCTTTTTTTCTGTTCTTCCTAGCAGAAAATTAAACAATGTCGCAATTTGGAATGGGTATGAACTGACATTTTCCCAGTGGCTTTTACCAGTATGTAGTCATTTAGGCAATAAAAATTGCTAACATTTTTCATAAAATTTACTGAAGTACAGATACAGTGAAATTTGAGAACTGGATTCTACATATCCATAAATCCACATCTAGTGAGGAAAATATTAATGCAAAAATAAGTTTATTTTTCCTACCTATATCCCCATTCACTGTAAACACTAATGACAGAAAGCATGATTATATTTAACTTACATGTAATTGTGAAATATTTCTTTAACTAAGCAGATAAATTTGTCCATGACACACAGATGTTTTGGAGGGGGAAAGAAAGTTAGGATTTATGTAAATATCATTCTGATCTTACAGCACTTATCTCATTGCTGAAAGGGCTGATTAGTCAAAAAAACACACTAATACAGAAAGCTCTAAGAGTTGGGGGGTTGTTGTTTGGCTGTTGGATTTTTTTAAGATTCTTGCTATTTCTACTATCTAACATGACATTCTTTTCAAAGCCCCTCTTTACCAAGAAAAAAAAATATTAGGAGATTCTTAAGAAATTTCAAAAACTCCTCCAAAAGTTTAAGAAATAAATGTTCTGAAATGGAGAATTTGAAACATTGTGAAGTTGTATGTAGTATTTTGGCAATGATTCAGCAAAGTAGTTAGGTAATTCAGGGAGACCCGGATTTGTTTAAAAATGAGTATGTGATTTGTACCTTGTACTTTCTAGACATGCAAATGTCATTTTAGTGTAGCTATGCAATTACAGTTCCTTTCAAGTATTCCAGCATTTTAAAGGGTTTTACCATGTTATGCAAAATAATGCTCTGTGTAATAAGTAATTTTAATGAATATGCAGTTTAATTGTGCATTATAACTTTTCTTGTAAAATGGATTCCACAATGAAAGGCTTTGCTCCAAATCCTTATAATACAAAACTTGTTTTTTCCAGATGGAAATTAGAAAAAATAGTGTCTATAGTGTCTATTTATTGATAGATTAAAGGATTTCTAATGTATGTTTTTGCACCATAAACAAATGGGATCTTGTCTTTTCTTGAATTTCTACTTTAAACCTGTCTGGTCCTGGGGAAAAAAACCACAAACAAAAAAAACCCCAAAAACCCAACTGAAAAAAACCAACCCTGTATTGTTTTCTTTTTAAGGTTAGCACATCCATACCTATCTTGGTAAAGTTCTCCAGTAAGGTATTGATTGCAAAGTATGATTTGGCTGTAATTTAGGTAAGCAGCTTCAAGTGTACAGATGGTGGCAAAGGAAGATAATGGGGAGGTGTAGAAAATAAGTGTCAAGAAATCTTGCTAATATTAAGAGAGAACATGGTAGTGACAATAAGAAAACCAGTAGTGTTTATACAAGAATAAAGTAGTCGCATTCCTGCAATAAAACCATGAAAAAAAAAATATTTCCTATGCATTATTACCTTATTCTTATCTCAAAACTTCTTATAGTGTTATATGAAGAGACAGAAATTCAGAAGTACTATCATGGCAAAAACTGTCAGCCTGACTATATTAACTCAGTGAGTTGTATTCTCAGGCATACAAAGACAAATTCTAATTGTCAGTAAATTAAATAACAGCCTGGTAAACCTTCAGATAACAGTGGGAGATTAGAGTAAAATTTGTTTCCTTCCATTCCCCTGTATCCTTCGTTACCTCATATGCAAGGTCTCCCATCTAAAGGATCTGCAGAGGGCTGTAACAAGATGCTTGTCCTCATCAAGATGGGATCTACATGCTTATTGACTTGGCCCACACCAACAGTAAAGAAAGTTTTTCTCTCCAGAGGCAAACTTTGCAAATAGTTGTGCAACAGATGGTTGCTGACAAACAAAATATAGCCCAGTATACCACACCTTTTACAGCCAGCATATTATGAGGCATTTATGCTATTATCCCTGCACTACAAGTATTTTGTTGTCATATAAGTTATCTCAGTTTCATGGTAAGCACCTCTGAACTCCAGTGGTATAAAGGTTCAGCAGCAAAGTTGTTAGGATAATTCTCAGCTGAGACAAAGCTGGTCAAACACCAGACTGACCAAAGTTGCCTCAAGGTCCTTTTTAGTTCCTCTAATGAACAGGAGGAAAAGCAGAAATGCTGGCATGATGGCTATCATCACAGCTTTCCTTCTACCAGGCACCCACTCCCTGCAGTTTTCTCTGTTTCAAATCTTTCATTGTTTATTAACATTTGTATTCTTACTGTGTCCACTGTGTCCACTGTGTTGTTGTGGTTTAACCTCAGTCAGCAACTGAGTACCACACAGCTGCTCACTCACTCCCCCACCCTCACCCCGGTGGGATGGGGAGAGAATTGGAAGAGCAGAAGTTAGGAAAAAACTCGTAGGTTAAGATAAAAACAGTTTAATAATTGAAATAAAATAATAATAGCAATATAATAATAATAATAATAATAATAATACACAAAGCAAGTGATACCCACTTCAGACACTTGTACTTTTTCACTTACCCTAATTATTAACTGTTGAGGTCTTCTTAACGGACTTGTGGCTGCTAGTATTAAAGCACCAGTACAACTTTCCATCCATCAGTTTGTAGTCCTGACCTATAATGAACAACTGGGTTGACCTGGAGGGTAACACTTCAATCCGAGTTGAACATGTCATGCAAAGAATCAGACAAAAAAAAGACACAAAATAAAGCTGGTGAACACTCACATGGACAAACCTGAGTGCAGGATAACAAGAGGAGTTTTATATATTGAAAACAAACCTGATCAGAAGTGACTGTCTGAGACTTTGTTGTGGAAAGTAAGAAGTTTGGAAGAAGAAACTGCAAGAGAGAAACAATCTTGTAGTATGGCAAAAAAACCCAACCAACCAACAACAACAAAAAGAAATTATAAAAGGATTCCCAACAAAATTGTGGTCAGGAGATTCATAAAATTAAGATTTAATTAATCGTTATTTAAATCTGACACAAGTGGAAGAGACATTAGAAGACACATTCTGACATCCTAACGGTCCCGTGCTAATTCTATACCCATCCAACAGATTTCACTGTTTGATGTTTTGTTCTGTATTGTAACTTCCTAACGTATTGTTTATCATACAATTTTTAACTTTTGTTTTAGGTTAGGCATATTAAGGTACAAGTTCTTACTGAAGCAACTGCTGTTATGGTAACATCCTGAAGCATTTCTACTGCTCTTTCTTATTTGTGGAACACTGGTGGGTCCTCAAGCATTTCAATTCATGAACAGACCTGTTATACACAGTTATTTTTATACAAGCCAGTTCCCTTAAGTTCCTTGGCCACTGATTTCCATCCATTACTTCCTAAATTCTGTTTCTTTACAAGAACTGGAAACTTTTTTCCCCATCTCTCCTGAGTAGATGGTGTGTAAAGAGGAAGGCACGTTAAGATGTTCTGTGTTGTCCTTCTGGCACCTAGACTTGTCCTAGTTTGTATGGAGAGCTGCTTATATTTACTTATTTGTGTTTGTTCAGGTTAAATTTGGGGAGAGTATTACACATGCAGAATCTAGGACTAGAAGAATGGTTATACAGAAATTGCTGACATTTGCTTATTTCTCTCTTTTGGAGAAAATATCTGATTTAATTGGGCGTTTACCTTTCAATAGGCTTTTTAACCAACTTATATAGAAGAACAGAAAATCTATTTCACATTTGGTATGCAAACTGGGACAGCACATTGGCAAAAATTTTCTGTAAAATAATTTGACCACTTTTGACTGCATGAAGAGATTTGGAGATGAGGAAATCCCCACAGAGGAAGACAAAAGAGTTTAATATTAGCAAGAGAAGTTCAACAAAACAGAGAGAGTATTCAGAGGTACCCACACTCATCATAAACTTGGTCACATGAGAACAAAAGGGAGAGATAGAAAGGTAGGGAGGGAAAGAGAGAGAGAGGAGGGAGAGAGAGAGAAGTGGCTCCTCCTGAAAACTGCAGCTTATATCATTCAATAAAGGCAAAAGAGCACCAGGGTCATTACGAAGTGTTGAAATGGAGTTGCATAGTGAGTGTCCAGCAGAGGGAGATTTACCACGTGTGTGACATTTTTGTCTGTAATTAAACCTACAGGATTAGTTACTAAATGTCTTTTTTTTTAAAAAAAAAGTGATGTGTTTGTGTGTGTCCATATGTTAGGATGCCCTTGAATTCAGTCAGCTGTGCAAAGCTTTTCAAGATCCATCCAGCTGTGAATGCCATAATGGCAAATTTTGATTCCTGATTATAATGTAGACTCTCCTTTGGAGCCATACCCATCCTCAATTTGGAATACTACCACATAGTATAACATAAGTTTTTTTGCTGCAATCCGTGCCAAATTTTATTACAGAAAGAGAAAAAATAAACTGTGATGAATATGAATAAATTGTTACTGATGGAGACTATGAAACATACATGTTTTTTGGTTCTGAAAAGAAACCCTTCCTCTTTCTGAGAACAAGATTGTTTTTAACTGTTTGGAATAATGAAATATTTTTCCATATGCACAGAAAAATGTGGAAATCAGTGATGCTTTGCAGAAATCAAGGCTACGTGCCAAACACCTGCTCTTTGGAGTGGGTGATAAATTGATCTGAAACAAAAAACCCTCAACCTTTTTTTTTCCTGTTGTTTCCTTGCTGTACTGTCATTACACAAGTGGAATGGAATAAATATATTTAATAATTTAGAGCTGAAAAAAATTAATGTTCTGGTTAAATGGATATTTTTTTATGATAAATATGCAAATGAAAAAATACTGTTTGTTAGGATGAATGTGTAAAGTCTTGAAGAAGAAATCATTACTTAAAGGCAAATAAAGGTATCTTTTATCATGTAACTCAACTTGGAATGATGATTTTGAGTTAGTTGTCCTGCAGTAGAATTTCTTTATATGAAGCCTTAATAAGCTGGAAAGTTATGGTTTCATGCAAATGACTCACAAGGCTTCCTTTGAAATAGAATTAAAAAAAAAAAAACCCTCGAGGTACATAATAGCATCAAGGGACACCATTCTTTGTTTTGGGGAATATTTTATTCAAGATGAATAGTAGCATCTTAGCAGAATATAAGCAACTTGGCTTCTTGATAGATAGGACTATATCAAGATCCTCTTTTTCTTAGTACAACAGCAAACTCTCTCCTTCACCTGGGAAAGGATCCCGGAGTGAGCCACTTGTGTTCTCTATTGTAGAAGCATCCTTTGTGCCAGCTGAAGTATTTCTGTCTGTCACTTCTCCTCAGCCACTTCCTTCACCCCACTCTCTAGCTAGATCTTTCAACAGTAGCCACATCTGAAAATGTAAGCTTCTTTTAAAGAGATTTTTTTTCTTTCTTGTTTTTTAGTCTTTGTACATGGCAAATTTAAAAACGTAACGACCCATTAAAAATCACAATTAAATAGCTTAAGGCAGTATTTCAGCTTAAAGCTTTTTTATGACTTAATACTCTAAAAAGTTGAAGAGTAAGCATGAAAAGGGACTAAGGTTAAAGAATGGCAATGCTTAACAGCCTGCTATGAAAAATACTTTAATCCTCAAGACAGCATTCATCTATGGTGTGGAGGCTAATGTGAGGACCTCTGTACCTGTTGAGCCCTGTGGTAAAATTATGCAAAGCAGATGAAGGCATCATTTAGAGAAGCTTGTGGTGGGTCAAAGAAAGGATCATGGGATGTGGGACTGCACAGGGGCCGTTACTGATTAAACTGGTAAATAATGAGCTCAAAAAAGTTTTGAGCAGCTGCTGGTGTCAGAGATCAGATTGATCTTCAGCAGGAAAGAGTGAAGGTAACAGAGTTTAAAGTGCTCTGGAACAGACCGGAACCCCAAAGAATTACATCCCAAATGTTCTTGAACTGCAATCTGGTTTGCTCTCTTTTGTTTTGGTTTTGGTTACCAGACTGTAAATTAGACTTGATTTCCAAAACATGTTAATTATTCATAGATGCTCGCTGAATAGTTTGGATAAATACTTTTGAGATAATGCTGTTTTTCTTAATCTACTTGCTTCAATTTCATGTCTGTTGTTTGTGCTGTGTTTTTGGACACAAAAATAATAATTAATCAAGTTCAAGAGCAGATTTGTAGGATGTAAAAACAGACCTCTGACCTCAGGTTGCTTATTGGGGAACCAATCTGTTAAATACAATGGAGGCATTTGCCCAATGGTCATCAACATAAATAACATGATAGACTACTGAGCTGTGATGGAAGGAAGCATCCAAAAGATAAAACGCCATCCTGAACAATGTCTCTGCTTTTCTTTAGATCACTTCCTAATGTTTCTGTTATTTTATTATGCACTTGCATGCAGATCACTTTTATAAAACACGTCACTTACATGTCTCTTCTGGCCGGTCAGTACCTTTCTAATTTATCAGTCATGTGTTGCAACCTCTGCTCCAATTTGTTATTGAAAACAATATGTAAGATGGGTGGAAGCGAAAGCAGTCATTAGGTGTGAACATTCTTTCTGAGAAAACACTCCAAGCTTTCATATGTGCTGCTGAAATCCTAGTGATACCTACCTAATCTGGATTTCTCTGTAGGACAGCAGGAGGAAGGTGTTGGGATGTCATGATCATGGAACTCATGATTCTAATTATAGCTGGCTTAGGATGGATTTAAAAAAAGAAATTAGAAAGAAAATGGAGACACCAAAAGTTAGCAGTTATTCAGGTTTTTATTTTCAATAGTAGGTTTCTTCAAAAGATGTCATTCTGTTAACAATTGCTGGCATTTTTAAAGGCCTAAAATATTTATTCTGTGCCCTTGAATTTTAAATAGATGTCCAGTCATTTATTGGTTAAAGGAAAAACAAAACCACAATTAATATTTTATTCTTCAAGAATCAGATCACATGTAATTTCAATTGACTGGCCTATCGCATATCACAAGGCATATATTTTCTCATTCTTAGATGGAAAAATATAATACAAAATTTTTCATAATAGACTAAAAAAATCTAATATTTCATGTGTTTGTATATGCATATGCAAATCTTTCTTGTGATCTGCAATCTCTTTCATTAATATAGTCATCAATTTGCTATTATTGAATAATTTGCTATTATTTTCCAGAAAACTCTATGGGGACTTTTATTGTATGTATTAATTGTAAATAGTTTACTGTTGTTGAATATTTGATGAATGCTGAAATGATGCATAAAATTCATTGGTATTGTTTTAGCTTTATTTTTACATTATAATAAATTTGAAAATCAGGTTTCTAGTAGCAATGCATCTGTGAATTCAGTTTTTATTTCCATGAGAATTATTCTGTAGTTAAATCTCACATTTTTTTTCTGAACGCTTCTGGCATAGGAATGAATTCTAGATTGTTCTCAGAGCATAACCTCTCTGCCAACATAAATCAGAGCGAAAAGAATTTTCCTCTTTATTCAAGTGCTTGTAAAACTTGCTACAAGAGAGACCTTTTGCTACACTAGGGTAGTAGAATGTGTTCTGATGGGCGTGTTGATAAAAGGAATCAATATGATATAGCTACATTAACTGGTTTACGCAACAGACACTAAGCTCTGACAAAAGCATTCTTTTGCTGGTTTAACTGCATTGTACATACAGCCTTTTGCTGTATAGCAGTGTGAATGAGCAAGCATGGCTGGTTGGTTGGTTGTTTTTTTCCATGATCTGATTTTCAGTAAAAGTACCAGCTTTAAACTGAAACAACCTCCTGGACTGTCAAAGAGGTTTTTAGTTTCTATGATTTCTATGCTTCCACAGCAAGAATGGGACTGAGAACTCATCAGTGAAGTTAACATTGACAAATAGGTAGTCACCAGAAAAAAAATTGATCCAGGTCAGGACTGAACAGCAATGTAGTGCAGAACCATTCCAGTTAAAGAGCCCTTACTCAGACATGTGGTATTTTCAGCATTTGCAGTCTTAAAATAACAGAATAGAATAGAATAGAATAGAATAGAATAGAATAGAATAGAATCTGATATCATCTACAAAGAGGGCCCACAAGCAAATTGTTGAGGTTGCCATGATAATTACTGAGTGAAGTTCTATGGCTTGTACTGTTCAGAAGACCTTTTTTAATGAATGGCCTTTTCTGATCTCAAAAAACATGGATTTTCAGCAGCTATAAATCCATATATACCCACTGCCCTCAGCAGACCCTCCTTGATTTATACTGGACAAAGATCTGATTCAAAGAAACTAAAAGGTCTCTATGCCATTACAAATCTCTTAAACCATTCACTGATTGGTGATAGCATTTTGTTTCTACCTTTTATCCATTTCAGAAGTGCCTGCACTAAACAGTTATTTTTAATAATAAGAATTCATTTAAGGATTAATTAAAATTAGTTAATTAATTGTAAAGCTCTATTAATTCAATTTTTAAATGAAGTATTTTCTTTTCCTCAAAACACAATGTATATCCAAGAACAAACAATTTCCAGTGAAAATCATAAAATTTTCAGTGTAGGGATTGGTCAAATTATGAATCAAAACACAATGTATATCCAAGAACAAACAATTTCCAGTGAAAATCATAAAATTTTCAGTGTAGGGATTGGTCAAATTATGAATAATTCCCTGGAAAGAATAAGTTGAGATCATTTCTCTGAATGTTGCCTTCTGAAGGGCTTCAGAAACTATTTTTCTGTAAAATATTACTCAGTGAAAATCTGAAGAGATTTTGGACATATCATCTGCACCTTGTTTTCTGAGTCAACCTTAACGGTAAAGACAATCTTCCTGAACTTAGAGAGTTAGGTGGCTTAAGAACTACTTTTTGTGAGAAGAGGGCATAAAACTGAGTTAGTTGCAGAACATGGAGGAAAATATGAAATCATGGAGAAGTTATTTAATTATTTATTCATTTATTGCTAATGCCTTGCAGCTCTGTATCAAATCATACAAAAGAGAAAAAAAGTTTTCAAACAAAGATGCCACTTGTACTTTTCTCATGTTTTCTTCAACCATCACTATTATTTCTTAGCTTCATCAACTTATTTTCAACATATTTTATTTTAAGGACTATTGGTTAGTTTTATAGAATTTTAATAAGTGTCAGGCTGTTATTGATAGAAAGATTTTGACTTCAGTGAAATATAGATATGGGCAGAGATATTTTTGGTGTGTGACCCATTACTGATG